>NW_005871088.1:4741278-4914234 GCF_000147115.1 Myotis lucifugus | reverse complement strand
TGACTGGCTTATTTCACTTAGCATAATGCTCTCCAGTTCCATCCATGCTGTTGCAAATGGTAAGAGTTCCTTCTTTTTTACAGCAGCATAGTATTCCATTGTGTAGATGTACCACGGTTTTCTAATCCATTCATCTACTGATGGGCACTTGGGCTGTTTCCAGATTTTAGCTATGGTGAATTGTGCTGCTATGAACATATGGGTGCATATATCCTTTCTGATTGGTGTTTCTGGTTTCTTGGGATATATTCCTAGTAGTGGGATCACAGGGTCAAATGGGAGTTCCATTTTTAGGTTTTTGAGGAAGCTCCATACTGTCTTCCATAGTAGCTGCACCAGTCTGCATTCCCACCAGCAGTGCACGAGTGTTCCTTTTTCTCCACATCCTCTCCAGCACTTGTCGTTTGTGGATTTGTTGATGATAGCCATTCTGACAGGTGTGAGATGGTACCTCATTGTTGTTTTGATTTGCATCTCTCGGATGATTAGTGACTTTGAGCATGTTTTCATATGTCTCTTGGCTTTCTGAATGTCCTCTTTTTGAAAGGTGTCTATTTAGATCCTTTGCCCATTTTTTGATTGGATTGTTTATCTTCCTTTTGTTAAGTTGTATGAGTTCCCTATAAATTTTGGAGATTAGGCCCTTATCAGCTATGACATTGGCAAATATGCTCTCCCATGCAGTGGGCTTTCTTGTTGTTTTGTTGATGGTTTCTTTTGCTGTGCAGAAGCTTTTTATTTTGATGTAGTCCCATTTGTTCATTTTCTCTTTAGTTTCAAGTGCCCTAGGAGCTGTATCAGTGAAGAAATTGCTTCTTCATATGTCTTAGATTTTGTTGCCTTTGGATTCTTCTAGAATTTTTATGGTTTCTCGTTGTACATTTAAGTCCTTTATCCATTTTGAGTTTATTTTTGTGTATGGTGTAAGTTGGTGGTCTAGTTTCATTTTCTTGCATATATCTGTCCAATTTTCCCAACACCATTTATTGAAGAGACTATCTTGGCTCCATTGTATGTTCTTGCCTCCTTTGTCAAATATTAATTGAGCATATTGGTTCAGGCTAATTTCTGGACTCTCTATTCTATTCCATTGATCTATATGTCTGTTCTTGTGCCAGTACCAGGCAGTTTTGAGAACAGTGGCTTTGTAATACAGCTTGATATCTGGCATTGAGATCCCACCTACTTTGTTCTTTCTCAGGATCGCTGCAGCTATTCGAGGTCTTTTTTTATTCCAGATGAATTTTTGGAGAGTTCGTTCTAGATCTGTGAAGTAGGCCATTGGTATTTTAAAAAATTAGTGTCTTCTTTATTTATTTATTTATTTATTTATTTTTTATTAAATTTTTATTGTTCAGATTACATTTGTTCCTCTTCCCCCCCCCCCATAACTCCCCTCCTTCCAGTTCCCGCCCTACCCTCCGCCCTCACTCCCCACCCACTGTCCTCATCCATAGGTGCACGATTTTTGTCCAGTCTCTTCCCGAATCTCCCATTCCCCTTTCCCCCCCAAGAATAGTCAGTCCATTCCCTTTCTATGTCCCTGATTCATTATAATCACCAGTTCATTCTGTACATCAGATTATTTATTCACTTGATTCTTAGATTCACTTGTTGATAGATGCATGTTTGTTGTTCACAATTTGTATCTTTACCTTTTTCTTCTTCCTCTTCTTAAAGGATACCTTTCAGCATTTCATATAATACTGGTTTGGTGGTGATGAACTCCTTTAGCTTTTCCTTATCTGTGAAGCTCTTTATCTGACCTTCAATTCTGAATGATAGCTTTGCTGGATAAAGTACTCTTGGTTGTAGGTTCTTGGTATTCAGCACTTTGAATATTTCTTGCCATTCCCTTCTGGCCTGCAAAGTTTCTGTTGAGAAATCAGCTGACAGTCGTATGGGGTATTCCCTTGTAGGTAATTGAGTCTCTTTCTCTTGCTGCTTTTAAGATTCTCTCTTTGTCTTTTGCTCTTGGCATTTTAATGAAGATGTGTCTTGGTGTGGTCCTCTTTGGGATTCCTTTTGGTTGGGGGTCCTCTGCGCTTCTTGGACCTGTAAGTCCATTTCTTTCACCAGGTGGGGGAAGTTTTCTGCCATTATTTCTTCAAATAGGTTTTCAATATCTTGCTGTCTCTCATCTTCTGGCACTCCTATTATTCTGATATTACTCCGCTTGAAGCTGTCCCAGAGCTCCTTACACTATCTTCACACTTTCGGATTCTTTTTTCATTTTGCTTTTCCAGTTGGGTGTTTTTTGCTTCTTCGAATTTCAAATCTTTGGTTTGATTCTTGTGCTCCTCTGGTCTGCTATTGGGTATAATATTCTTTATTTCCGTCCGTGTATGCTTACTTTCTAATTTCTTTATCGTAGCATCGAGGGTCTCATTAGTTTTCGTGAGGCTCTGCTCAAGTTTATTGCAAGCCCTCAAAATTGTGATTCTTAGCTCCATATCCTCCATTTCTGTCATGTTTTCTTGTCTCCGCATCTTTTATGCTTTCTTGGTGCACCCCCTTGTGGTCTTTGTGCGCAGTCTTGTTCTAGTTAAGCCTTAATTGTTGTAGTTAATACTAGAGGGATTCGACCACCAGGCTGACTGGCTGTGAGATCAGCTGTATGGAAAACTTCTGTCCTCTGGAGAGGTGCTACTCTAGCCTTTGCCTGAGGCGGTGGGCAAATGGCTCTGCGCAGGGCTTGGGCGGGGCGGGATCAACAGGGCGGGGGGGAGGGAGCAGTTATGGCCGCTCTCAGTCCGTCCCCAGAGGCTCTGCCTCTCTGTCCCAGCAACCGCTGCAAACCTCGGAAGGACCGTAGCCAGACAGTCCCGCTTCTCCCGTTTGAGTCTGGGTCCCTAGAGACTCGCCCAGATCTGTAGCCCCGAGTCTGAGACTCCCTCCTGATTGAAAACGACAACCGCGCCCTCAGCCACCAGCCCGCTTTGCGCGCGCACCACCGTACCTTTAAATTTTCCACACTGCGCCTCCTCTGGGCCTCGTAATGCTGTTGTTTTTCCTTCTAGTTGAAGAGTCTCTCCTCAGCCAGCCTTCCTGGGGTTCTGGGTGATGTCCGTTCTGTCTTTTAGTTGTATTTTTGAAGTGGTTGTTTGCGGCAGCAGTCTCCGGTGTTTACCTATGCCGCCATCTTCCATTCTCCCCAAAAAATGAGTTTCTTAAGTAAAAGATGAAAAAATAAAAATGTGCAGTAGTGAATATCATTCACTTCCTCTACTGTTCTGTTCGGCACACCTGTTTCCTGTCAGGCAGTCAGGACAGTACTGGAGTTCCCTGCTTTCCACTGCTCCTCTGTGTTGTAAGTCACAGTACTGATTCTCATGCAGGCAGTATTTCTTTGTTTCTTAGGCTCTTTTATTTGTTTACACAAGAGTCAATTTGTGATTCAACCCCTGGGTGGCAGTGTTTTTTGAATTGACCTCTGGGGCTATAAGTCCTCTCTAGCCAGTAATTAGATTTTGTTTTCTCTGTCACACTTAATACTGGTTTGGGAGAATGGACTGCCCCAGAGCTGGTTCTCTGATCTTTTCTCCCCACTCTGATCCCCAAGTTCCACAAAAACAACTTTCCCCTGCAGTCTCTGAGAGTGCCCCCAGTTGGGTGATCCTATGTACTGGACTTAGTAATCAAAAGCAAGGATTTAAAGAGAAAAAAAAAAGAGCTAGAGTAAGTGCGTGAACTCACGACTTTTACTCTCTGGCTCTGTGCGCAACTCTGTGAATGTCTCTGTGCACATCTTTTTCCCCTGGCACTAAGCAGCCAGTGCACTGTTAAAATTTCAGGCTGCCTTTTTGTGCCCAGCCCAGCTATGGGTAAATTTTTAGAGTTCCCTTCTGCCAGCAGCCCTGTGGACCCCCTTCCACATTCGTGGAGTATGCTGGCCCCAACAGCTGCCCATTATGTGGGGTGCAGACTTCCCTGGGACCTCTAGCTCCCATTGTGCACATTTCTCTCTCCAGCCTGAATCACAGAATTCACCTTTCCCTAGGCGAAATCTGACCTTTCTGTGAGAAGGTGCAGAGCTCCTCCAAGTCTGCCTATTAACACTGCTTGAGATCCGGTGTTCCTGGGTTTGCAGCTGGTCCCTGGGTGTTGTGGTTGTAGAATCCCAAGGTGTATAGGCTTCAGATCACGGCCATTCTCCCCTTCAAGATCAAAAGGAGGTTTCTTAAACACTTGGAGTGCGGGTGAATTTCCCGCCAAAATATAAGATGGCTCTGTCTTTTGGTTTTGTTCCATCCACCAAAAGGGTGGATTACAAACAAATATTTGGTAATACGCAGTTACAATCGGCCCGACTTTACACGTTTCCCGCACTCCACCGCAAATCTATATGAACCGAGTTAAAGATGGCTCCCGCGGAGTACGCGCAATTCACGCGAGCCGACTTAACTCGTTTCCCGCACTCCAAGTGTTAAAAAAATTATAAGTGATTGATTGTAATAATACTAAAAGTTGTTCTGACCTGTCATAAATGTTAAAAACTTTTCCTAAGATATATCTTTGTATAAATGAATGTAAACATTCTAAAAATGTTCATTAGTAATAGTAATAGCATTTTAGTGAATACTTATCATAAGTCAGTGTGTTTTCCATGCTTTAATTCTTCTACCCATGATTTTGTGAGAACATTAGGCACCCATCTTTTCAAAAGGTGCCAATTACATTCGCAAAGAGATAATTTGCCCAAGGTTCAGAGCTTGTAAAGGGCCAAGTCAGAATTTGAACTCAGGCCCATCTGATATTTCATCCCATCTTATGCTTTACTCCATTTAGTAACTGTGCATTGTGGAGAGAGCAACATTTTACTGGTTCCTAGCATTCTAGTTGTTCTTTTGGAGGATGGGAGTGAAAATAGGGACTGTTCAGACAGTTTTACAGAGCAAGTTTTATAAATTAACAAAAGAATCAGGGCAAATGCAGTGAATTTTTAAAGCCCTCTCTGGGTTTGGTTTTGCTGTTTTGCCCTGCCAGGTAATATTTTACCTTTTCCTGATAGAGTCATGCAGGCGAGTAGCTCTTATCAAGAACAAATGGTACCATAAATCCAGACTAAAATCAATGAGTTTATGAGCTCTAAGAGTGAGATGCAATTTGTGGGCCTAAGTGTTTTCCCTGCTTACCATGCTGCATCTTTGAAGCCAGAAGCCAGAGTCTTGGGTGTTGTTCCATACACTGTTCTATCATTTATGGACCTATCTATAGCTGCTATGACATGAAGCTGGTTCCCAATATCCATCGTCCCCTTTTAAACAAGGGGAATATTTGGAAGAAATAATAGAGAGCACATATATTCTCATGTCTGTCTCTAAATATATAAGAAAATAAGTAGAAAAGGATGTGCCAAACAAAACCACCTCTTGGTAATAACACTGTAATGTAAAAATTATAGCCTAAAATTATTGGAAATGACCCCATCTCTCCACCCTCCTCTTGGAGAGACTAGCACCAGCTCTTTAGCTTTACTCAGCTAACAGAAAGTAATTTACCCAGTGCCAAATGTATTAATTTAGTAAAAGAGAGGTAAATAGCAATGGATGTCATTCAGCTTTCTGGTGACTGGGTATAGCCATTTTCTGAAGTACTGACTTCATTTAGAGGAAATGCTTTAACAGACACCAGGAATCCCAGGCACTGACTGGAAGGCCTTGGAGCCAGCTCTTGAATGGTGTATGCTTCCATTCTCAGTTCTTCGTGCCTTCTGTGTGTTAAACAATGAAAGGAAAATGGGAATGGCTAAGAGGTTTCCACTTCAAGAAGATGGGTTCAGCCCTGTTATTTTTTAGGTAATGTAAGATAAGCTAATTTGGCAGTTTGAGTTGGTCTGTTCTAGCTGACTGGGTGGGAATATGGACTGATTTTCTGTTCCCTCATCACACAGATTGCTTGTCTTGGGGAAGGGCCATGACTGGGGTGAGCCAAGTGAGGTTCTTGCCCCAGTACAGCATTTCAGGTGACCCAAAAGTATCAGTAATCAAGATAAATAATATTTAATGCACTATTTGTAAAAAATCAAAATTAATGTAAAAAATCCACAGTGAACAAAATATTAAATTTTTAAATAAAGACAGGATCAGTGACAGTGCTGCTCTGAGCAACTTCAGAGTCTGAGGCAAAAGGAAAAAATGTGTTAATTTTTATTTGTTTTTAAAGTATCACCTCTTGATGACAGGTTTTTTTTGGGGGGGGCACCTCTTGCTCTTCCTACTCTCCCTAACTCTAATTCTATCTCTCTTGCATTTTCCCCTAATTTCTAATTTATTTCTATTCCCCTCTGGCTTCTCATTCAGAATGTATTTTACCTCTGGGCTTCCATAGTACTCTCTGTAGATCTCCTGAGATCATTTGCTATGGTAGACTCTAATTATTTGTTTAGAGTATCTGCCTCTTTTAGATATCTATGGCTTCCTTGGGGACAAAGATCATGTTATATCCTCTCTGTATCCATTATGCCAGTCAGACTTGCAGTAGGTACTCAAAAAATATTTTCTGGTTGTTAAAAACAACAAATGAGTAAATGAATGAATTAAATGAATAATTGAAAATAACCTTTTAGTCTTTATTGCTTTATTAGCAGGTTGACCTTTTCCAGTTATCCCGAACTATAAACTTGTGTCAGTTTGCACCTTCTCTTTGTGAAATCAAAGTCCCATGGACAGAACCAGTTTTAGAGGATTTCCCTTTGTGATGATCATGTAGAGAGTCAGGTTTGTGAAACTGTTAATGAAATCTACTCCATGAACCCATCCAGAACCAATTTCGTTTCATCGTCTATGAACAACTCCAGAATGGTTCAGTCCCAGCTTAAGTGAAACCTCAGAGCAGAGAAGTGTTTTGCCGAACATTAGATTCCAGTTGGTACTTCAGGAAGGCCTCATGGCTTTCTTCTAGGGTTTGGTCCTTCACCTGGGCTCTGCCTTAGGATCCCGGGTGGGAACAGTTTCCCAAGGTGCCAGTCAATGCCTGTGCCCCACCTCACCCCCTCTGAACCAGAATCTCTAGGGGGTGATCACCCTGATCCTGAAAGATCACATGGAATACACCAGAACACTTAGGAGGATAGCCTAAGGGTTCTGTGTGGTCAAGGTATTATGGGGGGGGGTGTGCTTTATTTTTTTGAGAGCCACATTCTTTTACATATTTTATGACAATGGCTCAATGGTAAATTGCCCTTAACTGAAATGGGTCTCCCTAGGGTACACTACAAAAATAAAAAAAACACACAAGGTAGGAAAAGCTATACAGTTTTTATGATTAGAGCCAAAAAGCCAGTATTGAAATGGCCCTTTCCATGTGGAGCTCATATAATTAAGATTCAGAATCCATCCGTGAGTTCTGATCCTAGCTGCAGGACACTAGGAAATTACTGAATTTACTTATGGGAAAATGTTAATGAATGTGACGAGTTTCCCAGCCCCCACTATTATATTCTTAGCAATTCAAGACAACAGAGTAGTGCCAGCACATGACAGTGTGGCTCTGTCTACTTGACGTTAAATGACTGGTCTGACTGATTTATTTTTTAACCACATTTTATCAATTGACAGGTTGCTTTGGCATCATGTAGATACAACCTGTGATGTTCTGGGAGCTGTGTATCGAATTAGTGTTAAGATGCCATGGCTGAATGGTGGATAAAAGTCATGCAACACTAGAATACAGATTCATGGAAACAACAGACTCTGCTGCTCCATCTTACTAAGTCACTTATGAAAGCAGCACTTTCTATGTCTCCCATTGGACCTTGGTCTCCTGAAAACAACTCTCAGAAATATTCCAAACCTCACTCAGCTCCACAGGTTACAAGTCCCCAATGGATCTTAGTCCTATCCCCTAATTTAAGGAGTCAAGAAAGCAATCTGTCTGGCTGTTTCCCTCTTGGCCCAAGCAAGTGTCTGGCACATGACAGGTGTTTGGTAAATGCTTGTGAAAGGAAGAAAGAAAGGAAGAGAGAGAGAGAGAGAGAGAGAGAGAGAGAGAGAGAGAGAGAGAGAAAGGAAGGGGAGAAGGAAGGAAGAGAGAAAGACAGACAACTGCCCTCTTTAGAACTTGCCTACCTTTTATATTCAACTAGAGGCCTGGTGCACGAAATTCATGCATGGGGGAGTGTCCCTCAGCCCAGCCTGCACCCTCTCCAATCCAGGACCCCTCAGGGGATGTCTAATTGCCAGTTTAGGCCCAATTCTACGGGGAGAGCAGTTAGGGGCCCCTAATCCGGCAGTCAGACATCCCTCTCACAATCTGGGACCACTGGCTCCTAACTGCTCACCTGCCTGCTTGTCTGATTGCCCCTAACCACTCTGTCTGCCTGCCCAATTTCCCCTAACTGCTCTCCCCTGCTGGCCTGATTGTGCCTAACAGCCTCTGCCTCAGCCCCCACCACCATGGCTTTATCCGGAAGGATGTCCAGAAGACATCCAGTCTATCCAGTCTAATTAGCATATTACCCTTTTATTAGTATAGATGGTTATCATGAAAATGAAGGGGATACAAAAAGGAAAATAAACTAAGGGAATCTCTGCAGAGTGGGAAGGAAACCTCAATATAATATGAAATTATTTAAAAAAAAGGAAGTCCAAAATGCCTATGTAATTATAGAAGAGCTACTTCATTCATTTGATGCAATAGAGGCAATGAACTGTCTGGAAGAAAGCTATTTTCCTCCTAAGAATTTGGTAGTTCCTTCTTGTTTGATTGGAGATAAAAAACCTCGACATTACTTAGGATGCTATTTTGGAGGAATTTTGTTGCTACACCAGCACTTTCTCACCCGACCTTCTGCTCTGTCATTTTACACCATTTTTCATTCTTAATTACTTTACATTCCTTTGTTCCTCTTCTGTGTTTTTAATCTTGCTCTTCCAGTGGTCTGGAGGATATTTTTTTAACCTGTCTATCTCCAATAGCCTAATTATCTTTCAATGTTTAGCTCAAGTGCAACCTCTTCCAAGCAGCCTTCCTAGATTTCTTCAGGCTGAAATTATACTATCCTCTGTGCTTCCTCTGGTATATGCTATGTTCATTTGTCATGTCTGTTTAACACAACTATACTCTACCTATCTTCCACAGTCCCTAGATAGTTAGTGCATTCTAAAAAGTAATGCTCAATATGGATTTACTGAATGCTTAAGTGGAATCACAACAATATCGTAATTTCTTTTCTCATTCTCTTCTTCTATGTCAGAAAGATTCTATGTGAAGAGTTGACTCTTCTTTATAGCAGGTCAAAACAAATGCAAGTTCTGACATTGCATGGAATTGAAATGAAGATAAAAGAGCATGTGTTCTTGTATAAGTAGAATCATGAGCATGATGGGGTAAATTATGCTAATGACTGCAGAGTTAGTCTCAGCCTAGGAAACTGGCAATATTTGGCTTTGTGACTACAGCCTAAGATTTTATCATAGTACATATTTGAATATTTGAATATTTCTCTGTGCTTGGAGGAGCATTATGTAATTCATCTCTAGTTTTGTTTTGTTTTGTATTTTTTTAATATACATAAGAACAAATTCTGTTTCTCTTGTACTTTATCTTCTTAGGTTGTAGCAGCAGAAATCATGAATATTTTTATTAAAGAATATTTGGGTTTTATTTCTAGGAAACAGAGCTAGAAAATTTTAAGGTCATTAACCATAATAACTTAAAATACATAGTCATTTGAATATGTTAGTTTTAGCTTTTCAGTTCTCTGCTATCTTTAGCTTTTCCATTTTAAGTTAATAATAAATAATAAATCTCATGTGTTTATTAGCTTTTTTTTCATCCTAAGGTGTTTAACAAACCTTAGGGGTGTGAATATAATGTAGTAATCCATATGCTTGCTTTTAGGTTTATGGCCATGAGAGCATTTGACTACAATTATTTCTATTTAATTAAAATTTCCCAGAGTCAACAGAAGAATTGGATCCAAAGTTACTAGAAAAGTAACCCAATTAACCCAATTAAAAGTAACCCACTTAAAGATAGTGTGGTAACACAGAACCTCCATATTTTGAAACTATAAAATATATTTTTATTCATGTTCTTCCTTCTTCCAAAAACCATTTGTTATATGAGTTAAACCCAAGGGATTAGAAGATCAAAAAGGCTGTGAGCCCTGGCCGGTTTGGCTCAGTGCATAGAGCATCGGCCTGCGGACTCAAGGGTCCCAGGTTTGATTCCGGTCAAGGGTATGTACCTTGGTTGCGGGCACATCCCCAGTAGGGAGTGTGCAGGAGGCAGCTGATCGTTGTTTCTCTCTCATCGATGTTTCTAACTCTCTATCCCTCTCCCTTCCTCTCTGTAAAAAAATTAATAAAATATATTTTTTAAAAGGCTGTGAGAAATATATATATATATATATATAAGCATAAGTATATGTAGATATCAATAAATTAGGTTATATATATAGCAATAAGGTAGGTAGGTACACACATAATGTATTTATACATGAATATGTATAAAATATATGTTGGTTAGAAGTACATTGGTGGGTGTGTGTATAAGACTTCATTTATTGAATGTTTCCTCTCTTCCAAAAACTGTACCAAATAGTTTACATGCATTATCCCATTTAATATATTTAAAAATTCCATGAGTTTTCATTATTCCCATTTCACAGATAAGAAAACAAAGTCTCAGAAATATTATATGATTTTCCTAAGTTTATCCGCTAATAGGTGGTGCAATTAAGGTTCAAACCCAATGTGTCTGCCTTCCAAACTTTACAATTATAAGTTTCTCTTATTTAAAGAGTTACCAACTTTGTCCCACAAGTTCGGATTCAGAAGCAAATAAAAAAGAATGAAAAGTATGAAAATGTGCCACAGAGATTCCCATTCTTAGTTTTTAAGCATAGCTGTAGTTCAATACCTCTTTCATGACCTAACAACTCTGGGGGTTTTATGTGACAGAGGACAAATTTGTTTGCTTGGTGATTACAAGAGGACAGATACAATATTTACTAGCTGTAGCAACTACTGAGCAAATGTGGTCCCTGTAGAAGGGTACACTATAACAATGCAGGGAAAACCAGCCATTTCTCAAAGCAAAGCCACACAGTCATCAAGGCTGTGACTCACGTTCCTGTGGTCAGGAACTCTGGAGTTTTCAAGGATAATTTATGGTGACACTGAGTTCATTTAAATACTGTAACTGTTGAAGCATTCCAAAGTGAAAAAGTCACCTCTCAGTTGAGCAAATACCTTGTTGACCCCTTTTCCGTCTCTGATTACCATTGCTTCAAGAATCTATTCTCAAATGCTTGAGTCCTAAAGTGACTCAGTAGAGATGAACTAACCATGGCTGCTTAATGCACATAGGATTTGATTTCTGAAAATGAAGCACATGCTCATCTTTACTCAGCCTGTTGTTTTTGATAGTTTAAATGCCACTATAAATGGAGGACTGTGATAGCAAAAAATAAATGTTTTATACAGTGCTACAAAAAGCTTTAGGGGAAAATTTTAGCCAAAGAACCAATTCTTTCTTGTTACTATAGAAACCAGTAGCGATCAGGAGGAGCGAGGTATTCTTTCAAGAGCACATGGTAGTAAGGATACAGGAGGGATGGTGTAAAGACCCACTGTGTCCCTCTGATCTCATTGGGAGTGGAGGACATCTTGTTTGAAATCCTGGCTTCCTCATGGGCTAAGTACCGCTGCAATCCATATTTGTTCAACATCATAGAGCCAGAAAGGCTCTTAATAGGATTCTCTAGTTGAACAAAGAAGAAAAAAATAAACATAAGAAAAGCTCTAATATCAGCTGTCAACAGGCCTTTGAATATGCTCCATACCATTGAACAGTAAATGCGCTGTTCATGTTCTGAATAGATCACTGATCAACTAGCCAAAGCAAGCATTTGAGCCATTAGATGATAGGCTAATGTGTTGCCCTTCTAATGTGTCGACTTCCATAAAATCTTTTAAAAATGAAATTAGAATTCAATGTTTTCTTTTGAGTTTCATTTGTAAAGCTGTTATATTCTTGACAAGTGAATTTTGGGCAAGACTTAAATTAAATTCCAAGGCAAATATTTTTCTAAAGCTTAATCAATACTAAAGCTTTAAAATTGTTTCTCTAGTCTTTTAAATAAGGTTTAGGTCAAATGTAATGACAGGATGAAGCAGGCATGATTTGCTTCAATCTGACATATCCCAGAAGATAAGAGGAATATCTAGTAACTGACAAAAGGGTTTTCCATTTGATTGATATTTACTTTGTATGTAAACAATCCAGTATATTGGCATGTCAATGTATTAGTTAAGGTGGTCCACAACATGATGTGAATTTAGATAATATTTCTTTCTGCTCACAAACACACACTACTGATCAACAAGAGGACATTAATTGTAGCCTTGCCTCATAGTTGGCATAGCAAAATGAATCATTTTAAAATATAAACCTCCTCAGATCTAAAATATGTCACAGGGAAAACACAAAACATAAGGAGAGTGGATTATGAAATTAAAAGAACATATTTAGCAGTCTATAGGTTATAAACATTATAGATTATCATTAATAAAATACTTGGACAAATCATTTACTGAGTAGGGGTTAAATGCTGTGTAATTTCCTTGAAGCTGTACCTTGAAGGCAGCATTTTACAATGTGAAAGAGTATGGAATGGCCTCTTACCGGCAGTGTGACCACAAGTAATTTACTCCCCCACTCTAAACTTTAGTTTACTCACCTGTAAAATGGTAATAATACAAGTGATTGTGTTGATAATGACAAAGGGGAAAGGAAGGGGGATGTCTCTTTAATAGGATTACTATAAGGTTTTTATTGTGTTAAAATAACTTGCTATATAAAACTGTAAGTTTTATTTATTTATTAAATTTATTGGGGTGACCTTGGTCAACACGAATATATAGGTTTCAGGTGTAGGTTTCTATGTTACAAGATCTGTATATTGCATTGTGTACCCATCACTCAAAGTCAAATCTTCTTCCATCACCATATATTAGGACTCCCTTCTCCCCTGACCCCCTTCCTTGTGGCAACCACCACACTGCTGTTTGTGTTCACTAGTTTCAGTTTTATACCCCACATATGAGTGAAATCATATGGTACTTAGCTTTTTCTGACTGACTTATTTCACTTAGCATAGTTCTCAAGGTCCATATATGTTGTTGCAAATGGTGCTATTTCATCCTTTCTTATGCCTGAGAGTAATATTCCATTGTGTATATGTATCACATCTTCTATCACAGTCCTCTATCACAGGATACTTTTGTTGGTTCCATGTCTTGGCCACTGTGAATAATGCTGCAAAGAACATAGGGGTGCATATATCTTTGTGAGCACATGATTTAGAAGTTTTTGGGTACATACCCAGGAGAGGGATTGCTGGGTAGTATGGTAGCTCTATTCTTAATTTTTTGAGGAATTGCCAGACTGCTTTCCATAGTGGTTATACCAGTCTACATTCCCGCCATCAGTGAATGAGGGTTCTCTTATTTCCACAACCTCTCCAACACTTGATATCACTTGTCTTGTTGATAATGGTCGCTCTAACAGGTATGAGGTAGTATCTCATTGTAGTTTTGATTTGCATTTCCCTAATTGCCGATGAGGTTGAACCTCCTTTCATACATCTATTGAGTGTTTGTATGTCTTCTCGGGAGATGTATATTTTCAGGTCTCCTGCCCACTTTTTTACTGGTTTATTTGTTTGTTTAATGTTGAGTTTTATAAGTTTTATATATATTTTGGAAATTAAACCTTTGTCAGAGCTACTGTTTGCAAATATCATCTCCCATCTGAATGGCTGCCTCTTTGTTTTGTTCTCAGTTTCTTTTGCTGTGCAGAAGCTTTCTTTTTCCATTTATTTTTGTCTTTACTTCTCTTGCCTTTGGAGTCAATTTCGTAAAATGTACTCTACGACCAAGATACATAAGTTTGGTACCTATATTTTCTCTTATGTAACGTGTTGTTTTGGGTCTTATATTTAGGTCTCTCATTCATTTTGAATTACATTTTGTACATGGAGATAAACTGTAATCATTTATTTGCATGTGTCTTTCCAGTTTTCCCAGCACCATTTACTGAAGAGACTATCTTTAATCCACTGTGTGTTTCTGGCTCCTTTGTCAAAATTTATCTGTTTTCATATATATGTGGTTTCTAGCTGGGATCTCTATTCTTTTCCATTGATCTGTGTGTATGTTTCTCTGCAAATACCTTGCTGTTTTGATTATTGTAGTACTGCAGTATAATTTGAAGTCAGGTAGTGTAATACCTCCAGCTTCGTTCTTTTTTCTCAGGATTGCTTCAGCTATTCCAGATCATTTGTGGTTCCATACAAATCTGATGATTTCTCATTCTATTTCTTTAAAAAATGACATTGGGATTTTGATGGGGATGGCATTAAATCTGCATATCACTTTGGGTAATATGGACATTTTAACTATGTTGATTCTTTCACTCTATATAAGGTTTAAATAAGAGAAATCTAGAAAACTGTGGACATAGGAGGTATATACTGTGTGTCATGTTCCTATCCCCCTTTCTGAAAAGTAACTTAGTAATGAGCATTTCTCTTTAACCAAGCTTTCAGTAGTCATCTCTCTGCTGTTAAATTAGAACTAAAGTTTTTTATTTCTTACTTCTAAAAAATTAGTACTAACGTTGTGCTAATACTTTGGCAGAGCAGTAAACAAACTTACCAAGATGGGAAACATACCTGGAGTTACAAATATCCCAAATTTTCTAGACACACTTTCATTTCAGCTTCTTTTGCCTGGGAGTAAAGTTAGGATGTAAAATCTATCAAGTCCTTCTATAAATTTAAAATTAAGAAACGTTGAGCTTTGCTATCACAGACTCAAAGCTTTTTTGGAGAACTATGTGTGTGTTTGACCCCTGGGGCGAAAGTCACAATATCAGCCCCACTTAACATTAGTATTCAGAAGCTCTTTCTATTCTTGGATGAGTCTTGATTGCCTAGCATACATAAGATGGGCTCAATAAATATTTGTTGAATGAAGTAATGATAACATTATTATATAATGTTAAAAGTGTAATGTTTATCAAACAAATATCACTAAAAAGTTTTTGGTGATTTTTTCCCCTCCCCCACAATCATGTGTAATATCAGCCCACATGCAATGCATAAAAAAGGGATAATTGACAGTAAAATTGTAACAATCCTTGTATCTGTTTCAATGGCTTCACTGATATATACCAATATATCCTACTAACTTCATTGCTTGCATAAGTGTTTGACTAGATCAGGATGCAGACTATTTAAATTTCTACCAACCCAACTTGCCCAGCATACGTTTGTGGTTATTTGAATATCTTCAGTCTTTATCATCATCTTTTAGCCTATTTTGAACACAACTAGGTATATAGCATCACAATATCTACATAGTCTAGTCCCTCAATATGCTAATGATGAAATTTCATATCACCTAGTAAGACATCCTCATTATTTATAAAGAATGAGTCAGGATGAGGAGGCGGTTATGATTTTCTCACTGATTTCTTGACATCACTTAGCTCACAAACTCATCAATTTGCTCCAGACAACCATTACTCTTCCTTTATTATTCTCCATACACACAGCTAGAACAGACTTGAGGTCTCATAACATTTAGTAAAGCATAAATTCACATCTTCAGAGAATAAATATGTGATGTATACTATGCATTGTTTCTTTTCATTTCCAAGATGATGCTACTGACCAGGCTGATTATCTGGGCATGCCAATGTGACTGAAAGGGCCAGTGTAGGACATGACTACCCTTCTACCTGAGATACCAAAAGTTTTCTCTTTTCATAGTACCTGGAGCTGTGTATTAGTTTCCCAAGGCTGCTTGACAAAAGACCACAACTGTGTGGCTTAGAACAACAGAAATGTATTGTCTCCCAGTTCTGGTGACCGGATGTTTGAAATCATGGTGTTAGCATTGCTATGCTTCCTCAGAAGGCACTAAGGAAAGAGCTTTTGGTCGCCTCAGATGTTTCCTGGCTTATAGATGCATCACTGAAAATCCTCTGTCTTTCACATTACCATCTCTTCCCTTTCTTCACATGACTTTCCTTCTGTGCGTTCCTGTCTCTATGTCCAAATTTCTCCTTTTTATACAGATGCCAGTCACATTGGTTTAGGGCCCACCCAAATAAACTCATCTTAACTTGATGATCTCTGTAAAGATCCTGTTTCCAAATAAGATTACATTCTGGGTTACCAGGGGTTAGAACTCCATAATATCTTTTTTTTCAAGTGAGACATAATTCAACCTATAACAAGCTATCATTGCAAAAGTTTGTTGTTTGCAGCTGTGCTTCTGACACGTGTGGTCCAGAAGAAGCCTTAGCTCAAAAAAGAAACTCCAACCTTTGAAGCTTCTAGTAGGGCAATACTGTGGGCTATTGCTTGTTGCCCAGACCACAGTGTTAATGAGGCCTTGCTTCTGTGGATCTTTAAAGACACATAATTATTATGCCAGATTAGTTAGAGCAGTACTGCTTCCCCAAAATTCTGGAATTTGGATTTGGATTGCCTTTTACACTGCCTCCAAATGCAGTTAGTTAGGTTGATAATTTTAATTGTATCCAAATAATATCAAGAAAACTTTTGGGAAAATGTAATTTAATTGTGGGAACTCAGATAGCAAAGTTGTCTTGAAGTGTAACTAAATGGTAGTATTGATTAAAGGTAATATTTCTAAAAGTCCTGTAGCTACACTGTATTTCTATGGGAAATGCTACTATCCCAAATCCTGCTAGCCAAGTAATGCCAAATTTTACTAAAATGTACTGAGCCTACTGGCTTAAAGCAGGCATTCACAATGCATCATTATCACATTAAAGCTACTGAAAGTTTTCTGGGAAGTCTGAGGAAGCTCATTGTCCTAAGGACATATGGACACCGGATAAATATTTATATTCCTATATAACTAAGGATAAGCACAGGGTTAGAGGGTCAGGGGTAACTCAACTAATACCCCAGGTCCATCTACATATTGGAAGCACTTTCTAGACATTAGGATAAACATTTTCAGCCTCAAATATTAGCAATTATTTTGATTAAAAATTGATAGGAAGCTTCAAAGGACACCAGCAAGAAAGTGAAGACATACTACAGGATGGGAGAAAATATTTGCTAGTCATGTATCTGATAAAGTAGTAGTGTCCAGAATGTATAAAGATGCAACTCAATAATCAAAATAAAAATGACCCAAATAAAAATGAACAAAACCTCCATATAAACATTTTTTCCAAAGAGGATAAACAAAGAACCAATAAACATATGAAAGGATGTTCAACATTCTTAGCCATCAGGGAAATGCAAATTAAAACCACAATGAGATACCACTTCACCCATTCTAGGATGGCTATACTAAAAATGATAGACAATAACAAGTGTTGGAAAGGATGTAGAGAAATTGGAATCCTTACATACTGCTGATGGGAATGTAAAGCGGTGCAGCCACTTTGGAAAATAGTTTGGTGATTCCTCAAAATGTGAAACATAGAGTAATCATATGACTCCTAGATATATATCCAAGAGCATTGAAAACACATCCACACACAAAATTTTACACAAATGTATATAGCATTATTATTCCTAATAGCCCAAAGTGGAAACAAACCAAATGTCCATCAACTGATGAATGGCTATACATACAAAATATAGTTTATATTACAATGGGATATTATTTAGCAAAAAAGAGGATGAGCCTTGAATGAATTGGGCTAAGGGAAAGAATGCAGACCTAAAAGAGTCCTATGTTGTATCATTCCATTTATATAAAATAACCAGAATAGACAAATCCATAGAGTGGTTGGTAGGAAGTAATAGAATACAGAATGGAGAGTGGCTGCGAATAGATTCAGGGTTTCTTTTTTGAGTGATTAAAATCTAGAATTAGATAATGGTATTTACTGCACAGAGCTGTGAAATACAAGAACCACTGAATTATATACTATATTTATTTTTAATTATACTTTAAAATGGTGAAATGTATTTATATGAATAATATCTCAGTAAAGTCACAAAAACAGTTTCACTCACTAACTTTAAAATTCATAGATGACTCATTGAAATAATAACTAGATCCAATGTTTACAACATAGGCCAACACAATTTTTTCCAGGGAGGAATATTTTATCACTGGCATTTAGAATTGCTGCTGCATTATGATACTGAATAGCAGACAAACTTAAAAATTATTAAGGAAATTACATTGGAACACATTAATCACTCTAGTTGGGTGAGAATTACCGAATTTCTGGAAAAAGATGCACAGAAATGATTCAATGTTGGGCTAGAGAGTAGTGACAGTCAATAGTCAAGTAGTTTTCTGGCTTTTGACATGATCCTCAGCACCTCCACTAGAGGGGGGCCAAGAGAGACAAAGGAGACTTAGAATGAGCTTGATGAGTTAAGAGCCTAGGGCAGCGGTTCTCAACCTGTGGGTCGCGACCCTTTGGGGGTCGAATGACCCTTTCACAGGGGTCACCTAAGACTATCAGAAAACACATATATAATTACATATTGTTTTGTGATTAATCACTATGCTTTAATTAAGTTCAATTTGTAGCAATGAAAATATATCCTGCATATCAGATATTTACATTACGATTCATAACAGTAGCAAAATTACAGTTATGAAGTAGCAACGAAAATAATTTTATGGTTGGGGGTCACCACAACATGAGGAACTGTATTAAAGGGTCATGGCATTAGGAAGGTTGAGAACCATTGGCCTAGGAAAATACTATGTAGACCATCTAGGAAGTTGAAATTCTAGGCTGACATATAGTTTGCTGACAATTGTCTTATGAGTATCTGCAAAACCCTTATGCTCTTTTAAATGGCGACAAAGATAACATTTTTGTTTTCAAGAATAGCATGAAAAAGACGTTAAAATTAGAATCTGAATTGAACATCAGAGTTATTTTGAATTACACCCACGGGGAGCCAAACCAGCCCCTGTGATCCTAGCAGCTGCAGCCTGGCTCACACAGAAGAGGTCTCACGGGTGTGGGGTGGACTCCTCATGAGTGCCTGGTACCTGAGAGTGGGTTGCGGGGGGGTGGCTTCCCTGGTACATTAGCCCTGGAGTCCCAGAAGAGGGTAGCAGGGAGATTGAGAGCAAGCTCTAGGGGCACCCGGTATTCTCATCGCACCTTTGTCCCCATCACCCCTGCCACCTGGTGGCTGGCGAGAGGTCACAGGGCATTGCCAATGCCCGCCATGTTCCACGCCACCCCCTGGTGGTCAGCACACTTCATAGAGAGTGGTTGAACTCCTGGTCTCCCAGTCAAATTCTTGGTCGAACGACTTCCTGAAGGGACAATTTGCATATTAGGCTTTTATTATATAGGATAACCTTTAAGAATTAAACAATAAAACTATTTCCATAATTTAAAAAAAAGCATTTGGGGAGGAAGGTTAACTTTGATTTGAGCAACCATTAAAAGAAAAAAGCATATTTAAGGTTAATATCTCTCATTTCTACAAATGGGGACCTTTAGTGTTTATTCCAGTCCTAGAAACAAGTTTGAGTTAAATAATGTAGAGATTTGTAATTTTGTCCTCTGAAAGTGAAGCTAAAAGATTTGTAATTTTGTCCTCTGAAAGTGAAGCTAAAAGATGAAACATTTTGCATATTGGAAGAGAAAGAAAAACTCATAATTCAACAGTAAAGTAGGCCTGGGTGGTATGGCTCAGTGGTTGAATGGTGGCCTATGAATCAGAAGATCAAGGTTTGATTCCTGGTCAGGACACATGCCTGGGTTGCGGGCTTGATCCCCAGTTGGGGAGCATGTGGGAGGCAGCCAATCAATTATACTCTCTTATCATGGACTAGAGGCCCATTGCACAAAGAGATTCATGCAATAGGCCTTCCCTTCCCCTGGCTGCCGGCACCGGTTTTCCTCTGGCACCTGGGACCCAGGCCTTCGCTCCAGATGGAGCCTTCAGTCTTTGCAGCTCCAGACGGAGCCTTCAGTCTTCGCTCCGCCGCTTCGCCCCTACATATGCAAATTAACCACCATCTTTGTTGGGTTAATTTGCATACTCACCTGATTGGCTGGTGAGCATAGTGGAGGGATGGTTAATTTACATGTTTGTCTATTATTAGGTAAGATGTTTCTGTCTCTCCTTCTCCCCTACTCTCTGAAATCAATAAAATATTAAAAAAACACCCTACTGGTTTGGCTCAGTGGATAGAGCGTCAGTCTGCAGACTGAAGGGTCCCAGGTTCGATTCTGGTCAAGGGCATGTACCTTAGTTGTGGGCACATCCCCAGTAGGGGGTGTGCAAGAGGCAGCTGATTGATATTTCTCTCTCATCGATGTTTCTAACTCTCTATCCCTCTCCCTTCCTCTCTGTAAAAAAATCAATAAAATATATTTTAAAAATATTAAAAAAACAATAAATTAGTATTAGCTGTCATGTTCTGATATGATAATTGAAACTAAGAATGTATGGCAAATATTCATTTTTCAGACTCCAAAGTAAAAATTTTAGAGCTGGATTTTTTTTCACCCTTCATACAGCCTGGATAAGGAGGAAACAAAGGATAATAGTCTTTTAAGAGAATAAATACAGAAGTTATATCAGAGGAATAATGGGTATTTAGTGTAATCTATATTTCCCACAGCTGCATCAGGGTTTATGATGACCTGTATCATCCAAAGAAAGAATAATTGTATTCAGTAAGGATTTAGTAACAACTGAATTTTATCATTGTCTGAGTCCTGAAAATTGGTAACCCATGTCAATAGTGTACTGATGGTTCATTAAAAGATTCATTAATCTGCAACAGCTTGTTCATTCTCAACAATATATAATCAGTTTTCACCAATATATAAGCTTATTTTCTGATATGTAGAAGACATCCAGCCCTCACTCTCTAGTGGCAAAGGGAAGGATAGGGACTTTATGAATGGATCTGATTGAAGAGGCTTATAACTGTTGTTGTTGACAAAGCCATAGTTAGTGGATACTTCATTATGATTCATTGCCTCTTGTAGGCAGCAGCACAACAGACTAAGCCATAGCCACAGCTCTGAGTCTGGTTGCTTTGATCCTAGTGAGTGACCTGGAAATCTCTCTTATTAATAGGAGAACACAGATTTGTTCTATAGCAAGACAACTGTTTATTCTTTTTTGGGTCAAAGTGTTCACTGAAGGGGATATGACTAAGTATGTTCCAACTCTGGCAAGGCATGATGGGCTGAAATGGTGGTGCTTTTCCCTGCCCTTGTGAAGATGATTGAACAATTCAGAGATATTTGCATAATCATCTTTGGCCTAAACCTACCTGCTAATATCTAATAACTAGTGGCCCGGTGCATCAATTCATGCTCATTGAAAGGAAATTAATTAAAAGAAATATTTTAATATAGCTATTCACCCTTTCTCTATAATGTAAGTGTCAACCAAATTCACGATTGAAAATGACAGATAGAAACACACACGTGGAAGAACAAAGGGTAAAATATTTAACTGAAGCAGTGTTTGACTATATTCTGTGCAGTGAGAAAACCTGAAGTTATTTTCAACCTCCACCATTTTTTACTTCTTTTCAGTCAGGTCAAGTTTTTAAGCTTTCTAAATCTCCATTTTCCGGCTAATGAAAAGAAAATAGGATTCCACCAAGTCTACCTACTCCAGAACTTCTGTGAGGATCAAATGAGAAAATGCTTCACAGACATTTGCTTAAAGTGTAAAATGTTTCCACCTGTGTTCCTGGGCTGAAGAAACTCCAAGGAGGCTAGTCACTAGGGAGAGGAAGCCAGGCGTTTCTACGTGACATCATTTCCCAGAGCCCACAGCGACCATTTCCGGGCTGGGCTAAGTTGTGGGCCACATTTTGTGCCATGGGGTCTTGGCAGCATTGGCTGCAATTTGGTGGGGTGTCTCCAGGGTGGTGGCGGGGCCTGTGTCCCACTGGGGGAAGCCAAGTGTTGGTTTGTTGGTGCCAGGTCCATGATACTGGCCAGTGCACATCATGGCAGCTTCTGCATTGAGTGTTTGCCCCCTGGTGGTCAGTGTGTGTCATAGAAAACGGTTGGACGGTCAGACACTTAGCATATTTTATATAGATCATACCAGGTGATCTATAATGCTGAAGAATAAAACACTAAAACCCTACCATTTCAATGAGACAGGGATCACAACTCAGAACTGGGAAATCTAATGTGACTCCCTGAGAGCCTCCCTTCAGGAGCTCTGGCATGGAACTAAAGGGAAAACAGCTACCTGACTTATTTGGAGCACCCCAATAAGGTCTCTAGCAGTACACTGCAGAGAAAGAAGGAGCAAGCAGCTCTCTCTACCCTCCTAAGGATGAGGACCACCACAAGTAGAGGGGGCAGTCTTGTTATCTTCCCTGCTGGTGCAGACTCACAGGGGAAGGGGATACAATTCAGAACTGGGTCATCTGGTGCGACCCTCAGGGTCTCTGATGGAGCACAGCTAAACTAGAAGGCAAGTAGCTAGATTCATTCTCTAGGTCTGAGGGCCCGTGTCACCCCTATCAAAGGGAGGATTGGATTTGTACTCCTATTTCTAGCTGACCCCAACCTGCTAAGCTCATTTTCATGAAGTGAAAGCCCACAACAATCATCTCACGATTACAACAGTAGGGTCCATATAACACACAGGGGACATTCCTAGAGCATTCAGCTCAGGAGATCAAGAAGATTTTACCACCATGATCCACAGGTCACTTACTACATAAGGTCACCCCATGAAGACTGAGAGTCATAGTAGTTTTATCTAACATATAGAAACAAAGAGACAGCTAAAATGGGGTGACAAAAAACAACCCCCAAATGAAAGAAAATGAAAAATCTGCAGAAACAGAACTAAGTGAAATGAGAGCAAGCAATTTATAAGACAGAGGTCAAAATAATGATTATAAGGATGTCAAACAACTTAGTGAGTACTATAGTGAACTGAGAACTACATCAATGTGAAAAAGGAGATAGAAATTCTGAATAAGAGCCAGTTGGAAATGAAGAATACTATATCTGACATCAAGAATACTCTAGAAGGAATTAAAAGTAAACTGGACAAAGTAGAGGATAGAATCAGCCATTTGGAAGACAAGGTAGAATAAAACACAGAAACAGAGCCACAAAAAAATAAAAGAGTTAAAAAGAACAAGGGTAGTTGAAGGGAACTCTGAGACAACATGAAATGTAACAATATCTGCATCAGAGGGGTCCCAGAAAGAGAAGAAAGCCAGCATGGGATAAAGAACCTATCTGAAGAAATAATTACAGAAAACTTCCCTAACCTGATGAATGAAAAGCTACACAAGTTCAGGCAGGAAACACAGTGATTCCCAATCAAGATGAACCCTAAGAGACCTACACCAAGACACACCATAATTAAAATGGCCAAGGCTAAAGACAAAGAGAGAATCTTAAAGGCACCAAGAAAGAGATAGTTAGTTACTTACAAGGGATCCCCTAGAAGACTGTCAGAGAGAGTTTCTTAACAGAAATACTTCAGACCACAAGGGATTTACATGAAGTATTCAAATTAATGAAAAGCAAGAACCTGCAACCAAGACTGCTCTATCCAGCAAGGCTGTAATTTAAAATTGAAGGCAAAATAAAGAGCTTCCCATAAAAAAGAAAGTTAAATGATTTCAGTACCACCAAATCAGCACTGCAAGAAATGCTGAAAGATCTGCTTTAAGAAGAAAATATATAGAAAGTTACATAGGCATAAAAAAGATGGCATTAAATAAGTACATATGAATAATAAAATTAAATGTTAATGGATTAAATGCTCTAATCAAAACACATTGGGTAGCTGAATAGATAAGAAAACATAGCCCATATATATGCAGACTACAAGAGGCCAACCTCAGAACAGAAGATTCACGCAAGATGAGAGTGAAGGGGTGGAAAAAATATTCCAGGCAATTGGAAATTAAAAAAAGAAAGGAAGGAAGGAAGGAAGGAAGGAAGGAAGGAAGGAAGGAAGGAAAGAAAGAAAAAGAAGAAAGAAAGAAAGAAAGAAAGAAAGAGAGAAAGAAAGAAAGAAAGAAAGAAAGAAAGAAAGAAAGAAAGAAAGAAAGAAAAAGAGAAAGAAAGCTGGGGTAGCAGTACTTTTTTTTGATAAAATAGACTTCAAAACAAAGACCATAAGGAGGGATAAAAAAGGTCACTACATAATAATAAAGGGATTCATCTAACAGGAGGATATATAACTCATGTAAACCTATATGCACCCAATATAGGAGCACCTAAATATATATACAAAAATTATTGGTTAATTTTAATGTAGAGATTGACAGTAATTTATATATATATATATATATATATATATATATATATATATAGAGAGAGAGAGAGAGAGAGAGAGAGAGAGAGAGAGATAATATGCAAATTAGGCCAGGATGCCATAATGGTCATGACCAGCTCAGGAGGAGGGGCCTGGTGCAGGCCCAGAGCCTGACAGAACAACAGACAGGGCGATCTATGCCCAGCCCCGGAGTCGGAGAGAACAACATGCAGGGGGGTTGGCCCCCAGCCCCACGGCCATGGCGCTGGGCTGCTGGGGCCTGGGCAGAAACAAAAACCCACAGAGGGGGCTGGATTTGATTCTGATCAAATACATGTACCTAGGTTGCAGGCTCCACCCTGGCTGGGGCCCAGGTCAGGGCTCATGCAGGAAGCAACCAATCGAAGTGTGCCTCTCACATTGATGTTTCTCTCTGTCTTTCCCTTTCTCTTCCACACTCTCTAAAAATCAATGGGAAAATATCCTCATGGGAGGATAAAAGAAAGAAAGAAAGAAAGAAAGAAAGAAAGAAAGAAAGAAAGAAAGAAAGGAGAAAGGAAAGAAAGAAAGGAAAGAAAGGAAAGAAAGGAAAGAAAGGAAAGAAAGAAAGAAAGAAAGAAAGAAAGAAAGAAAAGAAAGAAAGAAAGAAAGAAAGAAAGAAAGAAAGAAAGAAAGAAAGAAAGAAAAAGAAAGAAAGGTCATATCCTATGAAAGAGACATTTTGAAAATGCCTAAAGAAAGTTGTCATTTTTTTCATGGTGAAGGGACTGGAAACCATGTTGATGAAAACACCTTGGTGGCTGCAGTGGCCAGCAGTAGCAGCAGCAGCAGCAGCAGCAGCAGCGTGGTGATGGGGGTGGTGCCTTCCCTTGATCATCATGGTTGCCTCCCGCAGAGAGAGGCCAGACTGCGGCCAGGGGGAGCGGGCCTAAGCCATCAGCAGTACATCCTCTGAGGGCTCCCAGACTGTGAGAGGGGGCAGGCTGGGCTGAGGGACCCCCTCCCAGTGCACGAATTTCGAGCACCAGGCCTCTAGTACAGTTATAATACAGGACTTCAACAACCCACTGTCATCATTGGCTAGATCATCCAGACAGAAAATCAACAAGGAAACAGAGACCTTAAATGACACACTAGATCTAATGGATTCAATTGACATTTATAGAACATTTCATACTTCTCAAGTGCACATGGAACATTCTCAAAGATAGACCACATGTTAGGACACAAAACAGTCTCTACAAGTTCAAGAAGATTGATATCATATCAAACATCTTCTCAGATCACAGTGGCAAGAAACTAGAAATCAACCACTATAAATAACTTAAAAACATTCAAACAAATAGAGGCTGACTAGCATGTGATTAAACAATTAATGGGATATCAATGATATCAAGGAATAAAAAAAAACTTCCTGAAAACAAATGAAAATTAACACAAAACAACCCAAAATCTATGGGACACAGCAGAAGCAGTACTGAGAAGAAAGTTCATAGCATTACAGGTATACCTCAAGAAACAAGAGATATTTCTGATAAACTTTCTAGCACTACTACTAAAAGAATTAGAAAGAGAACAGAAAGGAAAATCCAGGGAAATTAAAAGGGAAGAAATAATAAAGATCAGAGTGGAAATGAATGACAGGGACTAAAAAAGAAACAAAACAAAAGATCAATGAAACCACGAGATGGTTCTTTGAAAATATAAACACTATTGATGAACCTTTAGCAAGACTCACCAAGAAATAAAAAGAGAGAACCCCAATAAATAAAATCAGAAATGAAAGAGGCGATATAACAATTGACACCACAGAAATTCAAAGAATTGTAAGGAAATACTATGAGCAACTATATTACAACACACTGGATAACCTGGGTAAAATGGACAAATTCATAGAAACATACAATCTTCCAAAATTCAATCAGGAAGAATAAAAAAAACCTGAATAAACTTAAAACAACTAATGAAACTAAAGCAGTAATAAACACACACACACACACACACACACACACACACACACACACAGAATTAACTTCTAGCAAATAAAAGTTTGGGTCCAGATGGATTTACAGGTACAGATGAGTTTTATAAAACATTCAGAGAAGAATTAACATCTACTCTCCTCAAACTATTCCCAGAAATACAAGAGGAAGGGACACTTCCAAGCTCTTTCTATTAGGCCAGCATTATTATAATCCTAAAACCAGATAAAGACACTACAAAGAAAGACAATTACAGGCCAATATCTCTGATGAACATAGATGCTAAAATAATCAACAAAATAGTAACAAATCAGATCCAGCAATACATTAAAATGATGATACACCACTACCAAGTGGGATTCATTCCAGGGATTCAAGTCTGGTATAATCACAAATCAATAAATCTGATACATCACATAAATACATTGAAAGACTAAAATCACATGATCATATCAAAAGATGCAGAAAAAGCATTTGACAACATCCAACATCAATTTTTTAAAAAATATATTTTATTGCCCTGGCTGGTTTGGCTCAGTGGATAGAGCATTGGCCTGCAGACTCAAGGGTCCCAGGTTCGGTTCTGGTCAGGGGCATGTACCTTGGTTGCGGGCACATCTCCGGTGGGGAGTGTGCAGGAGGCAGCTGATCGGTGTTTCTCTCTCATCGATGTTTCTAGCTCTCTATCCGTCTCCCTTCCTCTCTGTAAAAAATAAATAAAATATATATAAAAATATATATAATATATAATATATATAATATATATATTATTGATTTTTCACAGAGAGGAAGGGAGAGGGATAGAGAGTTAGAAACATCGATGAGAGAGAAACATTGATCAGCTGCCTCCTGCACACCTCCTACTGGGGATGTGCCCGCTACCAAGATACATGCCCTTGGCTGGAATCGAACCTGGGACCTTTCAGTCCACAGGTCGACGCTCTATCCACTGAGCCAAACCGGTTAAGGCCCAACATCAATTTTTTTTAAATTTTATTTTATTGCTTAAAGTATTGCAAAGAGTAGTACATATGTCTCCCTTTTTTCCCCATTGACCTTCCCCAACCTCCCCTACCCCCCAGTATCTCACGTCCATTGGCCAACATCAATTTTTTATAAAAACTCTCAGCAAAGGGGAATAGAGGGATTATATATAAACATGATAAAAGCCTTATATGACAAACCGGCAGCCCAACAGCATAGTCAATGGGTAAAAACTAAAAGCATTTTCGCTAAAAACTGGAGCAAGACAGTGATATCCGCTTTCACCACTCTTATTCAACATACTATTGGAAGTTCTAGCTCTAGCTACAGCAATAAGACAAGAAGAAAACATAAAATCATCCAAATCAGAAAGGTGGAAATAAAACTGTAATTATTTTCAGATGATATAATATTATACATAGAAAATCCTAAAGACTCCATCAAAAACTACTAGACTTAATAAATTAATTTGGAAACAGCAGGATACAAAATTAACACCCAGAAATTGATGGCATTTTTATACATAAACTAGAGGCCCAGTGCACTATGGGGGCTGGCTTGTTGGGGGGAGGGACTGTGGCTGGCCGCAGGAGGTTGGCTGTGGGAGCGCACTGACCACCTGGCCAGCCTGGGGGAGGGACTGCGGGAGGTTGGCTGTGGGAGCTCCTCTGTTGAGTGTCTGACCCCTGGTGATCAGTGCATGTAATAGCTACCAGCCAGTTGTCTGGTTGTCTGGTCGTCCGGTCATATGGTCACTTAGGCTTATATATAGATAGATAATGAATTCTCAGAAAGAGAAACTAAAGAAACAATCCCATTTTCTATTGTGACAAAAAAAATTTAGTTAGTTAGGAATAAACTTAATGAGGGAGGTAAAAGACCTGCACTCAGAAAACTACAGGACGTTGAAAAAAAGAGATAGAGGAAGATATAAACAATTGGAAGAATATACCATGTTCATGGTTTGGAAGAATTGACATCATTAAAATGTCCATACTACCCAAAGTAATCTATAGATACAATGCAATCCCTATTAAAATACCAAGAGCATATTTCACAGAAATACAACAAATATTCCAAAAATTTATATGGAATTAAAAAAGATGCTGAATAGCTGCATCAATCATGAAAAAGAGGAACAAAGTTGGAAGGTTCACTATAGCAGATAGTACAAATCCACTGTAATCAAAACAGACTGGTACTGGCACAAGAACAGGCACATAGACCAATGGAACAGAACAGAAACCCCTGAAATCTATCCATGCCATTATGGCCAATTAATATTTGACAAAGCAGGCAAGAGCATACAATGGAGTAAGAACAGTTTCTTAAATAAATGGTGTTTGGGAAATTGGAGAGGTACATGCAAAAAAAAAAAATGAAACTAGACCTCCAACTTGTTCCATGTACAAGAATAAACTCAAAATAGATAAAATAGTTAAATGTAAGTTATGAAACCATAAAAATCCTAGAAGAAAATGTAGGCATCAAGGTATCAGATATCTCACTTAGCAGAATTTTCAGAGATACATCGCCTAGGGCAAGAGAAACAAAGGAAAAATAAACAAACTGGACTACATAGAGATAAAAAGCCTCTGCACAGCAAAATAAACCATCCTCAAAATGCAAAAGGAATTCACAGTATGGGAGACCATATTTGCCAATGATATTTCTGATAAGGGTTAATTTCCAAAATATACAAGAACTCATATAACTCAGGAGGAAGACAAACAATCCAATTATAACGTAGTCAAAGGACCTGAATAGACACTTCTCTAAAGAGATGGCCAACAGACATATGAAAAAGTACTCAACGTTGTTAATCATCACAGAGATGCAAATTAAAACCACAATGAGGTATCACCTCACACATGTAAGAATGGCTCCCATCAACAAATCAACAAATGACAAGTGCTGGCAATGATGTGGAGAAAAGGGAACCCTAGTACACTACTAGTGGGAATACAGACTGGTGCAACCACCATGGAAAACAGCATGGAGTTTCCTCAAAAATTTAAAAATGGAACTCACACTTCTAGGAATGTATCCTAAGAAACCTAAAAAATCAATCAGAAAGAATATATGTACCCCTATGTTCATAGTAGCATTATTTACAATAGGTAAGATCTGGACAACATAGCCCAAGTGCATATCAATAGATGAGTGGCTTAAAAAAACAACCTGTGGACCATTTACACAATGGAACACTATTCAGCTCTAAAAAAGAAGCTCTTATCCTTTGAGATACCATGGAGGGAACTGGAGACTATTATGGCAAGTGAAATAAGCCAATCAGAGTAAGACAAGCATCACATGATCTCACTTATTAGTATAAGTTGAATCTAAGGAAAGAAATAATTGACTAACATGATAGGACCACATACATGGAACCATGAAATAGACTGCCAGATCTCAGAGAGAAGGTAGGAAGGAGGGTAGGACGACATTAAACAAAGAACTTTTAAGTATATTTGCATAGCCGATGGACACAGACAATAGACATGTGAAAGCTTGGGGGGATGAGTAGAGGGGGGTAGAGGAAAGAAAATAGGGGACATCTGTAACTCAACAATAAAATAAACTTAAGAAATAATAATAACTACCAGTTACTGATACTGGACCATGTCTTTTACTTACATTGTTATTTAATCCTCAGCAAAATATTAAGAAGTACACATTATTATTTCAATTTTAGGGATGATGAGACTGAGAAGTCCATATGGATAATACTATTACCTCCTGCATTGTTGGGATATTGTGCAGATTCATGAATGTGAATATATGCTAAGTGCTGTCAGACTGGTGTGTGCATGTGTGTGTGTGTGTGTGTGTGAGTGTGTGTGTCTGGTACCTGAGCACCAGTCCTGGGGCAGGAGAAATCCTCTCAATAAATGAGTGCCATACTTCTTTTGTCTCACACAACCCTATTTTGCCAATGCTTAACAGGTTCAATAGGTAGTAGTTGAATTGAATTAAAATCTCCCTAATAGATTTCACAAGTTGACTTTTCTTCTGTAATTAACTTTCTGACAATTTGAGTGGTACTCGGTTGATGGAAATAATCTCTATATATAAAAGCCAAAGTGACCAGCCAACTGGTAGCTATGATGCGCCCTGACCACCAGGGGGCAAATGCTCAACCCAGGAGCTGCCAAGCTGTGGTGAGTTGGCAGCCGTGGTTCTCTGGTGATGGACCCGGAATCAGACAGGAGGGGGCCTGATTCTGGTTTGTGTCACCGGAGAACTGCCCTCTCGCAATGCTTGCACCGGGCCTCTAGTAATGAATAATAAAGGCTGTTTATTTATGGGGTAAGCATTTATCAAAGTTTTCACTCCTTTCTATCAGCATTTAATTCACAAAAAATGCTCATAAGTTAACTATAGAGAAATTATATTACTAAATATTGAATAGTAATTACAATACACAATGTTTTCCCTTTAATTAGCAAATACACTGTTCATTATGTTTTAGATAATTGTTACATGTCATTTGATTTTATTCTTTATCATTTGTGGCAGGTGATTACATTTCCACAGGGTATAATTTTTTATCACATTATTTTGAATTTTGATTGCAAGATTATGCAGTACAGAATTCATTGTATTCACATCACCCTGAATTCTCTCACAATCTTTGCTTCTGGAAAATTTGCACTTCTTTTTTCTCCCTATATGCGCATGGTAAATAAGAAATTAATATTAATAAAGCACAATAATGGTGTAAACCTCTCTAAATGCCCCAACCAGAGACCTTGGAAGGTGAAATTGGAAACTTCTACTTGTGTCCCATTGTTAATTAAATGCAAATAACATATAAATGCAAGTAATAATGTATTAGATAGCATAAAATGACATATAATAATATGTATTATATAAGCATTACTTACATAATGTTATGATATAATACAGTACATAAAATAATATAATAAATGAAAATAACTGCGAATATATGTCTAAGTATTTGTCACCCCCTGAAGAGTCTCAATAGCAGGTAGTTATAGTTGATAGCTTTCCTATCCCCCATCTTTGAATAATTGGGCTGATAATGTCCCTCATTGCCCTGCTACAGGATTGACACTGCAAGTTTAGCCATGACAAGAAATCAGTAGCTGTGTTCATGTTGCTTGAATACATTCAGACCTCCCTGCATCTGCTTTCATAATGTTATTTATGATGAAGGCGAGATCACAGGCTGCAAAAATTATGGTTATTGTGGTATTCAGGCATCAGCGGATATGACACCCAGATGCCTACTCACAATTTTTCTTATTAAGTTGATTATCTGATTTCCTACAAGTTCTACAATGTCCAAATGACACTGTTCTATGCAAGGCAACTGAGTTGGTTTAAAATAAGATTCTATCAGAGGATTAAGCAGAGGCTGCACTTACATGGTCTTACAAAGATTGTTAAGATATTAAACGTGAAGCAAAACTCTTTCATTCCCTCATTTTATTTTGTCCCAAGGAGTTTAAAAAATAATGCTTAGTGTTATCAGGATGATGTCTGCACTTTAAGGGAATAACTTTCTTATTTAGATTTGGTCATGTAGTCTGTTTAACAGCTATTCCCTTTATAATGGTATGTTGCAGTTCCCAGCATTCCTTAGGGCATAAAGGGAGAAAGGCATGGACCTCTTGAATAATTAATATGGTTTTCAGAGCAGTAGTCATGGAAACCCAAGCAGTGTCATATATTTGGATTATAAGAATTAGGCATATTTTGAATATTGCATTTAACCAAAAGAGGTGACTATCCCCCAAAGACAAGAGCATTTTTCCCAATTTCTTTAGCTCAGTAAATGAATATGGGTTTATTTATTTAGTTTTTACTGTGTGTGAAACTAATCCATGCTTTGTAATAAAATTATTTTTATATGTTGTGTTTAAATTGTCTAATTGGTTTCCTTTGCTCTATATTTGGATTTGCTGTTTGAGATGTTTTCACATGCAAACTTCTGTTTTCATACTTTATCTAGTGCTTATGATCAGAGATTATTACAGAAAATGTAGAACTTAATTTACAATAAAGTAGCATAGAGCACTCACTATCTTGAGTATCTCTAAGGTGTCAAATCCTTTCCAGTGCTGCCCCAAACCTTTGATATTAGGATATAGAATTTTTAAGACTATTTAGACAATTGTTATTGACAAAAAGACTACATACAGTGTCCCCATGAAGTTTCTAGACCGGTTCTGTTAGACCAGCTATATGGATCTTTTATTTGTCTCAAAAAGTGTCTCTTCACAATCGATATTTTTATTACATGTGTGTGTGAGAGTGTGTGAGTATATTTGTATAAGAAGTCAACCAAGCAATAGCAAAAACTATCATCCAGTCTTCAATAATAGTGTACGTGTAAAGATTAAGATTAAGTGCAAGTTATTTATAGAGTGTAAACCCTCTGGTTTCATAAACCATGTTATGCTGTTATTTGCTCAGGTTTATTCCACAAACAACTGCAGTGTATAACACTCCCAAGCCTCTGCTTCCCAGGACTGATGAAGGAAGTGATTAGTATGACCATTAACAAAGAATGGAAAAGTAAAAAGGGTAAAGGAAAGCAAATACCTCTTTTTGTTAGACTTCTACTTTTCTGGCAGCTATTTAAAATTGACTTGCTCTTTTCAAAAGTATCTATTTAGGTCTGTTGCCCATTTTTTGATTGGGTTGTTTACCTTCCTTTTGTTAAGTTGTATGAGCTCCCTGTAAATGTTGGAGATTAAACCCTTATCGGTGATAACATTGGCAAATATGTTCCCCCATGCAGTGGGCTTTCTTGTTTTGTTGATGGTTTCCTTTGCTGTGCAAAAGCTTTTTATTTTGATGTAGTCCCATTTGTTTATGTTCTCTTTAGTTTCCATTGCCCTAGGAGCAGTATCAGTGAAGAAATTGCTTTGGCATATGTCTGAGATTTTGTTGCCTGTGGATTCCTCTAATATTTTTATGGTTTCCCATCTTATGTTTAAGTCCTTTATCCATTTTGAATTTATTTTTGTGTATGGTGTAAGTTGGTGATCTAGTTTCATTTTTTTGCATGTATCTGTCCAATTTTCCCAACACCATAAAAGAAAGCCAAGAGACATATGAAAACATGCTCAAAGTCACTAATTATCCGAGAGATGCAAATCAAAACGATAATGTGGTACCATCTCACACCTGTCAGAATGGCTATCATCAACAAATCAACAAATGACAAGTGCTGGCAACGATGCAGAGAAAAAGGAACCCTTGTGCACTGCTGGTGGGAATGCAGACTGGTGCAGCCACTGTGCAGAACAGTGTGGAGTTTCCTCAAAAAACTAAAAGTGGAACTCCCATTTGACCCAGGGATTCCACTTCTAGGAATATATCCCAAGAAACTAGAAATACCAACCAGAAAGGATATATGCACCCCTATGTTCATAGTGGCACAATTCACCATAGCTAAGATTTGGAAACAGCCTAAGTGCCCATCAGCATATGAGTGGATTAAAAAACAGTGGTACATCTACACAATGGAATACTACACTGCAGTAAAAAAGAAGGAATTCTTACCATTTGCAACAGCATTAATGGAACTGAAGAGCATTAAGCCAGTCAGAGAAAGATACATATAACATGATCTCACTCATTTATGGAATATAATGAACAACATAAACTGATGAACAAAAACAGATCCAGAGACAGAGAAGCATTGATCAGACCGTCAAACCTCAGAGGGAAGGTAGGGGAGGGTGGGGGTAAGGGGGAGAGATCAACCAAAGGATTTGTATGCATGCATATAAGCCTAAACAATGGACACAGATAAAAGGGGCATGAGTGGGAGGGTGGGGGGTAATGGGGGGATATGGACACATATGTAATACCTTAATCAATAAAGAAATTAAAATAAATAAATAAAATAAAATAAAATTGACTTGCTCACAAAAATGTGCCATCTCCTGAAACCCCACACATGCTTCCCCCTTGCCAAGTTCCCCCTGAGTAGTGGGGGGGAGTTGTCCTCCTTTGATGGCCCAGATTCTCCTCTTGTCATATGTTGATCCTTTTTCTATATCAGTAGGCTCTCTGGGATCATCCTTTATTCCACAAATATCTTTACAACAATGCCACAGTGTCTCAATTGCATTAGTTACCACCTACTTTTCACCTCTCAGGCTAAGCTTGTGTTTGATTAGGATTCTGACTGCATTGCTGGCCAGGCTTCCACCCATCTGTTGATGAGTTGCAACTTTTCTGCAATTCTTTCCAGATATCAGAGAAACACTGAGCTGATGCTTCAGTAAAAGCCAGAAATTCTTTCTCTGGTCCCACAGTTGGTGCATCATATTACTGTTTTTATTTAGTCATCTTTTGCACTTATTGTAGCTCTTCGCATTATTTTTTCTATGAACTGATTCCGTCAGAAAATTCCAAATTCCTCTAATTCAAGGTGCCCTTTCATATATAATTTTGCTTCTGGTTTCAGATTTTTGAAATTTGCAGTCTTGTGTTTGTGAAGTTTACCTGTTTATAAGGGCTTGTTAACTTATTTTCAAATATATCTGTGCTGTCCTGTCTCTTTGATGTTCTTTCAGTCCTTTAAAATGGCTTCCAAGCATCCCCCCCTCCCTTATCCCTTTTTCTAGTTTGTTCCTGCTGATCTTTGTGGATTCTACTTGAGGGTCATCTCTTTTCTTGTTGTGGTACCCACCCCTCCCAGACTGAACCAAATGTCCATTGTGCAGACCATGCCCAGCACTAGCAGGTGTGTTCCACAGACGTACTTTCATGCTTGCCCCCATTTCCCTAAAAATGAAAGGTTCATAAGGACACAGACCCTATCTTATTTATTTCTCTATCTCCAGCCCTATGTATGGTGTCCAGCCCATAGGAGGTGCCCAATAAATGTCCCTGGTAATATATATTAGCTTCAATTTAAACTCTTAAAAGATTGTCAAGTTCTTACATGTGGTCTCTGGGGGGAACAATCATGGGACACTGTGATTTTTCACCTAGCTAGCACCCTGCAAGACAAAAATATTTGAATATGGACTGTGATTTAGCAAGTATTGATTTAACAAATTATTTTTTTCACATCTATTAAAGAAAAATATGTGGAGAGTGTCCATGACATAAATGTTCGAATCTGGCCACTTAGGCAAATGTTTTAGAATGGTATTCCTTCCCCCTGAAAAATCAGTGCTGTCACAATTAATTACATATAAAAAGATCTCCCCTAGAGGACACCTTTTCCCCAGAGGCTGTGCTTGCGAATTATCCTGGTTGGAGATTTCGTTTCTAGGCTGGAGTAAGCTACACTTGAGCCATGCCTATGTTAGCAAGGTAGCTAAGCTGTTTTGAAGCATCAGACACCAGAGCTCTTATAAACTTAGTAGAGTGCATGAATCTAGTAATCGGCCGGGGGAGGGACTGCAGGAGGTTGGCCGGCTGTGGGAGGTTGGCTGTGAGAGCGCACTGACCACCATGGGACAGATCCTGTGTTGAGCATCTGCCCCCTGGTGGTCAGTGTTCATTATAGCTACTGGCCAGTTGTCTGGTCATCCAGTCATCAGTCAGGTCGTAACAGTTGCTTAGGCTTTTATATATATAGATGGAAAATGTGTTTGTGATCACGAATGCAGCAGGAGACAAAATCAAATAGTAATTTGAAATAAACATGTTTTCCTTGTGACACTTAAGCAGCATTGTTAGTCTCCATATGCTGAACTGAAAGCCCAAGTATGTCTGTAATTGATGGCTGAAATGGCTGACTATAACCTCCGTGTTTGTTACCAGATTGTCTCCAACATATTTTGTCTGTAAATAACATGGGTGTAGTACACACATCTATATGAAGCTAAATATTACCTGAGATACACATGCACAATTTTCTGAGTTCAATGCAAGGCCAAGCACAATTTAGTTCAATGAACAGCAGGCGTTTATAAGCAACATGTAGTCATAGCCACACATGTTTTGAAAAATAAAGTGATGTTGTCTATAGTAAAAAGAGAGTTGTCTAGTAATATATTTAAATGATGCTATTAGTCATTTATGCCCCAATATAAATGCTGTTTCATGTTTCTTTTATTAAATATAATAGTATAACAAGAATCTTTTGATACTTAGAGACTTAAAACTGAACTAAATAAAATTAAAGTGTAATCACTGCATGCAGAATGTGGAAACTGAGTTATAATAGTTCTATGTTTTGTGACTGTGCCTGAAAGCTTGTCAGGAAACTACTAGGTGGGATTTATTGTGTTCAGTCTTCAATGTAGACCAATAAACATAAAATATGAATATTTATATGTAGTAAATATTAGTAATTGTGAGGTGCCATGAATTACAAGGAGAAGTAACAGAATTCAGCATGGGCTTCTTGGTGTGCTATGATTGACAAAGGGAAAACGGACAGCATTTCTTTTTCAGTCATATTAAATTTATTTTTTTGGGGGGGCGGTGTATCTCTAGCATATATTAGGCATTATGTGGCCTTATAAAATTTCTAGTGCTAAGCTACGTAACTGCTTTCTACTCTGCTGCCAAGTTTGCATTTCCTCAGAGACTGCAATCTGAGCCACACATGCTTTGCTGTTTATATCTAAGGTGCCACTATGGAACTAGGACTTTCGTTACTTTTCCAAGAAACACTAGATATGCCTGGGTAAACTTGTCCATTCTTATCCTGTATCCTTGCACCTAGTGCCTACTATTTGCCAGATGGCACTACTAGTTATGTGTCATGGAGGCCTGTGGCTATCAAATGGAACTCGCTGTCTGGGAATCTCAACTTCTATGGGGCTTATTCATGGAATGAGCTAATCCACCTTATGTAAAAGAACACCAGAATAAAAAATTCAGTCATTGGATATTTCTTTTAAGATAAAAATAAGACCCAGTATGGCTCAGTGGTTGAGCATCAACCTATAAACCAAGAGGTCATGGTTTACTACCCTGTCAGGGCACATGCCTGGGTTACTGGTTGGATCCCCAGTGTGGGGCATGCAGGAGGCAGCCAATCAATGATTCTCTCTCATCATTGATGTTTCTATCTCTCTATCACTCTCCCTTCCTCTCTGAAATCAATAAAATATTTAAAAAGATAAAAATAAGTATAATAAAATAAAAATATAATTTCGGTCCTTTAAAATAATGGCATCATTCAAACAGAGCTGTAGACAAGGACACACAAATTTTTAAAGGAAACTATTTGAAGTTAGTCACTTTGTTGAAGGAATAAGCTTATAACACCTGTATAAAAAACAAACAACAACTTAGATCAGTGGATTGAAATTAAACAATTTTACTTAATATAAATAAGATCAACTTTATACTACTACTTCTAGAGGCCCGGTGCATGAATGTGTGCACAGGTGGGGTCTGGCCAGCCAACCCCAATCTGGGCCAATCTGGCTGGGCCAGCTGGGGGGAGGGCCTGCGGGTGGTTGGATGGCCGTCCCCTCCCCCTGGTAGTACTCCCAGTTGAACTCCTGGTCAAACTCCCAGTTGAGGGGACAATTTTCATATTAGCCTTTTATTATATAGGACTCAAGCTAATTTTATCTTTAAAATATTTTACACACTTTCATATGTACAAAAAAGTTGAAAGAATTGTGCTAAGAATTCCCATACATCTGTCACCCATATTTCCCAAATGTTATTATTTTCCTCATTTGCTTTCTCCTCTCTATCTATGCACATTTTTCTGAATTATTTGAGACTAAATTGTAGACATGATACTTCTTTACCCTTAAATAGTTCAATGTCTATTTCCTAAAAACAATAAGACATTCTCTTTCATAAACAAAGGATGTTATTCACAGTCAAAAAGTTAACATTGATACAATATTACTGCCTAATCTAGAGATACTCAGATTTTACCAGTTTCCCCAATAATATCCTTTATAGCAATAGAACTTTCAGGATTATGTGTTGCATTCCATCATTATGTCTTCTTTAGTCTTTAATCTGGAAAAAATTTCTCAGTGTCTTTTTGTTATTTGATGACCTTGATATTTTTTAAGATTTAGGCTAGTTATTTTGCAGTGTCCTTCATGTTGGGTTTGTCTGATGTTGTCTAGTGATGAGATTCAGATTATCTACTCTTTGCAGGAATATCACAGAAGTGATATTTTTTCTTCTCTGTATCATATGAGGAGGCACACGCTGATTTGTTCCATTACTGGTGATTTAAATTTGATCACTAGGTTAAGGTGATGTTTACCAGTTTCCTACCCTGTAAAGTTAGTATCCTCCCCTTTGTAATTACTAAGTACCTTATGGGGAGATACTTTGAGACTATGTTAATTATCTTGCTCTTCATCAAAGCTGCACCCATAACCCAATTTTAAAATGGGTAGAGCATGTGAATAGACATTTCACCAAATGAGACATACAAATGGCCAGTAAGTACATGAAAAGATGTTCATCATCACTAGTCATCAGGGAAATGCATATCAAAACCACAAAGAGATCCCATTTCACACACACGGGGGTGACTATAATAAAAAAGATTGACAAGTGTTAATGAGGAAGTAGAGAAATTGGGATCCTCATACACTGTTTTGTGGGAATATAAAATGGTGCAGCTGCTGTGAAAAAATTTTTGTAATTCCTCAAAAAATTAAGAACTTGTATGCATATATGCATAACCCATGGACACAGAGAATAGGGTGGTAAAAGCCTGGGGTGGGAGGCAGGGGCAGGTTAGAAGAGGTCAATGGTAGGGGGAAGGGGACATCTGTAATACTTTCAAAAATAAAGATTTTTTAAAAAGTTAAACAGAGTTACGTAATGACCCAGGAATTTCACCCTAGGTAGATTTTTCAAGAGAACTGAAAAGAGATATCAACACAAACTCTTGTATACAAGTGTACAAAAAGTAAAAACAACATAAATGTTTACCAACTGATGAAAGGGTAAACAAAATATGATATATCCAAAAATGGAATATTATTTAGCCTTAAAAATGGAATTCTAATACATGTCTTATCATAGAGGAACCTTGAAAACATTATGATAAGTGAAAGAAGTTAGTCACAAAAGACCACACATATTGTATTATTTCATTTATATGAAATGTCCAAGATACACAAATTCATAGAGAAAGAAAGTACATTCGTGGTTGTAAGAGGCTGAGGGAAGGGGAATGGGGAGTGACTGCTAAATAGGTATAGGGTTTCCTTTCCGGTAATAAAAAATGTTCTTCAGTTAGTGGTGATGGTTGTACAACCCTGTGAATATGCTAAAAACCAAAGAATTAGCATTAGTTGATGACTTATTGATGATTCCACTGAATGAAGATTATGGTGGATGCGAAATGGTGATTTTAAAATATCCATTATTTCTTTGATATTTATGTTGGCTTTCTACAGTCAAGACAGACTGTCCTTCTTGCCCTAGCTACTTTGGCTCAGTGGATGGAGTGTCGGCCTGGGAACTGAAGGGTCCCAGGTTCGATTCCTATCAAGAGCACATGCCCGGTTTGTGGGCTCAATCCCTGGTAGAGGGCGTGCAGGAGGCAGCCAATCAATGACTCTCTCATTATTGATGTTTCTGTCTTTCTCTCCCTCTCCCTTCCTCTCTGAAATCAATAAAAATAGATTTTAAAAAAGGTAAACTGTCCTCTATTCCCCTCCCTCCCTCCTTTCCTTCTTTCCTTCTTCCTTTCTTTTCATCTTTCAGTATTGATTCATATTTTTTCAATGGGTTATAATCCTTTACTATCTTTGTGTTTTGATGCAAAAATTGTTCCAGTTTTACCCATGAAAGTTTCATTAAGGTTGTTTCTGTGCCCTTTAAGGTGGTGACAGTCCCCCATCATTCTTCAAGTCTTTCCTTACTTTATGCAGAAAAAAAATTCTAGTTAATCTTGTACTTTCTCTGTTCCAAGCCGGGAGTCAGTTGATTTTAAAGGAGTATTTTCATTGGAAAATGACACTTAAAAACCAGGGTCTGGGCCCTGCCAGTGTGGCTCAGTGATTGAGCATCCATCCATGAACCAGGAGGTCACAGTTCAATTCCCTGTCAGGGCACATGCTGGGGTTGTGGTCTTGATCCCCAGTAGGGGGCATGCAAGAGGCAGTTGATCAATGATTCTCTCTCTTCATTGATGTTTCTATCTCTCTCCCTCTCCCTTCCTCTCTGAAATCAATAAAAACATATTAAAAAAACAAGCTCAGGAAACTATGGTGCTTATTGTTACTGGGATGCAATTGATTCTAAGCCCTTTTAGCAGATAGAGACAGAAAAATACATGTGGCCCTGACCGGTTTGGCTCAGTGGATAGAGCATTGGCCTGCAGACTCAAGGGTCCCGGGTTCGATTCCGGTCAAGGGCACGTACCTTGGTTGCGGGCACGTCCCCAGTGGGGAGTGTGCAGGAGGCAGCTGATCGATGTTTCTCTCTCATCGATGTTTCTGGTTCTCTATCCCTCTCCCTTCCTCTCTGTAAAAATCAATAAAATATATTTAAAAAAAGAAAGAAAAATACATGTGTATAGATGTGTGCATATATGCATACACATGTATTATCCTATGTAATAAAGAGGTAATATGCAAATTGACCATCACGCCCTCACACAAGGTGGCTGCCCCCAAGTGGTCAAAAGATGGCTGCCCCATGTGGTCACAAGATGGCCACCCCAAGATGGCTGGCAGGGGAGGGCAGTTGTGGGTGTTCAGGCCAGCAGGGGAGGGCAGTTAGGGGCAACCAGCACAGCAGAGGAGGGCAGTTGAGGGTGACCAGGCCTGCAGGGGAGGGAGGGCAGTTGGGGGGACCAGGCCTGCAGGGGAGGGCAGTTGGGGGCCACCAGGCCGGCAGGGGAGCAGTTAAGCATCACTCAGGCTGGCAGGGGAGTGGTTAAGGGGTGATCAAACTAGCAGGCAGAAGCGGTTAGGGGCAATCAGGCAGGTAGGCAGGCGAGCAGTTGGGAGCCAGCAGTCCTGGATTGTGAGAGGGATGTCCGACTTGCTGGGTTTAGGCCCGAATTTCGTGCACTGGGCCTCTAGTATTTCTATATTTGTCTATCACAGTTTTCAATACATATGCATACTAGTGGCCCGGTGTACAAAATTCGTGCATAGGAGGTGGAGGTCCCTTCAGCCCAGACTGCACCCTCTCTAATTGGGGACCCCTTGGGGGATGTCCGACCACCAGTTTAGGCCTGATCCCCTGGTGGTCGGACATCCCTCTCGCAATCTGGGACCACTGCCTTCTAACTGCTCACCTGTCTGCCTGCCTGATCGCCCCTAACTGCCTCTGCCTGCCAGCCTGATTGCCCCAAACTGCCCTTCCCTGCTGGCCTGATTTTGCCCCCAACAGCCCTCCCCAATGACCTGATTGCCCCTAATTGCCTCCCCAATGGCCTGATTGCCCCTAATTGCCTCTTCCTGCCTCATCACCCCAAACTGCCCTCCCCTGCCAGCCTAATTTCACCCCTAACTGCCTCTTTCTACCTTCCTGATCACCCCTAACTGCCCTCTCCTGATGACCTCATCTTGCCTCCAACTGCCTCTGCCTGCCTGATCACACCTAACTGCCCTCCCCTGCTGCCCTGATTGCCCCAACTGCCCTCCCCTGCTGGCCTGATTTTGCTCCCAATGGCCCTCCCCTGCTGGCCTGATCTCACCCCTAATTGCCCTCCCCTGCCAGCCTGATCACCTCTAACTGTCTCTGCCTGCCTCATTGCCCCTAACTGCTCTCCCCTGCAGGCCTGATCTCTCCCCCAACTGCCCTCCCCTGCCAGTCTGATTGCCCCTAACCCCCTGCTGGCCTGATCTCGCCCCAGCTGCCCTCCCCTGCCAGCCTGATTGCCCCTAACCCCCTGTTGGCCTGATCTCACTCCCAACCTCCATCCCCTGGCAGCCTGATCACCCCTAACTGCCTCTGCCTCAGCCCCCACCACCCTGACTCTGCCTCCTAGGCAGCCATTGGCTCCTCACACTTCATCCACATTATGTTTTGATTGGTTGGTTTCTATGCCAGTCAGTGTCAATAGCTCCGCCTCCTAGGCAGCCATTGGCTCCTGGCACTTCACCCAGATTTGGTTCTGATTGGTCGGTTTCTATGCCAGTCAGCGTCTCCGGGCCTATCTCTGGGTCTGATAAAAAATGTGGGGCTGCAGCCCAGTGCAGGCCCAGAGAGAAGCAGAGGCGGGGCTGCTGGTGAAGCCAGGAGAGAGAGAGAGAGGCAATGGCTGATCAACAGTTGCCACTGAGACTACAGATCAGACCCTGCCCCTCTCTCTGCAGGCCTCTCTCCAGATCTAATCCTCACCCCCCTCAGCAGTCAGTGCTGGGTAGCTGCCCCGGCACTGGCTGCAGTCAGTGCTGGATCGCCCTGACAACCAGCACTGACTTCCAGTGTTAGGTCAAGCCTTCGGTACAGACCCTGGGTCTTTATGTATATAGATAGACTTCAATATGTATTTCATATAGACTTCAGTATATATATATATGTATATATATATATATGTATGTGTGTATATAAATATATATATATATATACACATACATATATATAGTATATCTATAATGTGTATATGTGTGTGCACATACACACATTAAAAACCATGAGTTTGCACTCACACCTCTAATTCCCACCCCGCAACACAGGATTTATTTTATCCTTTTTGCTTTCCATATTTATAACTCCCTTCTCTGACATTGAGAAACCTGGATCTCATTACTCACTGTATGTTAACTTATTTACTCTATTCTAGAATACATAGAAAGTAATTTTAGAATTTGTAACTCATGTCACTGTGAAATCAAGTCTATTAACTCATGTACAATATTCACTGAGATTTCTTTGTCTTTAGCCTAAAGGTATATAGTTGAAAGATCTTATTTAAAAAAATTGCCTTGGTTAGCTCTCCACCCCCTCTCCTAAGTGTTATGTTATTCATTTGAAGTATAGTTCAGTTTATTTTTTTCTTTTGGTGTTTAAGTTTATTTTTCTTCCTTTGAAATCACTGTGAAACATTAACATGGTTCCAAATCTCAGAACTTTTTTACTTAAAAATATATTGTGGATCTTACTCCTTATCAGTTCATGGAGTTCTTCCTCATTTTAAAGCTTATTTTAATTAAACTAAGCTCTGTTAAATGAATCTCAAATAATTTATTGTTTTTATACCAAAAAGTCACTGTGTTTTATTTTGAAACTTATTTTCAAATGCCAGAACCTGGGAAACTTTTTTAAATGATGACAGAATATAAAGTTAACATTAGCATCGAAGGGAGAAAACTAGGAAAAGCGCTGATGTAATAATTGAATAATCAAGAAAGGGACTGAAAAACTGAATATTATTATGTCTACTTACCAGCTGTTAAAGTGAGGCACCAAGGTCAGTCAGCTTGACTTAGTTATGTGTCCCTGGGGTTAAATCATATCATAACTGTTGTTTTTTTTTAACTGAATATCTACTTTGTGCCAAGTGCTATTTAGGACATGAAAGAAACATGAAATGTGGGTCCTGACCTTAAGGACCATCAGATCTAATTGGACAAAAAGGCAAACATGAATCAAAATAAAATCAATTTTTTTATAATTAAAGAAAATAGAGATGCTATTCCAGGATGTTAGATAATTATTTGAAAAATGGATTGTCCCAACTTCCAACAAGGGTATGACTGCTCTGAGAGTTTAAAGGTGAAGAACTCTGAGGACTGACCTAGTCTTGTGATATATGAAAGATGAGATTTGAGATGGTTTTAGAAAGCACATGAGTAGGTGAGGGAAACAGGAAAGCCATAGCAGAAGATAGAACAGCTAGTGGGTGCCAACAGAGGTAGGACATCCCAGTGATTTTGAGGAGAACACTTGAGCCAGAATGCGTGGATTTCATCTTTGGCTCTGCTAATTAGTTGCACTGTTGGTGTGATCAAATCACTTATCCTTCCAGGTAACAGTTACCTTCTCTATCTGTCTGATAGAAATCTTGTGAATTTTAAACAAGTTAACCCATGCAACATGTAGCAGAGTCCCTGGCACATAATATGTTCTCAATAAATATTTGTTATTTTTCGGTGCAAAAAGCACAAAGGTAGGACAGCAGGAGGTATAATTTAAAAAGAAGGAATAAATCAGTCTGATTAAATTACAATATTCAGGATGGGAGCAGTGGCTGGTAGAGCCTGAAATGTATATTGAGATTTCATGTGGATGGTGCAGCATAGTAGCTAAAATTTATATGGGAATTATTGTGTGCTAGATACTGTTCTCTGCTATTTACATATGTACAGGGTGGGGCAAAGGTAGGTTTACAGTTGTTTGTATGGCAAATAATACAATAATTCGTAAATAATGCAAGAATAAACTTTTACATACTCACAACTGTAAACCTACTTTTGCCCCACCCTGCATATCAATGAATTTACTTCTCTCACCAACCATATGAGATAATTATTACATTTATCCCCAAGTTACAGGTAAAGGCAAATTGAGCCACAGAGATGTTAAGTAATTTACCCAAGGTCATGTAGCTGCTAAGTGAACGATTCGAACTGTCAGTTCAAGGTATTTGAATTTTGTTCTGTAGGTAATGGGAAACTGTTGGTAGTTTTAAATTATATCTATACCAGAGGCCCGATGCATGAGATTCATGTAAGAGTAGGCCTTCCTCCCCCCTGCTGCCAGCACTGGCTTCCCTCCAGCACCTGGGACCCGGGCTTCCCTTGCAGCCCCAGCTTCATCCGGAAGGTCCCCCGGAAGGATGTCCGGAAGGATATCTGGTCTAATTAGCATATTACACTTTTATTATTATAGATGTGTGAAGGGGGGGCTTAATTTTATGAATTGCCTTGAGTTAAGTAATTGCTCAACCAGCTTTTGCTATTACGTTATAAGATCAAGAATGTGATAGAGAGAAACAGAGAGAGGGGGAGAGAGGGAAAGGGAGAGGTAAAGAAAGAGAAAGGAAGGAAAAGAAAGGAGATAAAGAGATATCAATCCAAGGCCAGCAAATGAATGGATAATGGCAGTTCTTTACTTTAGGTCACCTCCTTCAGTATGTATAATGAAGAAAGCATGTCATTGGAGCACAGTTGCAACTGTGTGTATACCAAGAACTTAGCTTGGTTGGTATACACTCAGATGAAGTGAATGATTTTAGAATATTTTTCAAACTTGAGAAAATACAATTTTCTTTTAAAGGGATTCTAGCACTAGCCAGTTTGGCTCAGTGGATAGAGCATCAGCCTGAGGACTGAGGGGGTCCCGGGTTCGATTCCAGGTTGTGGGCTCAATCAATAGTGGGGGGGACATGCAGGAGCCATCCAATCAATGATTCTCTTTCATCATTGCTATTTCTATATCTCTCTCCCTCTCTCTTCCTCTCTGAAATCAATAAAAACATATTTTTTTAAAAAAGGGTTCTAAATTTGTTTGCTGTAAATGCAACAATACTGAATGTGAAGTTGCACAAATATCCCTGCATGTTGTAATATAAGTACTTGCTCGACAGACACACAGTGTTAACTAGCCTTAGATTATAGGGTTTTATTGATACTTGGAAAAACTGCATTACCTCACTTCCGGGAGATATTAATTTTGGAAGTGGTGGCAGTACTTTAATTAGAAGAAGATAATCTCAACCACACCATTATGGAAACACTTTTTAGGCTATTAGAGTTTCAAGAGATTAATATGCCACATGTGTTCATTTTAGGTGATATTATCTTTGATTTCTCTCTTAAGTATACTTTATTACAACAGGATAATACTCAAATTGCTGAACTAGAGTGTTGATAAGTATTTTAGTAAACCTATGGAAACAATTACGAATCTGAGCCCTGTCAGTCTACAATTTAGGCAAATATATACTCAGTTCATCTTTCCAGTGGAGTTTAAATATTTGAAATAAAGAATTCTCTAGTGTTTGGACGAATAAGGAACACTTTATGAATATTTTTACATATTCCATTGGTGAGCAAAGTATTTTTTAACTATATTACCATTGACATCGATGGACATTTTAAATAATAGAATAATAGAGTTTGAGAGCTGGTAGGAATTTTAGAACTTATTTGGTCTACCCTGTTCATTTGACTCAATAGGGGTTGAGGCTTATAGGGTTAATTACTTGCCCAAGAATACATAGCTAGTACAGACTTTCTTTCTTCCCTTCCCCCATTCCCTCCTCTCTCTTTTCCCTCTCCTTCCTTTCTTTTTTCTTCTGCTCCTTACCTCTTTTTCCTCCTACCTCCTTCCTTTCTTCTTCCCCACTTCCTGATTTTCTTCCAACAAATATTTATGTACTGGGCACCTTCCAGAAGGTGCCAGACACCATTCTTGGGCACTGGGGATCCAGCATTGGAAGATGTAGCAATGCTTCCTGCTCTCTTAACCCCAGTCCAATACTCTTAATGATTATCTTCTCCACTGGAGTTCGACTACTCTATTGCTCTGTGATGGACTCACTGACTAAGACAATCTAAAGGGGCAGATAGCTTCTGTATTAAACAAAAACACTTGTAACATTATGCAGACAGCATTTTGCGTATTTTATGGGCTAGGTACAGGAAGGGGCTATTAGTTTTACCTTCATTCTCACAGTGTTCCTAGAGCCATGGGAAATTACTTTAAAACATATTACTCATGATGAAAAAGCGTGCATTTTAGTGTATGAATATTTTATTGAGCAAAGTGCCTGTGAATAGCTTCAGAATTTTGTAATATGCATCATGAAATATGTCATAAATTTCATAATTGAAAAAAGAAAGGTGATTACAAAAACATGGTTTTAAGAGGGCTAAAGACTCCTAGAAAGAGTACACCAGTGTATAACTGCTACAGCCTTAGAGTGCTAGATCTTGAGAAAGGCCTGTAGTGAAAGTTTGAATTAAGCCCTTAAAAGGAAACATCACATTAAAGTTATCTTCATCTTTTGCTAAGGGAAGGAGAACTCAATAGCATAGTTTTACTAGCCCGTAATATCTTTGCAAAGAGGACAGATAGAATCTAGAGTTATATGAACTCCTATTGGATAAAACAGATTGATTTAGAGATATATTTGTTTTTCATCCACTACCTATTTTTGTTGATGGTAGTCCAATTCTCTATGTTCATATCTTACAATTTCCTGGTTACCCAGCATTCTCTTTGCAATAGGCATCCCATGAAGCAGTTGTTGATTAAATCAAGTTTTCATGGGTTTCTGCTTCCCCCTAAAGGCAGTCCTCTGAGGTCCTCTTCAGGAAACAGCAGTGTGCTTTAGCTGTGATGGCTTCACTAGTTCTGAGAATGACTCCTAATGGTGCTGGTGGACTTTCAACATCAGGAAAATAGCCTATGCCTTCATTCTCTCCAGTACAGTTTCTTATACAGTGCATGTACTCATGTGGGCATATACACAGCATATCATTCCAAGTTAATAAAATGTCAGTGTTAATCCAGAAGCAACAATATTTGTTCACATGTGTAAAATGTAGACATTTCTAATGCGATTATGTGAGTCACACAGTCACTCTTTGAAATGATAGAGTGTCAATCATGCTTTTGCTTTAAGGGTTTCATTGACAAAACTAGCAGGAAGTGCAAGTTTCACAGTTGTCACCTCATCAGGTTTCCCCTTTGTTAGCCCTTCCAACTTTTGAATTTGCCACTTTGCACCAAGAGATCAAACCAGGGGGAAATTATTTCTGTAAGAGAAGGGATTGACCTATGACTCCTAGATTCCAATAAAGAACTCAGTGAGCCCATGCATTGGTTAAGTGATTCAAATTGCAGAAATTATCATGGGGATTTTTTGTATCCAAACCAGCAATTTTCAACAGTGTGCTACAAGAATTTTTAAAACATGTAATATCTGACTATTTAATCAGGGGCACTGACCTCTTTTCCCTTATATTGTCAAATAAAAAAATGACAACAGCCAACACAACAATAGCTGTCTGGTGTGAATGAACCAAAATTATACCTATTTTTTCAGATTAGAAAAATATATATTTTTGGTATGCTACAGAATTTTAGTAATTATTTTATGCATACCATGAGATGAAAAAGGTTGAAAATTTCTGATCCAAACTATGGGGCGTGGCTACAGTGCTTTGAACAGGTTCAAGCCTCGGACTGATGAGAGGGCAGAGGCCTCTCGTGGCCATGTGCAAGTCCCAGCTGGAGGGCAGGGCCCTCCCAGCACAATTATAGCCAACAGCTATAGTTGTAAGCTTGAACCTATGGTCCGAACACGTGGCCCCACGTGCCTTGTGATAGAGTTCAGGTGCATGTAGTTGAGTAGGGTTGAAACTCACGAGAATGCTTTAAACAATGTGATCACGCCCCTAATTTGCCTTGTGGCATCTGCTATAAAAGACACGGCTTGTGGGCGCTGGCGCTGTCTCCTCATCAGGGAGCAGCGTCCCATGGAGACCCAGCTTTCATTCTCTTGTCTGTCTTTTCTCAATCCTTTCATCACCCCCACTCAGGATCACCCTTGGCTGTGCTGGCGCGGCCCACCAAACAACCATTTCTTGTTTACATTTTTAAAAAATCAATATTTGCGTGCAAACTGACTAGTATGTTGCCTTCCATTGTGATAATTGTGCTTTAAGTAAAGGCCAAAATATCAAAACATTAGACAATTTACACTAGCTTATCAGTGCAAAGTCATGTTTATACAGGCACCTGCTTGCCACTGTCTTCTTCTTTTAAAAAATAATTTGTACCAGATTGTTTGAGAGAGTTGATATGAAGCTAGAAAAAAGTGTTTCACAGTACATTTAGTGTATTACACTAAATAGCAATCTTGTTACTCCAAATACATTGCAGAAAGTAAACTGCAGAAATTCCAATATAAATAGTGCAGCTGGTCTATGTTTTAATGGGGAGTCAGAAATAGAATTTGTAGGAATGCAATGACAGACCCAGATTTTGGATGTCCATACTCACCATGGAGTTCAGATGAACTATGGTATGCCATTGACTAAAATCACTTGAAATCATGCTATCCATGGACCTGCATGGTACATGGCCAGTTAAGAGCTGAGCTAGGTTGGCATTTGCAGTGCCAGAGGTGGAAAAAATGCTTATGTTATTCCTAGACCATCAGGTCCCGGTGTCTTGACAAAATTATCAACTTGACAGACTTTGAGAACTTTTCTCTTTTAAAATAATGGGAAATACAGAGGAAGTGAGAGGCATTTTACTTTGCTGATGTGACTTTTTAGATTTGCTGTCACTGATTCTATGGATGTTACTTCTGGCAGGGTTAAATATGAGAAATTAAAAAGCCACTCTGAACAGACTGTACCCTTCACACTCTGATAAAGTGTGGACTCTGGAATCATAACATTTCTTCATATCCATCCCTAACGGCTATTACATACAGTGTTTTGAATATGAATCCTGACCTTCCAGGGATGCTGCAGGAAGCCAGGAAGCTTGGTTTCAGAGGAGGATGACTATTTATTCTAGTTTCAGGAAAATACTGCAACACCTACCTAGAAATTACCTGACTAGTGACATTTGGAAAGGGATAATTTATCTATTTTCATGTGGATATGTTACGAGTTTTAAAATGTGGTTTTTGCTTCATCCCATGTAGACCTTACTGTGGCTGTGTAATCCATGAAGCCACTAACAAGTAGATTTGCAGAAGCTCTGTAATTGTCTGTCATTTAGTATGTTACCCAAGTCACTCTAGGTTAAACATTTCTTTCTCAGGAAAATTTCACCAACTCCTTACAAACTAGGCACTCTTCCACCAGCTTAATATGCCTAAGCAACCATTCAACCATTCAACCGTTTGAACATTCGATCGGTAGCTATTATGTACACTGACCACCAGGGGGCAGACACTGTGAGACCACCAGGGGGCAGACACTCTGACCGGTAGGTTAGCTTGCTGCTGGGGTCCGGCTGATTGGGACTTGGCAAGAAAGGCTGGACATGCCCTGGAGCCCTCCCACAGTCCCTCCCAGCCCCGATCCTGCACCAGTGGGGTCCCTTGGCCTGGCCTGCACCCTCTTGCAACCGGGACCCCTCGGAGGATGTTGGCGAGCAGTTTCAGTTTGTTCTCCACAGGCCAGGTCGAGGGACCCCACTGGTGCACAAATCTGTGCACCGGGCCTCTAGTTTTACCATACTAGAGGCCCAGTGCACAAAAATTTGTGCACTCAGGGGGGTGGGGGTCCTCAGCCTGGCCTGTGCCCTCTCACAGTCTGTGAACCCTCGGGGGATGACCACCTGCTGGCTTAGGCCCGATCCTTGGGGGATCGGGCCTAAGCTGGCAATCAGACATCCCTCTGGCAGCCCCGGAGCCTCGGGGGATGTCCACTTGCCAGTGGGAGCAGGCCTAAGCTGCAGTCTGATATCCTTAGTGCTGCTGAGGAGGCAGGAGAGGCTCCCACCACCACCGCTGTACTGGCAGCCATCAGCCTGGCTTGTGGCTGAGCAGAGCTCCTCCTGTGGGAGCACACTGACCACCAGGGGCAGCTCCTGCATTGAGCGTCTGCCCCCTGGTGTTCAGTGTGTGTCATAGTGACCAGTCATTCCCAGTCGTTCTGCTGTTAGGGTCAGTTTGCATATTACTGTTTTATTATATAGGATAGAGGCCTGGTGCATGGGTGGGGGCCGGCTGGTTTGCCCTGAAGGGTGTCCCTGATCAGGGTGGGGGTCCCGCTGGGGTGCCTGGCCAGCGTGGGTGAAGGGCTGATGGGTGTTTGCAGGCTGGTCACACCCCCTTCAGGGTGGGGGTCCCCACTGGGGTACCTGGCCAGCCTGGGTGAGGGGCTGATGGCTGTTTGCAAGCTGGTCAAGCCCCCCCCCAGTGGAGACCCTCACCCCATGGAGGTTTGGCCAGCCTGGGTGAGGGGCTGATGGCTGTTTCCAGGCTGGCCAAGCCCCCCGGCGATGGAAGCTCCCAGCCTCTACTTTTTTTTTTTTATTCTGGGATTTATTTACCTTCTGTAATTGAAACTTTGTTGCCTTTTGTGGAGGCAACAGCCGGCCGCGGGAAGCTTGGCTTCCTCCATCACTGGAGCAACCAAGCCTCCTGCTTGCTCCAGCTCCATGGCCACGGCCAGCTGAAAGCAGGTATCTGGGGTTTATTTAGCTTCTATAATTGAAACTTTGTTGCTTTGAGTGGAGCTCAGAGTCGCCACGGCAGGCGGGAAGCATGGCTTCCTCCATCACTGGAACAACCAAGCCTCCTGCTCGCTCCAGCTCTGTGACTGCCGACTGCCATCTTGGTTGGGTTAATTTGCATATAGTAGCTCTGATTGGCTGGTGGGTGTGGCTTAAGGCGTGGTGAAGGTACGGTAAATTTGCATGTTTGTCTTTTATTAGATTAGATAGCAATCTTCTTACCCCAAATACATTGCAGAAAGTAAACTGCAAAAATACCAATATAAATAATGCAGCTGTAAGGCAGATGCTTAACTTATATTCTTATAACCTCAAAAGGCCACATTATAGAGGATACCCACCTAGAAATGGAAGTAGGTAAAATAGTAAATTGCCACATATTACCCTTTCAGCAAACTAAGCCCTGTTGTTCAATATATTAGGCACTGAGCATCTCTCCATGTCAAGAGTGATTCAGAATATGAGTATAGTTCTGCCTTAGTAAAAGCATCTGCTTATCATTACCACAAAACACACAGTTGGATAGACATTAAAATATACTACCTTCTACAGAGAGCAGAGCTGGCAGTGTGAACACAGAGCTATTCTTGGATTTGCTGGCTGTCTTGAGTAGCAAAGACAGCCATTGGCTATTAGAAGAAAAAAAGAAAGAAGCAAAGCCATCAACATAATTATATATTTTGTCTAAAGCAGTGGTTCTCAACCTTCCTAATGTCGCAACCCTTTAATACAGTTCCTCATGTTGTGGTGACCCCCAACCATAAAATTATTTTCATTGCTACTTCATAACTGTAATTTTGCTACTGTTATGAATTGTAATGTAAATATCTGATATGCAGGATGCATTTGCATTGTTACAAATTGAACATAATTAAAGCATAGTGATTAATCACAAAAACAATATGTAATTGTATTTGTGTTTTCCGATGGTCTTAAGTGCCCCTTGTGAAAGGGTCCTTCGACCTCCAAAGGGGTCAGGACCCACAGGTTGAGAACAGCTGTGTTAGAGCCTCAGTCTCTCTCTCTCTCTCTCTCTCTCTCTCTCTCTCTCTCTCATCAAGCTGATAATAATTTATACCCTGCTTTTCTCAATAAGGATCAAAAACAAAACCAGCACAAGTTATTTAAATACCAAGCAGTGTCAAGCACATGCTGGTTATTCATATGGCTTGTATATTATCATCTAAATCCCTTATTTAATGGATTACAGCCATGATAAACACTTTCAAGGCATAAACTGTATTTATTGCATCATTAGTGAAGAATTTTTTTTTTTTCTGAGAGGCCAAGATTACATTCTGTGTAATGTTGCCTTCCCTAGAAGTGACCACATTCAAGTAATAATTTTACATACTCTTGAGCATTTGTCAAATTAAATGGAACACTTTTTAAAACAAACACACACACACACACACACACACACACACACACACAATCTTTCCATTCAGACTGTTGTTTCAAAACACAGACAGGTCATTTCTGATCAGGGTAAGACTACACACCATTTTCAATAGGACTTCTCTTTCTTGTTAAAAATGCAACTTTCTCACAACTTGTTTCTATCTAATGAAAATGCTTACCACCACACTTTCTCATTAGCTTTGCCTAAAACAGACTCCTGTATCACAGTTGAAGGAGCCTTTATGAGCCTTTTAGCCAAATGACTGATATTTGCCTTGTTATGTCAGATCTGAGGGCACTCCTGGCATTTCTCTTTATTCCCTGTCTAACACAATCAATTGAGCAGCTGCTGTAAACCCATCCTCAGGCTGATTATGAAAATGTGCTCAGGAGCCTGACAATGCCAATTGTCTATATCTGAAGAGGCCAACTGATACTGCCTAGAGCTTGCAGTTCTGTGAACAGCAGATTTTGTTCTAGGACAAGCAGGTGAGAATCATCCAAGTCCATAGGAACTACGTGTGGGCCATACAAATTAGTTTTGGTCTATTATGGAAGAAGTTCCTGGAAGGATTGATGTTGTTCTTTTTAGCCATCTTTCAGATTTGACCCTTAGAAGATTCCTTGGTCCTTTCATTTTAATTTGAATGTTGACAAGTTAATTATTCTCAGAATCATGGGAAGAAAATGTATTAAGCCCAAGGGCTGCTAATAGAGAATACATGTTTGTTTGTTTGTTTTTTCCCCTAAATGCACTTTGTGAAATATAGATAAACTAGAGGCCTGGTGCACAAAAATTTGTGCACTTGGGGGGCATCCCTCAGCCCAGCCTGCCCCCTCTAACAGTCTGGGAGCCCTCACAGGATGTCCTACTGATGTCCCTGTGGGGAGCTGGCCTAAGCTGCAGTCTGGCCACCCTCTGTGGAAGGCAACTGGCCAATCAGGTATATAGATACTTTCTGAAGGCAGCACAGACTCCTTCCTTATTTCTTTCCTCTGTGGTTGGAGAATAGGGGACTAAAAGGTGGAGACAGAACTGTGGCCGGGCCTGGGGCTCTTGTAGGCAGCAGAAAGAAGGAGAGGGCTGGGGAAAGTCTAGACACGGTTTTCTTCAATTGTCCTCCCTTCCTCTGGGCCCCTCACTCTGTTCTTTCCTTGTCGTGGTGGACACTTGGGCCTCGGACTGACAGGAACCCAGCGACGGTGGAGTTCAGCCCCATCACTTCTCAGCTGAACATACAAACGCCTCACATTCCAAGTGGAGCTGTTTTCAAGTGGCTAAAGTGCTGGCAATTTATGCCTCCTGGCCTTTCCCCTCTGGGGCTTCCACCATGGGTCAGTTGCAAACTTCACCGAGACACCGAAGCAACTTTGCCCTGGTAGTTCTGCACCAGCCCCTGCCCGGGCCCAACCGGGCACTCTTCCTTGAAGTTTCTGGGTACACAGTCTGAGCTCAGGGAGGTCACCCAGAGCCCGTTCCCCCAGACAGGTGGGGCAGGGGGGCTAGCTTGAAGAGCTAGAGGAAGATGGCAGAATAAGAGTTGATATGAACCAGCGCCTGCTTAGCCAGACTTCCTAAGCTCCCCACCGGGCCCAGGCTGGGCCTCTTCCCCACACCAGGTGGATCCCAGCTGATGTCCCCTCCCTGCACCCTTGCTCTCCTTCCTGTTCTACCACTGGGGGAAGGGAACAGCTCACCTGCTCTGGACCCTGCCAACCTGGCAGGCTGAGGCACAGGCGGTGCAGCCTAGGGTGCTGGTGGCTGCGAGCCTTCTCCCCCTCCCTGAAGCATAGGGTGGGGTTGCAGCACCTCACAGCCACTCCTGGGCACCATGCATGGAGACACCGCTCCCCACTGAGCCACCATCTGCCCAGGACCTGTGGGGGTTGGGGTGGCCTCGGGTTCCCACTGGCCCCACTGAAGCCAGACTCGGCTTGGCCAGCCACTCCCGCCACCCTAGGGCTGCGCATGCCCCATGGGCCTCATCACCCTCATGAATTGCCGTGGTCTGGCCATCCCATCCCAGGAAGTTGCCATCCTGATCGCCATGGCTCACTCCCCGGTGCAGTTGGGCCTGCCCAGCAAGCATGTAGGCAGGAGCTGGGCCTCTGAAGGGAAGGAGGAGAGATACGTGGGCCAGGGCAGAAGTGGGGAACTTGAAGGTGTAAACACAGCCCTCCCCACGTCGTGCTGGCCCCTTGTGCTGCATTCCTGAACCCCTGGGTGCAACTGCCCAGCACTGTGCTCTCCGGAGCTGCGGCCTGAAGGCAGCCCTCACTGGCTTGGATCAGGGAGGGATGCAGGGTGCCAAATTCCACTCTCTCTCTCTCTCTATCTCTCTCTCTCTCTCAGAGAGGGCCCCATGTCCCCTGTGGGGTGGGCGGGGGCTCAGGCGACGTGATCAGCATTGCTTGCCTTCGCCTGTGCCCCCGCCTGCCCCCGGGTCGCACACGGGAGTGGGCCCCGTGTCTCCGGCGGGTGGGCAGGGGCTCAGGAGAGGCGATCCACATCCCTTGCCTTCGCCTGAGCCCCCGCCTGCCCCCGGGTCGCACACGGGAGTGGGCCCCGTGTCTCCGGCGGGCAGGCAGGGGCTCAGGAGAGGCGATCCACATCACTTGCCTTTGCCTGAGCCCCCGCCCGCCCCCGGGTTGCACACAGGAGTGGGCCCCATCCCCTGAGGGCAGGCAGGGGCTCAGGCGAAGCAATCAGCGATCGCTTTGCCTGAGCCCCAGCCCCCAGGTCGCACACAGGGGCCTGGATGGCAGCTCGCGCTGTCCCGCCCTGCCTGCAGTATGCAAATTAGCCGCCATCTTTGTTGGCAGTTAATTTGCATATCACTCTGATAAGCCAATGGGAGGCATAGAGAAGGTAAGGTCAATTACCATGTTTGTCTATTATTAGATAGGATACTTGATTATAGAGCATATAAAATTCTAGAAGTACCTTCAATAAGTTTTCCTGGATATGTGATGACAGATTTCAGTCATTGCTGAAGATAAACATGATCTGTGAGTTTCTGTGATTATGGGAGTGCTGCTGGCCTGCCTGACTGGATACATGGTCTGCATGTGATGGAGCTTGGGCTTCCTTAGGACCACTGGCCTACACTCCACCCCAAGTCAGCTGGATGGATTTAGGGGCTGTGGCATGTGGCCTCTAGATAGAATACAGCTAAATGCCTCCTGGGGATTCAGCTCTATGACCTTGGTCTCATCAACTCCAACTGAACTCAGGTAGGGTGACCTGTCCCTGACAGCTTTGAGATTGAGCTAGCCTATTGCTTTTCCTCCTCTAGGTTTTTTATTCATCCACAAGTAGCCATGTGGCATTTGCTTTTTTGCCCCTTATGCAGATTTTCTTTGTATCTTTTCTTGCTTGGAAAAACAGGAGCCTGTTTTAAATAATTTCGTTTGGAACCTCAGATTGCCCCAACAGTGTTTGAAGTAGATAATTCTGCAGACCCTGCAGGGGGGCCAAGGCTGACTGCCCACAATGACCTCCCTACATAATCGGGAAAAATTGGCCAGACTGTAGCTGGAACTTGACGAGATTGTAGCTGAAATTTGACATTCTCAATTCAAGTAATTTCTCACCAACTGTTAATTCTGTAAACCAGAAAATCCCTGTGGTAGTCAAACAGTGAGTAGGGGGAGAACAAATTTTATATTGGTTTAACACTTTAAAAAAATAGTGTATCGTGATTGTGTGTCTCTGTACTGACATGGAGCCTAAAATGTGGCTGTGAAAAGGGACCTGGTAGTAGATAATATACACAGTTAAAGGCCACCTGGGGACTAAGGAGGAAGTTTGGTGAATAACATAGGTTTAAAACCTTGGCTTAGCATCATAATTGCCTAGGGAGCTTGGAAAACATACTTGAGTCCAGAATCCACTCTGAGAAGTTAAGTCTGAACTTCTGTGGTGTGCCCTAGTATGGCTGTTTTCACAGCTCCTGGGGAATTTTAATGTGTAGCCAGGAATTAGAACCACTTGTGTTGTAGAGGAAGCACAAGATGATATTTGTTAGTCTAGTCTCTGTCCTTCATTGGCACTGTGAACTTGGATAAATCATTTAACCTTTCTGAATCCCAGAATCCTCATCTGTAGACTAGGATACAGAGTAATAGCTACTATTTATCAAGTGTTTCCTATATACCAGCCATGTGCTGAAGGCACTACATGTGCAATCTTGTTTAAACTTTACAAAAACCTAAAAATGTTTTAGTGCGATAGCTATCTCTGTTATACAGATATGAAAACTGAAGTTCATATATTTTGGATAATTTGTTCTGGTTCATACAAATAATGAGCATACAAGCAAGACTCTAACCCAGGTGATGTTGACTCCAGAGTCTAAGCTCTTAACCATATTCTAGAAAATAAGGATGACTTTCATCACAATTTCTTGGCAAGAATATGAATTAAATGATTTAATATATGTTTAAATACTCTGTAAACTGTACATGGATAAGCATGTGGAAGTTTTTTTGTTAGTAGTGGTAGTGATATGAAGAACACTAAGCTGTGGATTTCAGTTTATGAAATGTCAGCTTCAACTGAGGAACTGCAGACATGTAAGCATAACTGTGAGTAGGATGTGGCTGAATGTTCATGGACCTGTGCCTTGTTTAGACTCACAGGACAGCCCTTTGGAACTGCTTAGCCTGAGCTGGCCAGGCTTGATGAAGGTCTGGAATCTATTCAGAAATACATCTGGGACAACATCTGTAGGTCATCTCTTTACCTTATTTTAGGTTCTTGCAAAGTTTTCAGAACTATCAGAAGCATAGGAGGGAGGGAGGGAGGGAGGGAGAGAGAGAGAGAGAGAGAGAGATCATAATTGAATTAGCTGCTTTGACTTGGTGGTAGATTGGTCACACACATTTAATTTCACTCCTTCCCAAAACCACACTAAAATTAAAATGAAGAGACTTTTAAAAGGCATAAACCTTACGTACTTGGAAAATGGAAGAGGAAATAGAATTTGGGAAGGTAGAAAGCATTAGGACAAATACAACTGATGTAGATCTAGGAATCCAAGTCATAAATCAGCAGTGGAAAAAAACTGAGAATCAATCCAATTTATTTCACAGTATCCTCAAAACCCCCAAGAATTGGTGATGCTGCTATCCCTAGAAGTGGGAGTGAATAGGGTATAAAATATAGAGGATTGTTTGAATGCTGTGTAAGGAGATGTTAGATCCATAATTCCCCTCCATCATTCTTATACTCTTTCATTTTTCCACCTTTGCAAAAAATGGGAGGTTTATTCTCTGGAGAGGGTAAAATAGAAAGTTGTTGTCCTGGGGTACTTTCCTGGGAAGAGGGACACTAGGTGAAAACATGCATGTACCACCAACTAAATTCAGAAACCACTAGGCCAGTCTGCTTCCACAAGAATGCTGGCAGCCAGGGCACATTGTTACATTCCAGAAAAAAAGGAACTAAAAGAGAAATTTCCATAGGCTTCTAGTGGGATGGAGGGAAGAAGAGAGGGAGGGAAGAAGGAGGTGGGAACAAGCAGGTATAATATAAAGTGACATAAATTAGTGGGTTGAAATTCATAGCAACACTGGAAGGTAGAAGACAATTCTCAAAGAAAATTACCTAGCCAAAATTATAAGTGTAGTAGAATGGTGTAATGAAGACATTTTCAGACACCTGAGATCTTATAAAACATTGCTTCCAACCAGTCCTTTATCAGTAAACTACCAGAGAATATGTTTATTCATCAAAGTGAAGGAATAAATGGAGGGAGAGGTTGGCATCCATATAGGGAACAGGAACACCAACAGTAGAGAGGCAAATTTAGGTTGCAGGATGATGGTGAAGAGATTCCTATAGTTATAGAGGGAACCAGTCTAAGTTGGAGTATGTCAGAAAGCTCTGAATGAAATTTATTAAAAAGATGAAATTGGTAGCTGATGTGAGTGAAGGTATTTTCACAACTGGTAAAGAGTTTGGGGTTGTATTAGTCATAAGTAGGTACAAAAGTAAGCCAAACAAAAATAAAAACCAAAGATAATGATTAACTCCAAAAAGTTTTGCAGGAAAATAAAATCATAGTCTAGTATATGGCTTAGTGTTGAGTAGCATATATAATCATAATAATGTAAAATAAATTTTGATGTAACTAAAATTTTTATATAAACATGTTGAGAATTCAAAGCGATGGGAAATATTTCAGTATGTGGTGGGGAAAGTGGAAAGTAAGAAGGCTAAAATGCCCATCCTCCATAGAGGAGAGTCAATAGAAAATAACTGAAATTGGAAAATCAAACACTAGCAATAAAATTGTGTTAGAGAAATGGTCAAAATTGCCCAAAAAATGAACTAAAGCAAAGTTTCAAGCAGTTGCCTCTTGAGAAGGGGGAAGGCGATGAGGGTGAAATGCAGAGCTGGAGACTGCTGCTTGTCTTAACAAATCTTTTGGAACTAGTTCACTCTTTATCATCATGTGCATACATAAATTTAATAAAACCTCAAGTATCTTCTGCTCCCTTTTGCAACCACAACCATGAAAAATACCCTGAGATAGAAAATGAACAAAGTAATAACATAAACTCCTACTAAGGATGTGATGCTCACAACAAAAATAAAGAATGAAGTCCACCAGCAGAGAAGCAAAGTCTTCCTCAATTGTTAGTTCTGAAGGAGAAATAATCTCGCACCAATAAATGAGCTGCAATGCATCCCGAGGAACAAGAGCCTACCCCCCACCACTTGATGGCCTCTTATGCATTGGTATGGCTACTTAGCCAAGAAACCAGTAAAACTGCACAAAACCCCCTTCATCTAAGCTGGTCTCTCTTTAATTGCTTGTAAATCCAATGGAACTAACCCAAATGGGCACTTCAGAGATAGCTTCTAAAAAGAGCATAAAGTAGGACTGCTTTGTTCCCATTTCCTCTGTCTAGGAATCCAGATTTTCCCTAATTTTTGCATTAGCATGACTCTTTAGTTTCAATTCTCTCAATTTGAATAGTGACATGGTGAACACTGGGGAAGATCCTACATTCCAGTTAGCAGGGTTTAATAAAATCCAGTAGTTCAGTGCACAAGAAAATCATATTAACATATATTTGTAGACACTTACATAATTGATGTGACTCAGTAGTTTAACCAGGAGTATATTGGAAATATTACTGTTTACAGCCCCATTTGTATTTCTGCATAATAAAAATGTGGCAATGACAATGTGTTGCCTAATTCCTCAGAAAACATGATGTATCTTGTGACAATAAAGCTCCCCAATAAGCACTCAGAATTACTAATGAAGAACTCAGTAATAAAGCTATGTCAACACTTCCTGTCAGTCACCAGGCAGCAACCAATGGGTTACAGTAGTTCTATGCTCCAGATAAAATGTTAGCAACATCAGGTGCCAGAGATGAGGATGAGGGTACCTGAATGACCATATTTTCTAGGGTGAAGCTCCAGTTTGTGGATGTGAAATAGATAGTGCCTCAGTGGAGTATACCAGACTCCTGTACTTACAGGGCATTGCAACGAAGAAGAGAGCTTTTAAGCTAAAAATGCTTAATAGCATTTAAAATCTCTAGCCCTGCTGTTTTTTATGTGTCACCCTAGGAAAGGCCTTAGAAAGGGTTGAGGAAGCAGGGGTGGATGTAGAAGGGAGAGCTGTACTGGTAATCTCAAAGAGCAAGGTGAGTTGGCCAGGGACTTCCTTTTGGAGCACCAGGTAAAATTCACACAGGAACACTTAATCACATGTTGTTCTATGGTATTATTAAGTGAATACATTTTGCATGGCCCAACTGCTAGTGTAACTAATTAACAGCCATTCTCATTAACTACATTGATCAGAATCATAAAATAATTTTAAATTGCGGAACATGATCAGCAGGAGTAAAATGGTTTCACTTTAATCCCTTAATGATTTTTTCATGATTAATCAAACAAAATATATGTAGTTATTTGATCCACTTTTTTCATCCTGGAACTGCAATTCAGGGCAATTATAGTAGACATAAAGTTGATGCAAACCGAACTACATTTCATGCCGTAGCTAATTAAGCAACAAGGCACAATGGGGTGGGGCTATATGATTATCATAAGATAATCATCCCCCTGAGGAGTCACAAAGCAAAAGGTACAGTTGAATAACTCTTCTCCCACAGGGCAGTGATTACCTTTGGATAACCACATATCCCACCAGCACCTTATTGCTAAATGGAAATTCTTTCCATTTTATGTAGAAATAAATTGAGGAAAATTACTTTGATCATAGGAAATGGTTCACTACAGTATAAAGGTTTTATCCATTAATCTTGACAACATTAATTTGCGCTTTAGAAGGTTAAATAATCAGTCTAGTTGTTGGAGACCTTTTTTTATTTTTAAAAATATTTATTGTTGAAAGTATTACATAAGCCCCCTTCCTCCCCCCATCGACCTCTTCTAACCTATCTCCACCCCCAGACCCAGGCCCTCACCACCCTATTGTCAGTTTCCATGAGTTATGCATACATGCCTACAAGTTGATCTCTTTTCACCTACCCACCCTTCCCCACTTTCCTTCTAAGATTCTAAAGTCTGTTTCATGCTTCTATGTCTCTGGATCTGTTTTGTTCATCAGTTTATTTTGTTCATTAGATTCCACATATGAGTGAGATCATGTGATACTTGTCTCTGACTAGCTTATTTTGCTTAGCATAATACTCTCCAGGTCCCTCTATGCTGTCTCAAAGGGTAAGAGATCCTTTTTTACTGCTGCATAGTATTCCATGATGTAAATGTACCACAGCTTTTTCATCCACTTATCTACTGATGAGCACTTGGGCTGTTTCCAGATCCTAGCTATTGATAAATTGTGCTGCTATGAATATAGGGGTGCATACATTCTTTCTGATTGGTGTTTCAGGTTTTTCAGGATATATTTGTAGAAGTGGGATCACGGGGTCAAATGGCATTTCCATATTTATTTTTTAAAAGGAATCTCCACACTGTTTTCCTTAATGGCTGCACCAATCTGTATTCAAACCAGCAGTGTACTAGGGTTCACTTTTCTACACATCCTTGCCAGCACTTGTCATTTGCTGATTTGTTGATGGTAGCCATTCTGACAGGGTTGAGGTGATACCTCATTTTCGTTTTAATTTACATCTCTGTAATTATCAGTGACTTTGATTATTTTTTCATATATGGGTTGGCCAGCTATATGTCTACTTTGGAGAAGTGTCTATTAATGTCATTTGCTCATTTTTAACTGAATTGTTTGTTTTCCTTTTGTTAGGTTGTATGAGTTCCTTATATATTTTGGATATTAACCCTTTATCAGATGTTTCATTGCCAAATATGTGGGCTCCCTTTTCATTTTGTTAATGGATTCTTTTGTTGTGCAGAGGATTTTTATTTTGATGTAGTCCCGTTTGTTAATTTTCTCCTTAGTTTCATTTGCTTTAAGAGATGCATCTGTAAACATATTGCTACAAGAGATGTCTGATATTTTGCTGCTTATGTTGTCTTCTATAACTTTCTGACTTACATTTAAGTATTTTATTCGTTTTGATTTTATTCTTGTGTATGGTGAAAGTTGATGGTCTACTTTTGTTTCTTTGCATGTATGTGTCCAATTTTCCCAACACCATTTTTGAAGAGACTGTCTTGACTCCATTATATGTTCTTGCTTCCTTGGTCAAATATTAATTGAGCATAATGGCTTAGATTGATTTCTGTTCTGTACCATTGATCTATATGCCTGTACGTTTTTATTTTTTATTTTTTAAATTTTTTATTAAGGTATTACATAGGTGTCCTTATTGCCCCATTGCCCCCCCCCCACTCATGCCCTCATGCCCCTGTTGATTGTGTCCATTGGTTAGGCTTATATTCATGCATACAAGTCCTTTGGTTGATCTCTCCCCCTTACCCCCACCCTCCACTACCTTCCGTCTGAGGTTTGATGGTCTGATTGATGCTTCTCTGTTTCTGAATCTGTTTTTGCTCATCAGTTTATGTTGTTCATTATATTCCATAAATGAGTGAGATCATGTGATATTTATCTTTCTCTGACTGGCTTATTTCGCTTAGCATAATGCTCTCCAGTTCCATCCATGCTGTTGCAAATGGTAAGAATTCCTTCTTATTTTACTGCAGTGTAGTATTCCATTGTGTGGATGTACCACAGTTTTTAATCCACTCATCTACTGATGAGCACTTAGGCTGTTTCCAAAGCTTAGCTATGGTAAATTGTGCTGCTATGAACATAGGAGTGCATATATCCTTTCTGAATGGTGTTTCTAGTTTCTTGGGATATATTCCTAGAAGTGGGATCACTGGGTCAAATGGGAGTTCTATTTTTAGTTTTTTGAGGAAACTCCATACCGTTCTGCACAGTGGCTTTACCAGTCTGCATTCCCACCAGCAGTACACGAGGGTTCCTTTTTCTCTGCATCCTCGCCAGCACTTGTCATTTGTTGATGATAGCCATTCTTACAGGTGTGAGATGATACCACATTATTATTTTGATTTGCATCTCTCGGATGATTAGTGAATTATGAGCATGTTTTTATATGTCTCTTGGCCTTTCTCATGACTTCTTTCAAAAAGTATTTTTTTAGGTCCATTGCCCATTTTTTGATTGGGTTGTTTATCTTCCTTTTGTTAAGTTGTATGGGTTCCCTTTAAATGTTGGAGAGTAAACCCTTATTGGCAAATATGCTCTCCCATGCAGTGGCTTTTCTTGTTGTTTTGTTGATGGTTTCTTTTGCTGTGCAAAAGCTTATTATTTTGATGTAGTCCCATTTGTTTATTTTCTCTTTAGTTTCCATTGCCCAGGAGCTGTATCTGAAGAAATTCCTTTGGCATATGTCTGAGATTTTGCTGCCTGTGGATTCCTCTAGTATTTTTATGGTTTCCCGACTTATGTTTAAGTCCTTTATCCATTTTGAGATTACTTTTGTGTATGGTATAAGTTGGTGGTCTGCTTTCATTTTTTTGCATGTATCTGTCCAATTTTCCCAACAGCATTTATTGAAGAGACTGTCTTGACTCCATTGTATGTTCTTGCCTCTTTGGCAAATATTAATTGAGCATATTGGTTCGGGTCGATTTCTGGTTTCTCTATTCTATTCCATTGATCTATATTTCTGTTCTTGTGCCAGTACCAGGCAGTTTTGAGAACAGTGGATTTGTAAACAGCTTGATATTTGGTATTGAGATCCCACCTACTTTGTTCTTTTTTCTCAGGATTGCTGCAGCTATTCAGGGTCTTTTTTATTCCAGATGAATTTTTGGAAAGTTCGTTCTAAGTCTTTGAAATATGCCTTTGGTATTTTAATGTGGAGTACATTGAATCTATAGATTGCTTTGGGTAGTATGGTCATTTTAATGATGTTGATTCTACCAATCCATGAACACAGTATGTTCTTCCATCTGTTTTTGTCTTCCTCTATCTCTTTTTTTCAGTGTCCTGTAGTTTTCTGAGTACAGGTCTTTTACCTCCTTAGTTAAGTTTGTTCCTAGGTATCTTACTTTTTTTGGTGCGATGTAAATGGAATTTTTTTCATCTCTTTCTGTAAGTTCACTATTGGTGTATAGAAATGCCATAGATTTCTTGGCATTAATTTTGTATCCTGCTACATTGCTTAATTCATTTATTAAGTCTAATAATTTTTTGATGGAGTCTTTAGGGTTTTCTATGTACAGTATCATGTCATCTGTGCATAAGGGCAATATTACTTCTTTTCCAATTTGGATGCCTTTTATTTCTTCTTTTTGTCTGATCGCAATGTCTAGCACTTCCAGAACTTTGTCAAACAGGAATGGTGAAAGTGGGCATCCTTGTCTTGTTCCTGTTCTTAGGGGAAATGGTTTTAATTTTTGCCCATTGAGTATGATGTTGGCTGTGGATTTGTCATATATGGCTTTTATTATGTTGAGGTATGATCCTTCTATTCCCATCTTGCTGAGAGTTTTTATCAAGAAACGGTGTTGGATTTTGTCAAATGCTTTTTCTGCATCAATTTATATGACTATGTGGTTTTTATCTCTCAATTTGTTTATGTGATATATCACGTTTATTGTTTGTGGATATTTTACCATCCTTGCATCCCTAGGATAAATCCTACTTGGTCATGGTGTATGATCTTTCTGATGTAATGCTGGATCCAATTTACTAGAATTTTGTCGAGGATTTTGTCATCTATGTTCATCAAGTTTATTGGCCTGTAATTCTATTTCTTTGTCTTGTCTTTATCTGGTTTTGGTATTAGGGTAATGCTGGCTTCATTGAATGAGCTTGGAAGTATTCCTTCCTCTTGAATTTTTTGGAATAGTCTGAGGAAGATAGGTTTTAGTTCTTCCTTGAATGTTTGGTAAAACTCCCCTGTGAAACCTTCTGGCCCCAGGCTTTTGTTTGCTGGGACCTTTTTGATGACTGCTTCAGTTTCTTCCATAGTTATCAACCTATTGAGATTTTTAGATTCTTCCTGATTGAGTTTTGGAAGGTTGTATTTTTCTAGGGATATGTCCATTTCCTCCAGGTTGTCTAGATTGTTGGGATAGAGTTGTTCATAGTATTTTTTAACAATCCTTTGTATTTCTGTGGGTCTGTTGTTATTTCGCCTTTTTTATTTCTGATTTTCTTTATTTGGGTCCTCTCCCTTTGCTTCTTGGTGAGCCTGGCTATAGGTTCATCATTCTTGTTTATCATTTCAAAGAACCAGCTCTTTGTTTCATTGATCTTTTGTATTGTTTTTTGGTATCTATGTCATTTATTTCTTCTCTGATCTTTATTATCTCCTTCCTTCTGCTCACTCTGGACTTTACTTTTTGCTCTCTTTCTAATTTCCTTAAGTTGTAGAGTTAGATGATGTATTGCCATTTTTTCTTTTTTTTTTTTGAGGTAGGTCTGTAGAGCTATAAACTTCCCTCTAAGGACTGCTTTCACTGTGTCCCATAGATTTTGGATTGTTGTGTTTTCATTGTCATGCGTTTCCAGGATGTTTTAATTTCTTCTTTGATCTATTTGGTAATCAAATCATTGTTTAATAACATGCTATTCATCTTCCAAGTGTTTGGATTTTTTGATTGTTTTTATTGTAGTCTATTTCTCATATTATGCCATTGTGGTTTGAAAAGATGCTTGATATGATTTCAATCTTCTTGAATTTGGAGAGACTTTGCTTGTGTCGCAAGATGTGGTCTATCTTTGAAAATGTCCCATGTGCACTTGAGAAGAACACATATTCAGTGACTTTGGGGTGCAATGACCTGAAGATGTCAATGAAGTCCATCTGATCTAGTGAGTCATATAGGATTGCTGTTTCTTTGCTGATTTTTTTTTTTTTTTGTCTAGAGGATTTATCCAGTGATGTCAGTGGTGTATTAAAGTCCCATATTATGATTGTCTTCTTGTTGATCTCTCCCTTGATAACTTCCAGGAGTTTTTTATGTATTTGGGTGCTCCTGCATTGCGTGCATATATGTTCATCAGGGTTATATCCTCTTGTTGTATTGATCCCTTTAGTATTATGAAGTGGCCTTCCTTATCTCTTGTTATGGCCTTCAATTTGAGGTCTATTTTGTCAGATATAAGTATTGCTACCCTAGCTTTTTTTTTCATTTCCATTTGCCTGAAATAAATTTTTCCATCCCTTCACTTCAGTTTGTGTGTGTCCCTTGTTCTGAGGTGGGTCTCTTGTAGACAGCAGATATATGGATCATTTTTTAATCCATTCAGCCACTTGATGTCTTTTGATTGGAGCATTTAGTCCAGTTATTTTTAAAGTTATTATTGATAAGCACTTTTTTGTAGCCATTTTTATTTTTTGTGCCTGTGTTCCTTCTTCCCTTTTTATTTCTTCTTTTTACACCAGTCCCTTTAGTATTTCTTGCATTGCTGGCTTGATAGTGATAAACTCCCTTAGCCTTTTTTTTTGGTCTGTGCAGCTCCTTATTTCCTATTCAATTTATTTTGTTTTTTAAATATATTTTTATTGTTTTCAGAGAGGAAGGGAGAGGGAGAGAGAGATCGAAACATCAATGATGAGAGAGAATCATTCATTGGCTGCCTCCTGCACACTCCCCGTTGGGGATGGAGCCTGCAACCGTGCCCTGACCAGGAATCGAACCATGACCTCTTGGTTCATAGGCCAATTGCTCAAATACTGAGCCATGTCAGCTGGGCTCCCCTTCAATTTTGAATGATAGCCTTGCTGGATAGTATATTCTTGGACTCAGTCCTTTGCTTTGCATCACTTTGTAAATTTCTTTTCCTTCTTTTCTGGCCTGATGTGTTTCTGTTGAGAAATCATTTGATAATCTAATGGGAGATCCCTTGTATGTAACTTTCTATCTCTCTCTTGCAGCCTTAAAGATTCTCTCTTTGTCCTGAACATTTGCCATCATAATTATGACGTGTCTTGGTGTGGGTCTTTTCAGTATCTTCTTGTTTGGAACTCTCTATGCTTGTGTGACTTTTGTCTTCCCCACATCAAGAAAGTTTCCTGATATTATTTCTTCAAATAGATTTTCTAACCCTTGTTCCTTTTCCTGTTGTTCTGGTACCCCTATTATTTCTATGTTGATTCACTTCATATTGTCCCAAAACTCCCTTAGACTCTCCTCCTGTCTTTTAATTTTTTTCTCCAATTGTAGTTCAGTTTGGGTGTGTTTTGCTTCCCTGTCTTCTAATTCACTAATTCGGTCCTTCACTTCTCCTAGTCTACTGTTGAAACTTTCCAAGGTGTTTTTTATTGAAGTTATATCACTATTTCTTCTTGATTCTTACATAAGTTGTTGATTTTTTCATCCATCCAGTTCATGAACTGTATGACCCTTAGTCTGAATTATTTTTCTGACATTTTGCATGCCTCCGTTTCACTTTCCTGCTTTTCTGGTGATTCCTCCTTTTCTTTCCTTTGGGAGTTACTTTGTCTCCCCATTTTTGTTCTCACCTGAGGATCTTGGTATCAAGTCGTTCAGGGTCTGCCCCTTGGGTGGCAGTGGGTCCTCAGGTTGCGGCTGCTCCTTGGGTGGTCGCAGCAGCAGCTGCTCCTCAGTTGGCAGCAGTTTCTCTGGTGGGCGCTGTTTGCAGCAGTGGTGGCTCCTCTGGCTGGTGCGGGGAGGCTGCTTGTGCAGCTGCTGCTCCTCAGACAGGGGCAGGCTGCTTGTGTGACTGCTGCTCCTTGGACAGGGGTGGGCTGCTCATGGGCCTGCTGCTCCTCGTATGGGGGCGGGCTGCTCATGCGGCTGCTGCTCCATGGATGGGGGCGGGCTGCTCACAGGGCTGCTGCTCCTTGGATGGAGGTGGGCTGCTCATGTTGCTGCTGCTCCTGGGATGAGGGCAGGCTGCTCGCGAGCTGCTGCTCCTTGGACAAGGTATATGTCTGTTCTTATGCCAGTACGAGGCTGTATTGATTATAGTGGTTTTGTAGTATAACTTTATATCTGATATTGTGATCCCTCCAACTTTGTTCTTCTTTCTCAAGATTGTTGTGGCTATTTTTTGTTGTTGTTGTTGTTCCATATAAATTTCTGGAATATTTTTTCTAGATCTGCGAAATATGTTGTTGGTAATTTAATAGGAATTGCATTGAATCTATAGATTGCTTTGGATAATATGGACATTTTAATTATGTCTTTTACCTCCTTGATTAAGTTTATTCCTAAGTATCTTAATTTTTTGTTTCCATGGTGAATGGGATTGTTTAGTTTCTCTTTCTGAGAATTAATTATTGGTATATAAAAATGCCATCGATTTCTGCATGTTAATTTTGTATTTTACTACATTGCCAAATTCACTTATTAAATCTAATAGTTCTTTGGTTGAGTTGTTAGGGATGACTATGTAGAGTATCATGTCATCTGTGAATAATGTGAATTTTACTTCCTCCCTTCCAATTTTGTTACCTTTTTTCTTATTGTCTGATTATTGTGGCTAGGACTTCCAGTACTATGTTAAATAAGAGTAATTAAAGCGGACACCCCTGTCTTGTTCCTATTCTTAGGGGAAATGGTTTTAATTTTTTTCCCATTGAGTATGATGTTGGCTATAGGCTTGTCATACATGGTCTTTATTATGTTGAGATATGATCACTCTATTCCCACTTTGCTGAGAGTTTTACTTCAAATTATACTATAGAGATGATAATCAAAACAGCCTGATATTGGCAGAGAAACAGACATACCGACCAATGGAACAGAATAGAGAGCCCGGCTAAAAAACCACATGTATATGGACATATAATGTTTGACAAAGGACACAGCAATGCACATTGGAGTAAATATCATCTCTTCAATAAGTGGTGCTGGGAAAACTGGAAAGCCACATGTAAATGAATGAAACTGATTACAGTTTGTCCCCATGTACAAAATTTAATTCAAGATGGATCAAAGACTTAAACATACTAGTAAGACCTGAAACTATAAGTCACATAGAATAAAATATAGGTACCAAACTCATGGGCCTGGGTGTTAGAGAACATTCTACAGACTTGACTCCAAAGGCAAGGGAGGTAAAGGCAAATATAAAAGAATGGGACTACTCAAACTGAAGAGCTTCCTTCTGCACAGCAAAAGAAAATGACAACAAAACAAACAGGCAGCCAACCAGATGGGAGTTGATATTTCTTAACAGTAGCACTGACAAAGGTTTAATTTCCAAAATATATAAAGGACTCATTAAACTTAACACCAAACAAATGAACAATCTAATCAAACAAAAAATGGCCAGAAGACCTGAAAATATACCTCTCCCAAGAAGACATACAGACAGCCAATAGATATATGAAAAGATGTTCAACGTCATTGGCAATTAGGGAAATGCAAATTAAAACCACAATGCATGCATATAAGCATAACCAATGGACACAGACACCAGGGGGTTGAGGGCATGAGCGGGGGCGGGAAAAGGGGTGATGAGGACACATATGTAATACCTTAATCAATAAAGAAAAAAAAACTACAGTGAGATACCACTTCATATCTGTTAGAATGACCATTATCAACAAGACAAGCAATAACAAGTGTTGGAGAGTTTGTGGAAAAAAGGGAACCCTCATTCATTGCTGGTTGTAATATAGACTGGTACAATTAATATGGAAAGTAGTCTGGAGATTCCTCAAAAAAAAAGAATAGAGCTACCATACTACCCAGCAATACCTATCTTGGGTATTTACCCCCAAACCTCTAAATCATATGTTCACAAAGATACACAAAGATACATGCACCCCTATGTTCACTGCAGCATTATTCATGGTGGCCAAGACCTGGAAACAGCCAAAGTGCCCTGCAATAGAGGACTGGATAAAGAAGATGTGGTACATATACACAATGGAATACTATTCAGCCATATAAAGGATGGAATAGTGTCATTTACAACAACATGGATGGACCTTGAAATAAGTCAGACAGAAAAAGCTAAGAACCATACAATTTCACTCATATGTGGGATATAAAACTGAAACTTACGAACACAAACAACAGTGTGGTGGTTGCCAGAGGGAGGGGGTGGGGGAAGAAGGGGGTCCTAATATGAGGTGACAGAAGGATTGACTTTGGGTGGTAGACACATGGTGCTATATACAGACTTTATAACGTAGGAATCCACACATGAATCCTATATGTTCATGTTGGCCAATGTCACCCCAATAAAATTTAATTAAAAAAATAAATGTCAAAGGGGACATCTGTAATACTTTAAACAACAAAGATAAAATTAAAAGGGAAAATAAAATAAATGTGATAGATTCCAAAAAAATGGGTGTTGGATTTTTTCCAATGCTTTTTCTGTGTCTATTGATATGATCATGTGATTTTTGTCTTTCAGTTTGTTTATGTGATGTATCACGTTTATTGATCTACGGATATTGTACCAGCCTTGCATCCCTGAAATAAATCCCACTTGGTCATGGTGTATGATCTTTTTAATATGTTGCTGGATCCAATTTGCTACTATTTTGTTGAGGATTTTAGCATCTAGGGGTTCATTAGGGATATAGGCCTGTACTTCTCTTTCCTTGTAGTGTCTCTATATGACTTTGGAGTTAAGATAATGCTGGTCTCATAAAAAGAGCTTGAAAGTGTTCCTTCCTTTTTGATTTTTTGGAATAGTTTGAGGAGAAAAGGTGTTAGTTGTTCTTTGAAGGTTTGTGAAGTTGTCAGACCAGGGCTTTTGTTTGCTGGGAATTTTTTGATTACTGCTTCTATTTAAATCAGTGGTTATTGACCTATTCAGGTTTTATGATTTTTCCTGATTCAGTTTTGGAAGATTATATATTTTTTAAAAAATTGTCTATTTCTCCCAGGTTGTCCAGTTTGTTGACATATAGTTGTTCATAGTATATTTTTATAATCCTTTGTTATTTCTGTGGTATCAGAGGTTGCTTCACTGCTTTCATTTCTGATTTTATTTACTTGATCCCTCTCTCTTTGTTTCTTAATGGGTCTGGATAAGGGTTCATCAATTGTGTCCATCTTTTAAAAGAACCAGTTCTTGGTTTCATTGTTTTTGTTTTTGTTTTGTATTGTTTATTTAGCCTCTGTGTCATTTATTTATTCTCTAGTCTTTATTATTTTCTTCCTTCTACTTACTCTAGGCTTTTCTTGTTGTTCTATTTCTTTACGTTGTAGGGTTAAATAGTTTATTATTGATTTTTCTTATTTTTTGAGGTAGGCCTTAGTGCTATGAACTTCCCTATTGGGATTACTTTTGTTGTGTCCCATAGATTTTGGATTGCTGTGTGTTTATTTTCCTTTGTTTCCAGGAAGTTTTTGATTTCTTTCTTGATCTCATTGGTAAAACCATTCATTGTTTAATAACATGCTATTTAACCTCCATGTGTTGGAATGTTTTTGAGTGTTTTTACTATAGCTGATTTCTAATTTCATATCATTGTGATCTGAGAAGATGCTTGATATGATTTCAGTCTTCTTGAACTTGTAGAGCCTTGTTTTGTGTCCTAACATGTGGTGTATCTTTGAGAATGACCACTGTGCACTTGAGAAGAATGTAGATTCTGCAGCTTTGGGAAGCCCAGGGTGGTATTTAGGTGAAGAGAACCCCCCACCTGATATCTTTCCAGAACCTCAGCTGTTGTCTGTGGAGCCTGGCTAGCCCTTTTGAGCCGCCACACTTCCTACCAATCTCTATGCGGTCTCCACTTTTTGCCCTTGGTTATCAGGGTTCTCTCCAGCTAGTTTCCCTATGATAAGTCTTGGAGACCTTTTTAAATATTTTAAATTTATTGTTTACACTTTGGAGAGTGCCTACATTTGGTGGACTGAGTGTGTGAAATATAATCTTCAAATCTTCATACTTCTAATAATTAATTTTTCATCTAATTAGAAAGTTCTTGCATCATTATAAAAGGACAGTTGAGTAATTCAGATCCAAAGCCTAAGAGGAAAAATACACCTGCTAGGTTTTAGCTATTATCTATCAGATCATTTCTATCTCTGAAACTTCCTCTTCACTCTACATATCTCCAGATGTGACAATGGGAACACACAACTATTTAAGGAGTGTATAGGATTCTGTCTCTTTCTAGGACATGGTTCCTCTCCCTTTCATTCAAATAAAAGGAGAAAGAAAAATAATCAAATCCATACAGACAAAAACAAAGCAAAATGACCAATAGTATCCTTTCTCTGCCGGGGCCAATTGGCAGGGTGAGACTTCCCTTCTCCCTTGGATGCCACTGCTCCATGGCATTAGTTTCTCTATCTCTGCTTGTAAACTTTATGGTGTGGGAAATCTGAATTCAGTGCAACCATCAGATAGAGTTATTTCTTCTAATGGGGTTAGAGCAGAGGTCACAAGAGAAAAGCAAAATAAACAAACAAAACCCTACCACTCTCACTAGCAGCTTCTAAATAATAAATAGTGTAGACTAACACTTTATGATTGACGTGCCCTGTGACATGCTGCTTGTCTTTAATGTTCATAATGATTTCATTCTTGTTAATTGTACAGGGATACCTTAAAATCTTTATCTTGATCAACTAAGCCTCCTTTCATATTATGAAAAATCACTATATCTGAATTATAACTAAGGTGCTAAGATTATTTCATTTTATATTATCCCCTTTTAACTAAAATAATTAGAGCATTTTCAAACATGGTTTTTTTTTTTCAATTTTAACTCAAGAACAATGGCACCATACTTAAATAGTTGTTGATTCCTTTTTAAATATATTTTTATTGGTTTTAGAGAGGAAGGGAGAGGGAGAGAGAGACAGAAATATCAGTGATGAGAGAGAATCATTAATTGGCTGCCACCTGCAAGCCCCCTACTTGGGATAGAGCCCACAACCCCCACATGTGCCCTAACCAGGAATGGGACCATGACCTCCTTTTTCATGGGTCAATGCTTAACCACTGTGCAATACCAACCAGACAATCGTTGTTTGTTCTTGAAGCTATTCATCCAAATTGGCCCAGGTTTGTTTCAAAATGAGGATGCCTGGTTTAGCATCTGTGGGCTTCCTGAAGGAAATGTAGCTGTGTACTTATTGTGACCCTGTGAAATGAAGATAAATTGTGTCATATGCAGGATACATTACTGACTTTATGGCATGCATAAATTGACAATGGAGAGCATCCTTTCCATATAAGTATCCTTCCATTGCTTATATTGTTTTTAATGTAACTTTGTTTACAGTGTAATGTCTTGAAAAATATGTAGGTAAAACAGTTGGACACAAGACCCAGGGTTTTTCCTTCAAGTGTTAGTAAGTGCTGTTTTTGAAAAGAACAGTGTCACTTTTTAACTTTGCTAAACACTCATTTCAAGCCATTTGGTTTCGTCAAGTCAAACCTTTTGGCTCCATCTGTTTGTGCTGGGATGGTGTTCTCTAACATGGATAAATCATTTTTGGCCAGGGTTAAGAATAAGCAAGCCTTTATTAAAAAACAAATAGGCACAAGAGATAGGTGATCAGTATGATCTTGAAACATTGGCTTCATACTGAATATACTGGTCTCCTGGCTTACCTCAGGTTCACAGCAGTATTCAGGTTAACATTATGTATTATGAAGAAGAAATGTCAATTATTAACTTAAGTAGGATAGGTGCAAATTGTAAAAGGGCTTTTAAAGTGCCAAATGCTGAAAAAAAGAAATTAAATGTAGTAATTTGTGATAGAACTTTAGAAATACTTAGATTTGTTCTTAGGAGACCTGACATTTAGATTTTAAATCACACTCATTCTTCAAACTTGCATAATTGATGTAAGAATAATAATAAAGACATCTTTCCCTGTGAGCAGCTAAGTGTGTACATGTGTGTTTAGCCATGAAAATTTCCCCAAAAGTAATAAACCACCATAACTTTATTATTCTCAAAAATGTAAAATTTTATTGTCGTTGATGAGTTGAAATGATGATAGATGAAATTTGCTTGATTAATGAAGTTGAAATTAGTTTTTTTTGTTTTAATTCCTGCTACCCATCCACATTTGGTGGAGACTGTATAAAGAAGACTTTGCATCTGAAAAATTGCAGGTGTTTTGATCTTTCCGGGCTAATTAGACTTGATAAAGTCCCATATGGAATTTAGCAACAGTATAGTTCTTTATATAGATATCTTGCGTATTATCAATGAAGTGCCATTTAGGAATTGCTCATTGGCCTAAACAAGTGGGGGCGCAGCTTGGCAAGACAGATGGAAAGGACTGCTTTAAGAAGGGATCAGAAAAGGCATTGCTCCTCTGCTGGCCTAAATCCACTAATCTGATGTTATAATTAGCATTAAGGAGCAATGGCCAGAAGAAAATCTCATTCTCTGCAAATGTCATTTAAATAGCACTTTGATATTTTCTGGTTAACTTGACAGGCTTTAGTCAAATCGTGAACACTTTATTTGTAAATGCAGAAGGGAAAGAAAAGCTTAAGTTCAGCAGTTGTTAGGATGTCAGCTTACCAGTATTGATTAATGGTCATTCAGTAGTGGCAGCTGCTTTTTTATTAAATGTGCAGCTCACCATACAAAAGATAATCAGCTGTAGGAGGTTTATTGACAATTCCTGTTTTCTCCCAATGTGGTGGAATAGACCCTCTGTGTGTCTTCTACCTCAAACTCCCTGCCAGCTCGCCAAGAAGTATTTACTAGGATGAGCCTCCACCAAACAGATTATGACTGCACAATTTAAAAAATCTTTGGGAATATTTTATCTTTTCTATTTTTTGATCATTGTCATACTCTGTGGGAAGAACTTGCTACATAAGTATTACTTGTAATTATAGATGTAGCATATAAAGGGATGGGCAAAAGTAGGTTAATAACAATAATAAATAACACAATGATTAATTAATAAATAATAATACAAGAATAAACTCTGTGTTTCGCATACTCACAACTGAAAACCTACTTTTGCCCACCACTATGTATAGCTAATGAATCTCACTGTCAGAATTGTAAAGCTACTCCTTGCCTGGGGAATGAGACATCTTTTTTTTCTTTATTGACTAAGGTATTACATATGTGTCCTTATCCCCCTATTGCCCCCTACCCTCCCACTCATGCCCTCACCCCCCTAGAGTCTGTGTCCATTGGTTATGCTTGCATACAAGTCCTTTGGTTGATCTCTCCCCTTCCCCCCCACCCTACCCTACCCTACTGAAAGAACTATTTGAGACCACTAGGGGTACTGTTTAACATGTCATCTGCATCACGTTTTTTTATTTATTACATTTACTGGGGTGGCATTGGTTAATAGGATCATACAGGTTTTAAGTGTACATTTCTATGATACATGATCTGTATATTGCATTGTGTGCCCACCACCCAAAGTCAATCATCTTTCATCACCATATATTTGGCTCCCTTTCCTCTTTACTACCCTACCCTCTTCTCTCTGGTAACTACCATACTGTTGTCTTTGTCTTTGAGTTTCAGTTTTATATCCTACTGATGAGTGAAATCATATGGTTCTTAGCTTTTTCTGACTTAGTTCGATTAGCATAATATTCTCAAGATCCACCCATGTTGTCCCAAATGGCAGTGTTTAATCTTATGGCTGAGTATAGTACCACAACTTTATATTTTAAAATTGTACCCAGTTAGCTGAGGGCAATACCAGTAGGATAACTGGCTATCTTGAAAGATCCCCCTCCCAAACCATAAGAAATCATAGCATATGAAAAGTAAATTCTATGCAAAATTAAATGCTCAGCAAAATTGGAAGATAGAGAATGCCAAAAGTGTAAAATAACTGTGAGTAAAAAGGGGAAAATTACCATATCCCAATGCATACGCTCATTCTTCTGCCCAATCCATGCTCTGATATCAGGCTTTGCAGTGAGAAAAGGGAGATGAGAAAAACTTCAAAAAGAGCTGATGAGTGCAGAATTCCCTAAGTTGTTTATGCTGAATCTGTTTGCTTTTCTCTGTAGCCTTGATATTTGAATAATAAACTGGCTAGATAAAAATCTAGTGACTTTCTTTCATTGATTATTTTTTGGTAAATGCTGCTCCATTGTTGCCTTGATTTTGTAAACTATGATGTGGGTCTCATTCTCTTGCCTTTGCAAATTTTTTGATGGAGACCTTGAAGTTTTGTCTTTATCTTTCAAATCTAATACTGTTACTACAATATGTCTTTAAGCTGAATATTCTGGATAATTTTCCCAGGTATGCAGTGAGCCCTTTAAGTGAATTGATTCAGATCTTTGTCTATTTTTCATATGTTATGATTTTAAACATTTTTGTTCCAGTATTCTTTCTCTTCCACAGACTCCAGTGGTATAAATATTATTTCTTCCTTCCCTTCCCTTCATTTCCACTTTCTCTCTGACCATTTTTGCTTTTTTTTTCTATGTAATTTTCATTTTCTTAGCTGTCTTTCTACCTTTCTTCAATGTCTCATTACACTTTATTTGAATCTATTTTCCCTTTGTGCACCTTGTTTTTATTCTTTGTTTTTCAGTTAATTTTGTGTATTCAGTTTCTTTTCTGTATTTCATCAACTCACCTTTTATTACTTTCAATTTTTCTTTTACATTTTTAATTGTAGTTTTTTCATTTCTGATTCAAGGTGATTTTTCATATATTCAAATGCTGTCTTGAGAACATTCTTTTTAATTTATTTAATTCTCTTTACAATGTTTGGTTTACAGTTTTTTAAAATATATATTTTTATTTATTTCAGAGAGGAAGGGAGAGGGAGAGAGAGATAGAAACATCAATGATGAGAGAGAATCATTAATCAACTGCCATCTACACACCCCACACTGGGGATCAAGCCCACAACCGGGGCAAGTGCACTGACCAGAAATCAAACCTGACCTCCTGGTTTATAGGTCTATGCTCAATCACTGAGTCATGCCAGCTGAGCTAATTTTCTTCTTTACCTCTAGATGACTATCACTCTAAATATGGTTCTTGTCCCATCAAGGCAAATTCTTATCATGGTCTTAGGACAATAGAGCTGTGGAATGCCCAGAAATGAGGTCAGGTGCCCTCAGATTTAATGCTTTAATTGAAAATGGAACAAGTTATGTCACTCTCATTAACTCAGGCATAAATTGGGATGGGGGCAAACTCATTTATGTGGCATTGTATCAACCAGAAACCTCTGTTAATTGGCATTTCTGTGCTGTACAATAATAAATGGACGTTCACAATCATGACCTAGAGGTACTACAAAATCTAGAAGTGTCTCCTGAATCATCAAAGGTTCAATTATATTCAATCTAGTTTTACTATTAAGTGATTGAAAACTGATAATTTTTGTATGGTATAGAAATGGAAAAATCTGCTATAGAGGTTTCAGATGTGTTTTAGTCTGCTTGGGCTACTATGCCAAAATAACACAGACTGAGTGTCTTAAACAACAGACATTTACTTCTTAATAGTTTTGGAGGCTGGAAGTTTGAGATCAGAATGCCAGCATGGCCCTAATGAGTTTGGCTCAGTGGATAGAGCATGGCCTGCAGACTGAATGGTCCCAGGTTCGATTCCAGTCAAGGGCATGTACTTGGTTGCGGGCACATCCTCAGTAGGGGGTGTGCAGGAGGCAGCTGATCTATGTTCCTCTCTCATCGATGTTTCTCTCTATCCCTCTCCGTAAAAAAATCAATAAAATATATTTAAAAAAAAAGAATGCCAGCATGGTTCAGTTCTGGTGAGGGCCCTCTTCAGGGCCTAGTGCATTTTTGTAAGAATGTTCATGAATAACTTTCTCTGCTTCTTTCATGGAAGTTGATCTGTTAAGCTTTCTAAATCAAATGATCTAAATTTTGGCAATATCTATTTTTCTAGGACATTATCAATTTTATCTCTCTTTTCAACTTTTGCATAGATGTCTGAAGAGAAGCCTCTTGCAAACATTTACATTTCTTCTGTTTCAAATGGGTATTTCCTCCCCATCTCTCATTTTGTAAAGTTGTGCTTTCTTTTTTAAAATTAAGTTAGCTAGCACTTCTCAATTCATAATAATTTTTAAAAACACGATATTTTGATTTATTGATTATATCTACTTTTTTGTTCTATATGTCATTATTTTTTATTTTTATCTTTATCACTAGAGGCACAGTGAACAAATTCATGCAAGGGTGGGCTCCCTCAGCCTGCTGGCAATAAGGGCCAATCTAGGGGGCCGGCTGGCCAGGGGGAGGGGCTGCAAGAGGTTGGCCAGCAGGGGGATGGACTGTGGGAGATTGGTCGACTGTGGGGAAGGACTGAGGGAGGTTAGCCAGCTGTGGAAAGTTGGCTGTGGGAGTGCACCGACCACCACGGGGCAGCTCCTGCATTGAGCGTCTGCCCCTGGTGGTCAGTGTGCATCAGAGCAAACAGTCAACTGTTCGTTCAGTTGCTTAGGCTTTTATATATATATAGACTAGTGGCCTGGTGGACGAAATTCATGCACGGGAGTGTGTGTCCCTCAGCCCAGCCTGCACCCTCTCCAATCTGGGACCCCTCGAAGGATGTCCTATTGCCAGTTTACAGGGATCAGGCCTAAGCCAGCAGTCAGACATCCCTCTCGCAATCCGGGACTGCTGGCTCCTAACCGCTCACCTGCCTGCCTGCCTGATTTCCCCTAACCACTCTGCCTGCCGGCCTGCTCGCCCCCAAATGCCCTCCTGCCAGTCTGATTACCCCCAACTGCCCCTTGTGCCAGTGTGCTTGCCCCAAACTGCCCTCCCTGCTGGCCTGTTTGCTCCAAACTGCCCTTCCTGCTAGCCTGCTCACCCCAACCTTCCCTCCCCACTGGCCTGCTCGCCTCCAACTGGCCCCCGTGCTGGTCTGCTCAACCCCAACTGCCCCTCCTACCAGCCTGATCACCCACAACTGCCGTCCCATCCTGGCCTGATCACCCACAACTGCCCTCCCCTCTTGGCCTCTAACCTCCTCTACCTTGGCTGTGCCACCATGGCTTTGTCCAGAATAATATCCAGAAGGTCTCCTGGAAGGTCTCCCAGTCTAATTAGCATATTACCCTTTTATTAGTATAGATGGAGGCCTGGTACACAGGTGGGAACGTGCTGGTTTGCCCTGAAGGGTGTCCCGGTTCAGGGTGGGGTTCCCTTGGGGTGTGGGGTGGCCTGGGCAAGGGGCCTGTGGTGTTTTGCAGGCTGGCTACACCCCCACGGAGGGAGGGTCCCCACTGGGGTGGCATGGTCAGCCTGGGTGAGGGGCTTAGGGCTGTTTTCAAGCTGGCCACACCCCCTTCAGGGTACGGGTTCCCACTGGGGTGCCTGACCAGCCTGGGTGAGGGGCTGAGGGCTGTTTTCAGGCTGGCCACGCCCCCCAGTGGGGACTCTTACTCCATGGGGGTGTGGCCAGCCTGGGTGAGGGGCTGAGGGCTGTTTTCAGGCTGGCCATGCCCCCTGGCAACCCAGGCTCCCCGCCCCTCCTATTTTTTCCCAGCCCCTTCTGAAGCAGAGGTCAGCCCCTCCTTTTTTTTGTTCCCAGCCCCTCCTTGAGCGGAGGCCAGGGCCACCAGGAAGCTTGGCTTACTCAGTTGCCTAGAGCAACCCAAGCCTCCTCCTCTCTCCAGCTCCGTGGCCTCCGCCATAATCAGTCATCTTCAGTCTTCGCTCTGTGCCTGTGGATGCAAATTAACTGCTATCTTTATTGGGTTAATTTACATACTCATCCTGATTGGCTGGTGGGTGTAGCAGAGTGACAATTTACATATTTCTCTTTTATTAGTGTAGATTTTCTTCCTTGTGCTTTCTTTTGATATACATTGTTCTTTTCTAGTTTCTTGATCTGGTTATTTTCTCATTTATTTCCAGTCTCTCATTTTTATACGTAAAAGTGTTACTGCAATGAATGTTCCTCCAATCATTGTTTTAAATGCATCCCATCCATAGATTTTTATATGCAGTGCTTTCATTTTCATCTTTGAATCTCTAATTTCAGTTTGTATTTCCTCTTCCATGCAGAAGTTGTTAATTGGAGCTTCTTAACTTTCTAGATAAAAGTGACATCCTAGTTCATATTTTATTAGTGATTTCTAGTTTTATTGCATTCTTATTGGAGAGTGTTATTGGTATGGTACTATTTCTACTTTGTGAAAATTCTTGATGTTTTCATTGTGGCCTAATATGTGATCAATATTTGTGAATGTGTCATTGCATAGAAAGTTAAATTTTATGCTTATCAATTAAGAAACCCCCCATTCCAAGAAACTATTACAAATCACTAGAAAACTGTAAACCAAGCCAGGCAGCGTGGCTCAGTGGTTGAGTGTGGACTTATGAGCCAGGAGGTTAGTTGATTCCCAGTTATGGCATATTTCCACATTATGGGATCAATCCCAAGTGTGGGACATTCAGGAGGCAGCCAATCAATGATTCTCTCTCATCACTGATGTTTCTATCTCTCTCTCCCTCTCCCTTCCTCTCTGAAATCAATAAAAATGTATTTTTTTAAAAAAAAGAACATTGGGGTCCTACTATGTGCTTGGTACTTCAAGATGAAGAAACAGAATATCAGAAAGATAGAGTAGCTGGCACCTATGTTCACTCAGCTAATGAATGGCCAGTAAATGAATCTTTCACCCAAATCTTCCAGATTCAAAAACTCATGTTGTTTGCATTATATCTGGTTGTCCCTAGGTCAAGGGTACAGTATCATTTGAGGATTTTACCTGTCTGTACTACAGTGCAAAATTAAAGCAGCATACAAAACTATACAAATTCTGGATGAATTCCCTGTACATCATAGATATGTGACCTACTAAAACCCAATTCCTTCATAATATGAATATTTGTATCAATGAGTTCATGGCATGAAAACTTTATTTTGTATTTAATTATAAGGACATTTTTTGAAATGGTTCTAAAAATCTGCATTGTTTCTTTTCTCTTAGAGAAGTTATATACTGGTAATGTGCCCAGTAGACCCTTGGTATCTGATCAGATTGAGACTCAAAATGTTTCCTATCTTACATTCCAATAGGAATAGTAAGATGAGTCTTTTAAAAATTTAGTGAGGCCTTGCCATCTGCAGAACTCCTTCTCAAAGGGAATATTTAATATACGCCATAAAGAAGCAATTGTATTATGTGCTCTGGAACTCAACATACAAAAGCTATAACCTGCCCTACTTGCTTTTACTGAGGTCCAGGATTGCATATGACCCTAGAATAGGGTCCTATATCTGTCTCTCTCTCTCTCTTTCTCTCTCTCTCTCTCTCTCTCTCTCTCTCTCTCTCTCTCTATATATATATATATATATATATGACATAGATAGATGTAGATATAGACATAGAAATAGACATAGATATAGATATATAGCTATAGATGGTATATAGATATATAGATATCTGCTATTTGATTAGAAAATTTGACAACAAAGCCATGATCAGCTAATGGATTTTACAGTCTGGCAAGGCTTATTCCAGTATTCACAGCCCTTATTTTGACATACTCTAGTGTATCAATGAAGTTGTCCAGATGGTGTGATAAAGCTACTAAGAAATTTTCAAAGCAAAATTAATTTTAATTAGTTTTTCTTAAAAGAAATATAAACCATGCAGTATCTATGTATAAAGGAATGGGAAGGGTGTCAAAGTCTAAGGAACAAAGACAAGGAATTGTATCTTCAGAATCAATGGGGTATTGTGGCCACCTGGTGACTTTTGGGAAGTGCCCTGGCTATGGAGGAGGCAGAGGTTTTTTGTTTATTGGCTTGGTATGAGAGTTGGTGAAATATTTTAAACTCTTCTCTGGACATCTCTGAAATATGCGTTTTTCATTCTTGTCCTGAAATTCAATCTTAGTTTGTAAAGGTGTTTTTAACAACAGGAATGTTTAGTGCAGTGTGGAAAGTATTTGAGCCAAATCCTGCCTTTAGTATGTACTTAAGTTTCCACTAAAGGAGAGTGGCAACTGAGCTTGCAGAACTGAGGGTAACATTTGAATTCTGCTGTAGGAAATCAGAGTATTAGGAGCTGGGATATTGAATTTCAATTTTCCCCATGCTGACATTGACTTTCCTCTGGAACATCACCAACTAGTGAGATCTAGTTCAGTTGCATGATTTTTTATATCTCTTCACTAACCCAAATCCAGATATACAAATCCAGGGCTTAGTGTGTCTCATATAGATTTGCAATATTCCTGAGGGTCTGTGGAATCTTAATCACTTTCATATTGTATTTATAAAACAAATGTTCCATGACATTGAAACATTAAATGGATTATACTCAGCTATGTGCAATGTATAATTTTCTAAAATCTCTAATTTAACATGGGTGATTTTCCTTCTTTGATATGTAGCCTTGGTGTAATTTATAACAAGCTATAAATATTTGAAATACCGTGGAAATGTGGTTTAGGAAATAGTATTAACACCTGCCTTATATGCTAGTTGGGTTATATTAAGCTGTGAATATACATGGTTATGTTTCTGGCAATCTATTTGATCTATGTTCTATCTGAATTGGTGTATGTAATGACTGGCTGTATTATAAGGGGTTCTCATTATTTTTTGGCTTTTGATTCAAAACCAAGTCTATAATTTGGGGATTTTTATGACAATATTCCTTCTTTTCTGCACTTTTTAATTCTTGTTGAAGCAGAACTTCCAAAGTACTTTTCTTGATAACTCTTCTCCTCTTCCCCCCACACACTTACCAGCTTAGTTTGTACATTGTAACCAGGAAAGAAATGACACAATCCCTGCCAAACCCTGAGATAGAGACATAGGATATGGCCCTGGTGACATATATCCTGTCATGGAATGGCTCAGCCAACCATACTGGGAAAAAAGGATGAGGATTTTTACCAAATCAGGTCTTTCCATACTTCTGTGGAAAGGCAGCCTCCAACCCAGAGGATAAGAATTTTCTGTGAGATTCATGGTCTTCCCTTTGTCCCTCCCACATCCAGCTTTTTTTATGAAGGTGTAGAGTGAATGAAAGCAGAGCATGTGAAAACAGGGCTTTTCCCTAAGCATTTTCTGGGCCCCATTGCTAAACCTCACTTGTCCTTTTCTGTAAATTAGGATTGTTTTAAGAATTAGGGATTAGAGAAAGAGAGCATACACCAGATACCTAGTATAGGTGCATTATTATTATCACTATGTTCATTTCCCTGCTATTAATAACCATAATTGTAAATGTCTTAGTATTGAGTCACAGGTGGTAAAAATGGTCTGCTTATTGATCTTTTTGGTGACTTATGTTAATGGAAAATTCATTAATAGAATCTAGGATTCCTGAATCCTACTTCAGGGCTTCTTCTACATGATCAGGATGCTCTCTGCTTTCTCAATATTCCATGTCAGATGATATCTATGTCTTTACTAATTCTTCTCCAAATAATAAAAAAGCAGAAAACCAACAAAACGGCACATAATTAGCATTTAGTGAGGGAAGAACAAGTTGTACTTCCACTTTCTGTTTTCCATTTTCATTTTGAGGGAGCCATATAGTATTATACATAAAAAGTGTGTAGCTGTTTCTTTTTTAGTCTGAAAGATGAGTGATTTATGGAGTCAGCTGAGGACTGATGCCCCCAAGTGAATTGCTGCCATTCCCACTCCATTTTTTTGTGGCTAACATGCCTGGACAGGTTTGCAAGCTTGATGTGGCTGACATGTTGGGTGCTACTACAACCTGGCATTTAGGAAATGGAATCAGGTTATCTCCTCATGGGATGACACTCGCCTCAACTAGTTGTTATGAGCCTTTGCAAAGTGTTAAGAATTAAAATAAAATATATTTTCACATATTTAATTCTCCAAGTAAACAATAAATTGTCCTTAACGTAATTCTGGGAGCTTGATAAATGGGAAATAAAGTTAAGGAGGAAACAGCACTTTAATGAATTATATTAGTGAACATGGAAAACAGTAACTTATTGAAAGAATGTTTTATAATTCTTGTTACTCAGCTCAAAGTTGTAAAAATTTAATCCTGTCTCCCTACTGTTCACAGTGGGAGCATAGGAAATGGGGCTGTTTATGAACTATATAATGAAAGCTGGAGCTTGGGCATTCAGGGCCAAGTATATTATCAGGTAGGGAAGGCCCTGGGTAAGTAGTTGTCATGTTAGGCAGTGGAATATACTAGTATTCTATGCTGCATTCTTGTCATGTAGCTTTCTAATTTACTGTTAAACTTGACAGCAACTGATGTTCTGAGAGTGTTGTGATTTTGAGAATGCTATGCCTTGGGAGGTGACAGTTACATGAAAGCATTTGAATTTTGAAAGTGCTATCTTGGGAAAAGCTGGCTTGTTGCTTGCTGCTTTTGGTGGTTCTCAACTTCTTGCTGTTTTGCCTGCAATTTGTTGAAATTAAATACAAAACTCAGGTAGTATAGTCTAATGGTTAATATAAATTTGTGAAAGTGAGAAGTATATATGTATATACATATGCATATTAATTTCCTAATGTTTCTGTAACAAATCACCACACATTTGGTGGCTTAATACAACATAAACATGATATTGTATAGTTCTGGATTTCAGTAGTCTAAAATGGGTCAGCAGGACTAGGTTCTTTCTGGAGGCTCTAGGGGAGAATCCCTTATCTTTTCCAGTTTTTAGAGGCTGCCTGTATTTCGTGCCTGTTGGTCCCATATCACTCTGACCTCTGCTTCCGTGATCCCCTCACCCCTTCTCCTTCCCTGACTCACCATCCTCTGCCTCCTGCTTATAAGAATCCCTGTGATAACACTGGACCCACCTGGATAATAGAGGATAATTTACACACATCAAGATCTGTAACTTAATCACCTCTGCGAAGTCCATTTTGTCACGTAAGGTAACCTAGTCACAGAGTCCAGGGATTAGGATGTGAACATATTTGGAGGGACATTATTCAGCCTACTACATATATGATTAACCATCATGTGCCTCATTTCTTCATTTGTAAAGGACTGACTAAAATGCCGCTTCATCTTCTCATTACTATTAATAGTTCAACTTCTGGAGGTTTAGTGAAATATTTTCTCCAAAGTGCTTTAAGCACCTTGTGAGATAGTTTCTATATGAATGAAAAGTAGTTAACAATGACATGCTAGTTCAAATCCGAAACATATAAAACTCAGATATTTCTTACATCACCTTGTTTTGTTACCTGACCTTTCATTTGTTATTTGATATTTCCCACCACTGTCTCCCACTGACCAAATGCAATTGCATTTTTCCCCTATTTGTAGTAACTTCCCCATTAATCCATTTTACATCTTATTCCCATATCAGTTGACAGCACTCTTTGGCAACAATTATTTCTTCCCTAAGCCATATGATAAAGTCTAAACTCCTTAGCCTGCATCCCCTACCTTCCTTAATAACCCAAAACTACTTTCCCATACTCATCTACCTTTGATTTCTTAAATTTGACCTTTCCTCAGTCAGGCTCAGACCCTCACTATCCTCTGGGTCGGCTGGGTTCACTCCTAGCCCTGAGTCTCATATTGTCTCCATTCCCTAGGCCTCCTTTGACATCCACCCCATCTTGCAAGTCTCCAGTTTCAACTCCTCCGTGTAGTCTTGCTTGCCCACTCCAGCCTTCAAGGATTTTCCATTCTCTAAACCCTCTACTAGTTATAATCTATACCACTCATTTGGCAGTTGTTAGGCAGTTTCTAACCTGGTTAATTATCTTTATGAGTCAATAGGTCTTATTTCTCCAAATAATTATAATCTTGAGATCAGGGGCCATACCTTTCATATTGGTGAGCTTTCCACTAAGCATTTAGGGCCAAGTAAGTAAGTCTTAAATATATATTTATTGAAAACAGTGTGTGTGAATAGGGATTAGCTTTTCAGGTACTTTTTCCTGGGATTTATTTTTCTGTGCTATTAATCAGGCATTTTAAGCCATTTAAATATACTGACATTTAATTTCTTAGCTTGCTCATGGAAAACCCCTCTGTCTGCTAAAGCAAATTATACAGAGACAGACTCATAGAGAGCAGGCTGACAGCTGCCAGGGTTGGGGGTGGCTGAGTGTTGGTGGGGGGAGGAGATGGAGGGATTATGCAAAAGGGGAAAAAAACAACTCACGGACATGGACAACAGTGTGATGATTGCTGGGGAGGGGTGTAGGAGGGTATAGGGGGAATAAATGGTGATGGACAGAGTCTTAAGATGGTGAACACATAATACAGTGTACAGATTATGTGTTGTAGAATTGTATTGGCTCATTTTTATTGACTGCAAAACTATACACAAGTTGGTATAAATTCTATAGTAAGCTACACAGACACCTTTTATAGTTTGGAAAATAGGGACTTTTTCCTATGCTTCAGCCTGTATATTTGACCAGGCCTGCCTTAAGAGAGTTCTCATCTATGAAGTCCCCCCCTGCTTAATATGTCAGAAAATGCTATTAACAAAGTCCTCTCTCCTTGTGCACTAGTTTTCTAAGGCATAGTATTTCCTCCAAGGATGCCCTGATATGAGGAAATAAATTCTCTATTAAAGCTATTGAATAAACACTGCTTTCCCAATAGGCTAGTTTCTAACTGCCATAAACCACCACTATTATTCACAAATTGAAAAATATATGCAGCCATATTAACAAAAGAAGATGCTTCTAGAGACAGACACTGTACATGTAGGGAAAACATTTCTAGAAGCTTTCAGTGTAAAAAGGAGACATGGTCATCAAACCTGTCCTAGGTTTGTGGCTTCATTAAGAGCTGGATTTATGAGTTGGTTATTTTTCTTATGACAGTCTGGTAATAGGAAGAAGCTAGAACTGGATATACGGTATAAGGCAATTTTTTGATTAATAAGATAATATAAGCAATGTGCAAATATTTATGTCACTATTGGTGAAAATTCCCAAGTGTTTTGAGGTGCTGGAAAATGTGACCTTCCTGATCCTTTTTTTACCCTTTAATTTGGCCTTTGAAAAAGAGGGGGAGAGAAAAAGGAGGGGGGCAATCTTCCAGAGTTAAAAAATAATCACTGTATTTGTGTCAAAGCTGCCTTTTGAGGCTATAATAATGATCACATCACATATTTTAAGAAGGTCTTTCACTCCAGTTTCTAAATTGGAGAGGCTCTTTCCAGGAGACTCAATAGTGACCATAAGTATCATTTTTAGACTTCATTATGGCTTTCCTTCATTTTCACCCTCTAATATATGAGGTCATAGAAATCAGAAGTGTGAATTCAGCCTTTCATTTATCATCACATTTCTCCACTTAAAGTTAAATCCTTAATTTTGAAGGCTCAAGTGGACTATTGTGCTGGCAATTAGCCAATTGCAGGTGCAAAATCTTGAAGACATCCATAAGGAGGTTTTGGTGGGAATCGCCTTGAGAAACAGATCTCTTTTTTATGTACTGGGATGTAGAAATTGTAAGGGGATGGGTGTAAAGAATATTAAATGGATACAGATGCTGTCTCATGAAAGAATTGCCAAAGGGATTGAAAATGAAATTGCTTATCTGAGGACTGACTTATTTGACTAGGCAAAAGAGACCCTTCACCCTAAGCCCTTTACAATAGAAATACCGAGAGCACAGTGGGAATGGAGTCTTTTAGAGGTGTACTCCAGCTTTGCCATCTGCCTATAAGAGTTCAATAATGGTTCAGCTTTCCAACCCTCTCCTTCTCATTTAATATCAAAGCCAGATATTTGGATTTGGAATTTAAGCCCCAGAACAATGTGAGCCCCAGTTCTACCTCCCATAGCATACCCTCAGGAGCCCTGTGTTCTAGACTCCTGTTTTTACCCTTGCTGTTCACTCTCTCTGAAATGCCTTCCACTGCTTGATGTACCTTAACTAATCTGTCAAGATCCACCTCAGATGATCATTTCTCCTGATATACTTTTCCAGATCATTTAGTCAAAGGTAAAACGTTTGTCCACCACACTTCTGTAGTGCTCTGTACCTTTTTTTGTATTTAGGCCTGAATTAGAGTGATCTGTGTTTCATTTATTTGTATATTCCTTTTAAACCTAGTCTGGTACTTTGTCACCAATTCATTAAAATAATAACAACTAAATCTTCATCTTAGGAAAAACTTGACATAAGAAAACATGAGCATATTTCTTTAAATAAAATATATACAGAGCTGACAACTCATTAAGGACTTAATGGAGAGGCTGGGGGGCCATCAGAGACAGTAAGGTTAATTTTTAGGGTAAACTATCAATTAGTGATCAATCAGAAATGAAGATAAACCATTTAAAAATGACAGTCAATGAGAAAGGGGAAATTGATAACAGTTTAATTTACACATAACATTGAAATAACACAGTTGTTAAACACAGCAGTGACACCTACAAGCTATGTTTTGTCAGGTTTTAGCCTGCCACACTTTTGTGAAATCCCAGGCATGATTGCAGAATTAGATGAAAAGCTAAATTGTCCTTTTGAGGGAGAGCAGTGTCTGTTAATACCACGTGTGAATCTAAGGCTAGGGTCCAGATTAAATAAGTGAGATACAGTATTCCAGTTTCAACCACTGTGAGGAGTGATCCCTGTTTGGCAGGCTGAACACTTTGGCTCCATCCTAGCCAGCAGGACTTGTGGAAACTACCTTCAGTGTCAGCAGAATCCAGACTTTTGTAGCAGGCTACTCCTTGCATACCTTTCATTTGTTCTTTATTGAAGTTCACTCTTAGCTTTCTTTATTGACAAATATGAAAGACTAAACAGGTTTTCTGAATGAATGATTCTATGTAAGAGATCCTATGGATAATTTTCTCACACTTTTTTAAATTCCCAAAATGAAAGTCTATTTTGTTAACTAGAATAGGTTTTTGCTCCAAAATTTTTGTCAATTCTTGAGTGCCTACATCAATATTATATGATCTTTTCCACCCAGCACAATTTGTGTCTGCCTCTGCCTCCTGTCATTTTCATGTGGAGGGAATTAAAGCTCATTTTTGGTTAAGAAAGTTAATACACAGTACACAGAATTATAAAATGCAAGAATGCTCTCAGAAGCCAAGAATAAATTCTCCTTAGATCACATACCATTGCTGATTCTCTTTGCCATGGCTGCCTTGCACAAAGGAGGTGTGTGATAAGTTGGGAAGAGTTATAATGGAACTTTATATCACCATTGTCATTATGGGTGTTTTAAAGTTTAGGCAGAGTTGCCAAACCATTATTGTGGGTCTGCATTATCATCCCTAAAATAAATTACTGTATGTGAAATTAAAATGAATCATCTCTGATTTTCCCATCTATTTTCTTTTTTAAATTTAAATTCTTTATTGTTTAAAGCATTACATAAGTCTCCTTTTTTCCCCATTGATCTCTCCCCAGCCGCCCCCCCCCTACATGCTCTCACTCCCGCCCCTCCACTGTCTGTGTCCATTGGTTATGCTCATATGCATGCATACAAGTCCTTTGGTTGATCCATCTATTTTCTATTTGTGCCTTTAGGGGGCCTTTAAGGAATGACTAGAAGGCAGAATATTATGAAAGGAGATATATTTATTCTGCCATGAGAAGGCTCAATGAGCTTGGCTTTGCTGCCTGTGAATCATCATGTCTTCCCTCCTTTAAAGGATAAATATGGCATTCATTCCAATCCATTTAGCCCATTATTCTTTTGTATATATAATAGGCCCAATTAAGGCATTCTTGTGTTAATTTTTGCATTGTGTATGGCTAGAAAGTTTAAAAATATCCATCACGGCAAACGTCTCAAAATGCTTCATGCATATTGAACATACCACCCTTGCCCCCCTTCCCCCCGCAACTGAAGGCAATAATCTACCCAATCATGGAGATTTGCAACTCTCTATTTTACACTTACCTACATTAAGGCTCTATCTATGCACAATCCAATATTTAGGTTAAAAACACACACCTGTATTTGTAAATACCTGGGGTTTTGACTAAAATTTTTAATTTTCATCCAGATGTCTAGCATTGTAGAGAAGCAGACTAAGAATCTACTTTCTGTGTTAACTCATTTGTAGTTATCCAAGAACACAAACAGAAAATGACACTCTTGCCTTGTTCTTCTCTCCCTTGTCTGCCTCTGCCTTCCATGCCCCTTCCCACCAAAGAGGGGGCAAGGTCATCACTTTCATAGTACCTAATTAAATTTCCATTTTGTTTCTCCCACTGGTTATGCTAATTCATTAGACAAACCACATTGGGCTACATTAGAGGCCTGGGCTCTAATCTTTCTACTACTTACTAGTTTGTGGGAAATTCATTTAACTTTTCTGGGGATCTGGTTCTTTATTGAAAACAGAAGCCCAGGGAAGTGTTGGGACCTTGTAATTGCCAAGACCCCATTGCAACCCAAAGTTTTGTGAATTCCCTTAGCTATGCCTTGTACATCTTGTACATGAAAATTAATTGTTAATGAATATCACTGTGCAACTGTGCCTTTAGTCATCCTTAGCCCACTTTGAGGTTGTTTTGCCATACTATAGGCAAGTTTGTATAAAATATAATAACTAAAAACATGATTTTCAAAAATTTAAAATAATAGAACATTTTTAAAGCCACTTCTATTTTTTTAATATTTTTTAAAATTTATTATTGAAAGTATTACAGATGTCCCCTTTTCCCCCTTGATCCCTTCCTACCCACTCCCACCTTAATGTTGAAGATCCACAGTCACCTTATATTTACCTTACATTAAAATCTTTCTTGTGTATATATTTTTCTATAAACTCAGCATGTAAGAACCTCATACAAAATATCTATCCCCAAGATGCCATAATATTTGGTTACTAGAAAGATTAGCTGCTGGAAGAGATTCAACAAAAGTTCCTCTGAGTTATGATAAAAGCTTTGAATTTTGAAATGTTGCTTTCATTATATTTATTATTATCATAACATTATCTTATGGCAGGGAGAAAATGACACACCTTTAAAGAGAAGTGACATCTAGTAAGAGTATATAAAGTATACATAATGAACTTTCTTTTGTCTCTCTCGCTCTTTCCCTATATCTATAGATTGATTGATACAGATATGTACTATATATAGTTTGTATTATTAGAAGCTGAAAGTTACTTATAACCTGAATTCTATTTTTCCTATAACTAACTCATAAAAATTCTAAATATCTGTTTGAATCATTAAACAAAATTCATTTTCTTACCTAGGGGACAACTGGAGCTTATAACTTTTGATTGAATGAAATAATTTTTTAGTAATTGTACCATTTCATTCATTTATGAATCTTTAGCTATATTATGAAATATAGCGAAACTGGACAAGGTAGATTTTGCAAGAGGGCTTCATTTTAACTAGAAGGGTTTATTTAGGCATGGTTATACATTTCTTAATGAAGAAAACAAATTGATCAAACAACTAGATTCTGCTATTGGAAGACATGGGCAAGTCCTCCACAGGAAGAAAATTCTAACCAAAATGGATGTCTATTGAGCAAAATTTTTGGAACTGAAATAATTCATTGTACCTTATGTCTTGCTTCTGACCATAGACCCCCTCACTGTCAGACAACGCATCATGATGAAAGAGCTAATCATGCTATCAACTGAGGTTACAGCCCAATTTTTCAAGGGCCAAAAATGTTAAATAGGAATACCCATGGCCTGTTTGTTATTCTTCTTCAAAACCCCTCAAATTGGGAGTTTTGGAGGATTCAACAAATAACTCTGCATACAATCTCTTCTTACTTTCAGAAAGATCTCATAATTTTCCCTGCAGGAGTTCCTCTGACCTCTCTTATTCTTGGGCTGCAGACTTCCTTGCAAATGGCTCAGGTGCTATTGTCAGCAAAGCAGAGCTGGGAATGGTGTGTGCTATGTGTGGGAGTGCAGTCTTACTGTTGAAGCAGAACTGAAATAAGGAATTTTGACCAAATATAAAGCTGAGCTCCCTGAGGTTGAATTATATTAACAAATACCCCAATTGTCCCCTTTCAACTTATTTTCCTAGATAGCTACAATGTCTTTGATGTACATACTTTCTATCAGAGTTCTTAACAAATAGATTGAGAAAAATGAGTTTTATTTTTTATTTCATCTACTAATATTCTAAAAGGTGAGAGGATACCCAGAAGATGAGAGCTTGGTAGAAGAAGAAATGCTGAATTAATTTAAGATATTTCTGTGCTGATTACAACAGCATATCCCAAATATGCATTCTCTAAACAACCATTTGGGGAATATTTATCACATTCTCTGTATCTGACTTCCAGTTGCACAAGCTACATAGAGAATTCAAAGAGAAGCTACATACCTAAATATATAACATCACTTTTTGACATCTTGCCTCTATGGGTTACTTTACCAAGGGGCATTCTTGGTAACTGATATTTAACACTTAGGTATGTGGCTTTCCGAGCTCTGTATTATTTAGCAGCACATTTTTGTTTGCTTTAGCAATTTTGCTAATAAATTCTTAATTGGGATTATTGTCCTAAAAAGCATTTTCCTCAGTGTGATTAGAAGTTCATCATTTGAGAGTGAGAGTAACATCAATGCAGACCATTTTGTGCTTAGATTGTAAGGACTAAGTCTTCAGCATGCCACGCATGAACTGCAGATGTAATTATCATCGTCAAACCCTGGAATTTACTTTGGGCAGAGCTGTCACCAAGATAGGAGTCAAAGGCATTAGTGTTGTTTTTGTTGTTTGGGGGGGGGGAGTTTATGCCTTAGGCCATTGATTGTATAAAATAACCCTTATTTTCTTAAGGAATCCATACTTAGTTGTTTGTGGCTAGCAAATGTGTAGAGAATGAACTAGGTGACAGAGAGTTGACCTTGTAATAAAGATTGTTTTCATTTTTCCAAGAATTCTTCTCTATTATGCAATTTTTGTTCATAGGCAATACCTTAGAGTTCTCCAAACATATATGTCCAGGATACTTGAAAAGTCTATATTAATCCATTCATTTAGGAGACACTAAAATTATAAATGGCTGCTTTTTGTCTCATCAGATTAATTTCTAAATGACTCACCATGCCCTGGTCTCAATAAAAAAATAGCCATATCTTATTTTTATGGTGAGTTTTTGGTTGTAACTTATAGTGGCCTTACTGTGGGAAAGATGTCCAGATTGGGAGAGCTGGATTCTAGTCTTGCTAAGATTCTGATCATGCATTTTAATTTTGAGCAAGTTAGTTTATACACATCTCTAATGTGCCTTAGCTACTCCATCCCTACTGAGGTTTTTTGTTTTTGTTTTTGTTTGTTTGTTTGTTTGTTTTTTGCTTTTGAAGATTTCAGAACTCTGTTGTCCCCAAAGGAAAAGCAGTGCCAGCTTATCTTCCAAATTTTAGCCAAATGTAATAAGTATTCATTTCAGGTAAACCTTTTATCTGAGCTGCCACCTCATACCATACAGGGTGCATGGCAGTTTTCAACTCTTCTCTTTCCTGATCTGCCTTCTGTTGGTGATATCAATGGGTATTCACACATCTAACAGCACTCTCAGAGAGCAAAATAATGATAGAAAGTACTCTCAAGGGAGACCCTTCCAAGGCAGTAAAAGCTTATGAAGCAATTGAGTGTATAAGTTCAGAAGAGGTGATTTGAGGGAGCTGTCCTGGTCTGGATACTTCAACAGTAGTGATGTAGGAGCTAAGGGCATATAGCTTTCTGAATTATGGTACTTACCAGAGGCCCAGTGCATGAAATGTGTGCATGGGTAGGGTCCCTAGGCCTGGCTGGTGATCAGGGCCAATCTGTGGGGCAACCAGCAGGGCAATTGGAGGGCCCCCACTGGCACCCGCCTTGGCTGGTCTGGGGCCTGCTGGCTGGGGGCAGCTCCTGTGCGGAATGTCTGCCCCCTGGTGGTCAGTGCACATCATAGTGACTGGTCGTTCCTCAGGTCATTCTGCCGTTCAGTCAATTTGCATATTAGGCTTTCATTATATAGCATATTATAGCAGAAGTCCTCTTCTTGGATGAGATTAAGACCAGAAGTTAGTTGATTAATTAAAAAGTCAGTTAAAACTTTGCAGACCAGAAGGGAGTGGCAAGAAATGTTCAGTGATGAATACAATCATGATTACTTTACCTAGAAAATCTATCATTTAGAATTGAAGGTCAGATAAAGAGCTTCATAGGCAAGAAAAAACTAAAGGAGTTTTTCACCACCAAACCAGTATTACATGAAATGTTGGAGGGTATTCTAGAAGAAGAAGATGAAGAAGAAGAATAAGAAGGAGAAGGAGAAGAAGAAAATATGAACAATATAATTGCAATATATATATATATATATATATATATATATATATATGAATCTAAATATATATATTTGGATCTAAAAATAAAAATAAACAAGGAATCTAATGAACAAAATAAACTGATGAATAAAATAGAACCAGAGGTATGGAAACATGGACCAGACTGACGAATTTCAGAGGGAAGGGAGGTGGGTGGGAAGAGATTAACCAAAGAACTTATATGTAAAAACGCATGTCTTACATTTTATTTTAACGTAACATGGGTAAAATATATATTCATTTAGTAATTTTATGGTGTTTTTTGAACTATTGGATGGCTGACTAGAGTTCCATGTTGATTCTCTTGGATAATCCATTTCCAGTTTATGTATTTGAAGTGGAACAAGAGCTTAAAAGTACTTAGGAAACCATATCAGCTTGAAGCCTTCTGGATCTTTCCCTTTTTATTTTAAATCCTTGATAGTTGTCTATTCCATAATTTGACAGAAGATTTTAATGATGCATTTTAATAAGTTCTCTCCAAACATTCAGCTTAGCTTTTACTTAAGTAACTGTTTTCTAATCACATGTAAACAGTTTATCATATTTTTATATAATATAATATAATCCTATCTAATAAAATAGTAATATGCAAATTAACTATCACTCCCTCACCCTGTCACTCCATCACAAAGATGGCTGCAGCCACAGAGCTAGAGTGAACAGGAGAGTTGCGTTGCTCCTGGTGATGGAGGAAGGCAAGCTTCCCACCTGCCCTGCCAGCCCTGAGCTCAGCTCAAGGCTACAAAGTTTCAATTATAGAAGATAAATAAATCCCAGATATCTGCTTCCAGCCGGCATGGCCTCCACTCATGGAGGGGCTGGGAACCTGGGTTGCCAGGGGCAACCCAGAAGACCTGGGCTCCGCTCAAGACTACAAAGTTTCAATTATAGAAGATAAATAAATCCCAGATACCTGTTTCCAGCCCACGGGCATGACCAGCCTGAAAACAGCCCTTAGCCCCTCACCCAGGCTGGCCAGGCACCCCAGCGGGACCCCCACCCTGATCCAGGACACCCTTCAGGGCAAACCAGCTGGCCCCCACCTGTGCACCAGGCCGCTATCCTGTATAATAAAAGGGTAATATGCAAATTGACCCTAACAGCAGAACGACTAGGAATTACTGGTCACTATGACACACCCTGACCACCAGGGGGAAGACCCTCAATGCAGGAGCTGCCCCCTGATGGTCAATGCACTCCCACAGGGGGAGCTCTGCTCAGCCACAAGCCAGGCTGACGGCTGCCAGCACAGCAGTGGTGGCAGGATCCTCTCCCGCCTCCTCAGCAGCACTAAGGATGTCTGACTGCAGCTTAGGCCTGCTCCCTGCTGGCAAGTGGACATCCCCTGAGGGCTCCCAGACTACGAGAGGGCACAGGTCGGGCTGAGGGACCCCCTCCCCGGACCCCCTCCCCCGAGTGCACAAATTTTTGTGCAGCAGGCCTCTAGTATAATATAATATAATGTAATATAATATAATATAATATAATTAATATAATACAATACTATAATATATTAATTATTATAATTAATATAATACTATATTATATTAATTATATTATATTATATTATATTATATTATATTATATTATATTATATTAATTTTATATTATATATCATGTATGCATGGTAATGATTACAACTGCCATAAATAAATTTGGGAACAAACATCACTTTTCGTGGTAAGCATACAACTTAACTAATGACAACAGATGTATCCAGGCACTCTACAGAGTACCCCATTACCTATGAGTATTAAGTTTTTTTAATAATCTGTATTCATTTTATTTATTGAGAACCTACTATGTGCTGGGAATATATTAGTCAATGAAATGGAATGCCCATCTACCAGAAGCTTACATTTTTGTGGAAGATACACAAAATAAACAAGTAAATACAGATATAGCAGCTTATCTTATTTACTTGAGACTTATTTAGTTGAGCATTATTTGTATTATGTTTTTTTATGTTTAAACATTGATAGCATTAGGACTCTACCTCTAATTTCCACTTACTTTAACATTGCCAGTTGTTTACTTAAAATCTAGCTCCTTAGTGATTAAAACAATTATATATTCTCAAATCTTAAAAATAAATGGTCAATTGGGGTTTTGTAGTTATATATCAAGAATAGGTGTAGGCACCAGTTGATGTGGCTGGCCGCTTCTGAGAGTTCTGTCTTCTGAGAGTTCTGTCAGTGTTTTCTGTTCATTCAGTGCACAGAGGTTGAGTACTGTATTAGTTGTGGTTATCTAGAGAGAGAAAGAGAGAGAGACACAGAGAGATATTTTAAGGAATTCAATCACACAATTGTGGGGGTTAGTAAGTCTGAGATTTATATGCCAGGCCAAAAATTCAGATGAGACTTGACGTTATAGTCTTGAGTTCTAAGGCTTAATACTTAGAATTTCTATGTTGCAGTCTGGAAGCAGGATTTCTTCTTCTTGGGGAAACCTCAGTCTTTGATCTTAAGGTTTTCAAATGAGGCCCACCAACATTATAAACTGTAATTTCCTTTAGTTAAAGTAAACTAATTATAAATGTTGATTGCATATACAAAATAACTTTACAGCAACATTTAGATTAGTGTTTGGTGAAACAACTGGACACCATAGCTTAGCCAGTTTGATGCATAAAATTTACCATCACAAGCCCCTTCTCTCTGAAGGTGCAATGGTTGGTGCTAGGAGCACAGAGCAGATGGGCTCAATCTCTACCCTCTAGGGCTTAGAGTATTGTAAGTTAACATTCTCTGCCTTGAGTGTCTGAACCCTTCAGTGGAAAAGAAAGTTCATTACCAATGACCCGTGGTGATGCAGTAGTCCCATGGCAGCCCATGCCAGAATTGTGACATAGAATTGTTTTCCTATTCTTGCTCTCATCTCTGTACTTCATTTTCATTATCTTGGTCCTTGCACTCAGCCCACTCTTGGGCAACCCTGGTCAGTATGGTCTTTCAGCTCAATTACCACTAACTTTTCCTTCTGACTATACTGTAAACTTCTCAAGGACATTTTGAGTTAGCATCCTGGCAAGGGGATGGATGAAGTAGCAATAAATAAGATGCAATATGTAACCATTGATTGTCGTAAGAATTTCCCAGAGACTTAAAAAAAATAAAAAGCTTTTAAATTAGACATAAAGGTGTATTGAGATAGCACCATGTAAGATAAAGAACAGGTCTCAGGAAATCCATACTGTATCTTTCTTGGCAAATCACTGCCCATCTCTGGCCCTTAGTTTTCTCACATGTAAAATGAAGGGGCCATAATTAAATTCTCTCTTATCTCTAAATGCCAGTTATTCAAGTTGACTTTTTATGGTAAACACGCACTATAGTGTACAGATAATATGTTGTGAAATTTTACACCTGAAACCTATATAATTTTAACTAGTGTCACCCCAATAAATTCAATAAAAATATTTTAGTCTACTTCTGTGCAGAAGACCATGAATGGTCTTTAATAGTGAATCACAAAGACTTGGTTTTCTAAACATTTGACAGGCTTAGAGCTTGAAATAAATTATTTTTCTTAAGAACTGTATGAATGGGTGTGCCTTGAAAAAGTGAAATTATGTATTTGTATCCCCCCCCATTCCATTGTTCCTACCTTAGTGCCTGGCAGTGGGAAGTGCATGTTAATGTTTGCAGAAATTGACTAAAGCAAGAATGTTAAGTATTGGGGGATTTCTTTTATCCTTAATGTTTTACATAAGTATATTATCTCTTTCAGTAGGTAGATTATATATACATTTGAATAGTGATGTCCTTTTTCATTTGGTCTAGAACAGTGGTCGGCAAACTCATTAGTCAACAGAACCAAGTATCAACAGTACAACGACTGAAATTTCTTTTGAGAGCCAAATTTTTTAAACTTAAGCTATATAGGTGGGTACATTGTTATTAACTTAATTAGGGTACTCCTAAGCTGGCCTTTGCTAAAAACGTCCTCAATCTGATTGAGGTACGTTCGCTGAGGTCGACCCCTTCCAACTCTCCCATCTACACTCGTCTTGTATACTTGTTTCGTCTATCTCCTTTTGTTCATCCTCTCTATATGTCCAAACCATCTCAACATACCTTTATCAATCCTCGACACTGCATCTTCTTCCACTCCACAATGTTCCCTAAAATTAACTTAATAAGCTTTACGTAAAGTTTTAAGTCTTAGTTAAACTATAGGTACGTTGAATAAAACTTGATATCATACTTAATGATATTATTTATTGATAAAATTAAATTCCTTACAATTTACCTTACAATATCCATAAAATTAAATCATGAAAATGACTGGCCCAGGCCGAAAACTGACTTCTGCGCATGGGCCATGAAGTTTCAATCACACTGTACGTGCACGCCCGCATGTGGTATTTTGTGGAAGAGCCACACTCAAGGGGCCAAAGAGCCACATGTGGCTCGCGAGCCATGGTTTGCCGACCACTGGTCTAGAATAAATGGAAACATAGTGAAACCACCTCAAATAATTTGAGGAACAAGGAGACATAACTACTAGTAGATAAGTAAGCCAAATAATAAAAATTCAGATAACTTCTTTGCAGAGAAGGCCTGTGTAGGTTACAGTAATTAACACAAAGGAAGCTGCAACTTTTCAAAGTGCCATAAACTAGAAGGGCCAAATCAGATCCATCAGATCCACAGTCTGAGGTATAAGCATTTCCTGTCCCAGCGCCTTTGGAAACCTTGTATCTTTTAATGTGAGATTTCATAATGCAGCCAACATGTGTGCCCTTTAAAGCCTACAGGGCCAGGAGAAGTTCTGCAATAAGCTAACAGTTTTAGATCCAGTTAGAGATTTTCTAAGTGCAGTATGACAAATGCCACACATTTAATTTCACCCTTAAATTGTTTCTAAACCAGTAGCTCTAGATATTGCAAGCTAATGATAAATATCACCGCATAGGCTCTTTTTTAAAGGGCCGAGTCTTTAAAATTTCTGATTTAGTGGGAAATTTTGCAGTGTTGAGTAATACGTCTTCTAAAAGTTAAGCTTCTTTAATCAGCAGAGGTTTTGCAGTCTGAAGGCCCTCCCCACATCACCACCTCTAAACCTGTCACCAGCCATTCTTTAGTTTGGACTTCTGTCCTTAACCACCACCATTTTTCAAAAATCTTGTACAAACAAAAATATAATTACTGAGCTCTAAATGCATTTGATTCCAATATGACTTTAGAAGAAAAGGCTTTCTGCCCAGCTGGCATAGCTCAGTGGTTGAGTGTTGACCTATAACCTGAGAGGTCACAGTTCAATTCTCAGTCAGGGCATATGCCCGGGTTGCAGGGGTTGCGGGATAGATCCCTGGTGTGGGGCGTGGAACGTGCAGGAGGAAGCTGATCAATGATTCTCTCTCCTCATTGATATTTCTGCCTCTCTCTTCTTCTCCCTTCCTCTCTGAAATCAAAAATATATTTTTTTAAAAAGAAAAGGCTTTATCTAGATTCACCAGCATTGATGTTGCTTCCATCTTTTAATACCATATTACCATCGTTATTTTACTTCCTATACTTGTATCAATATAACCCTTATATTGCCTGGACAAATCGTGTTTAATTTGCTGATCATAAAAGGATTCATTTCAACTGATTTTAGCATTTCCCTCTTTATATGTGTGTATATTTTTATGGAACAAAAATGATCTGAAGGAAAAATAAGACTAGAATGTTCAAAATAAATGTACTTAGTATACATTTTCTATATATTTATTCTTCCTTACATATCAATAGCATTTATAATGCCAAAGTAATATTCACAGTTACTTTCAATATAAGAAAAAATTCCCATGCCCTAGCAGACTATAGGGCACCCAAAATCCAGATGGTAACTAAAATTTTTGTCACATATCCAAATTCCCCTCCTATAATGGCAATACTTTTTACATTTGGAAATCACCTGCATCTTAAAATTGTATTCAGAAACATTGATGCACCTAAGAACAGAGTTATAAAATCTGTTCAAGGATGTCTTAAATTTAGTTTTTACTCTACCCATAGCAAAATTCAAGTGAGCATAAGAAAAGCACTCTTAATACTTTGAATCTCTGACTATGAGCTCTATTTTTTCCATTGTTCTCTCCCTTTGCATGCTAATCAGATGAAGTGCCTCTTGTGGCATAGCCAACTCTGCAGGCTTCTGATCAATTTCCTTACAACTAGGAGGGATCTGCCACTCTTCACTGACTTTATCTTAGTAATTTGCTTTCTATGCAGGCTCTGCTTGTCCACAGGGATGAGCTACTCCAAAGAAGGGAGATCTAACTCCAGGCTCTCAGCCCAGCAACCAGGTCTAGTCATTAGCTATTGAATACAGACCTCTAGGCATTGAGCTACAAGATTGATGTGCCTGTCTCTGATTGAGCACCATGGTCTGTCCTGAGAGCAATGTGTCTTGTGGAATTATCTTGTCAGTGACTGATACATTTAGTGGTGGTAACTTTTGACCTCCCTTTGACCTCCAAAAAGGTCAAAGAAGCAAAAGGAAATTTCAAAGTACAGGAGTGTGGTAACCTTTGGGGGCTGAAAGAACATGGACCGGGATCAGCCTCATTATCCATCACATCTTTCCTTGCACTAATCTGAATACACTTCATTCAGTGATCGGCGCTGCCTGGCCATTCCTCCTCTGGACTTGACATCAAAGACTTCAGATTCTTTCATTTCTCAAGTCTCATAAATGTGCTATAAAAAGTCACACTTTCTTTCCACATTGGAAAAAATGTCTTTGTTCCTAAAGTTAGAGAATCCTTCAGCCTTTCTGACTTAGAAGGAGAAGGTAAAATGCATTTGTTAAATTTAAGTATGAACAACTGTTATCACTGATGACCTGTTTTAGCAGGGCATATCATAGGGATTAATGGCAGACTTGGGGTAGTTGATGACCCACAGCAAAACCAAAGGGCTATTAACCCCCATCAGTCATTTAATTCCTGGGGAAAACCCTTTCAGAGGTAATTATTGCTGTTATAACTTGAAAAAAAAAACACAGGTGCATGAACTACATTACGAGCTCTGATTATTTTATTATATAATGTTAGCCCAAGGAAAAAAAAGAAAATTGATTTAAAAATGTGAGTTTCCCTTTTCAATTTCTAAGAAAATACTCTTTTTGAAAAATTGGTAGTCCTAAAACAAACCCACAAGTTTGGCGACTCTCTTCCCTATTCTTTATTAAGTTCCTAATCACAGACATCTGAGATTACAGAGACATTAACTTCTGGTTGTATTGCCTTAGAATGTCATCTCTGTACCATTTGCTCTCTGTGGGTTATTTGTGCTAGGAATATGGATAAGGAATGTTAATTTAAACAGGCCTCCTGCTTTCCAACCTATACCCAGGTCTCTTTCCCATACTGGTATTAGTTCTGGCCTCTTGCTTCCTCCCCCCGCCCTCTAACTTTTCTTCAACAATATTAAGTAAACATCTACTGTGTGCCAGGTTCTGTGGTCTATGGGGCAGAGCAGATGATAAAAATCCATGATTGATATAAAGGAAAAGGAAGTTAGGCTGTAGGATTTCTTGAATTGAGGGCTTTATTATTTTCCTAGGACCACCATAACAGATATTCATGAACTTGGTGTCCTAATTAGCAGATAATTTTATTCTTTCATAGTTCTGAAAGCCAAAAGTCAACAATCAAGATGTTGACAGGTCACACATTCTCTGAAGGCTCTGTTTCTGGTTGCCCCAGACACTTGTTGGCTTATGGCCACATCACTCTAATCTCTGCTCTATCTTTACATGTTCTTCTCCTCCATGTCTCCAATCTCCCTCTGCCCTTTCTTAATAAGGACAATAATCATTGGATTTAGGCCCGCCTTAAATCGAGGATGTTTTTTGTCTGGAGATCTTTAACTGATTACATGTACACTATGAAGACCTTATTTCCAAATAAGGTCACATTCATAGGACATATATTTTGGAGGTCACTGTTGAACATGTTATAGGGAACAAATTCCAATATGTACATCAGAGAAGACTTAATAAAAGAGGTATCCTTTATATTGAAACATGTAGAAGAAGTTTTTTGTTGTTTTTTTTTCTGGTGGGAGTACATGAGTACAGAGACAGAACAATGGAGAAATTGGGGAAGTATGATGATAGAGAAGGACTGGATGGGAATTAACTTTCCTGGGCACAGGATATATAGAGCAGAGGTGAGGGACAAGTTTAGGAAGAAAGACTGGGGTCATGTCAAAACCATTGGCCTAAAAAGACTGAACACTGTAAAATCAGATAGGAGAATGTGCAAATACTTGTAAGAGAGAGGTAACACAAACTTGAGTTAGGGCAATAACAGTAGGAAATGATGGGAAGGATTGGATTCTGAATGCAAAATGATCTGGGAATTTTTATGTTATAGATGGAAGGAGTGGCACAGGCAAGAGCAAGTCAGGGGAAGGAGTCAGAGATGAGGCCAGACTGGGAGTTTCTTAAAATTGATGAAAGAAATGAGCAACACAGGAAGAATAGCAAGCATGGGGGAAAGGTAGATGATATGGATTTTGAGAAGGCTAGGCAGAAATTACCTTCATCTAGGTGAGATTTGTGGACTTGAATTCAGGAGGGTATCATGGCCTGAAGATTTGCAGATCTTTTATGTAGAGTAACATTTTAAGTCCTAAGGCTGGCTAAGGCGAAGAAGTGAAAGTGTATGGTGCTGGAGAGAGAGAGAGAGAGAGCATGCACAATTGGGGAATTCATCATTTAGGGGATGGGAGGAGCAGAAGGTGTCAGGAAAGGGGATAGTAAAAGAAAAGTCAAAGCAGGATGCAGAGCTGCTGAGCTCTGTTTTCCAGAAGCCAGGCAGAAGGGTGTCTGGAAAGTAGGAGAAAACAGAGTTTTGGAAATTGATAGTGGTGATGACCGCACACCATTCTGAATGTACTTAAAGCCACACAACACTTGAAAATGCTTAAAATGGCAGGTTTTCTATTATATATGTATATAGAGACAGAACTACATTTTGAAAAATTAATAATGTAATATACCTCCCCCCCAAAAGCGGAACTAATCAATGATGTGACATACTGTGAGTGAGTCTAAGAGAATGATAATTAGGAAGAGAAAACAAACTGCTTTGGCCATATGGAAAATATATTTGCAGAGTGGGTTGCCTCCTCTGTTGCATATTTTGGCTTGCATTATAAAAAGATTCACAGAGCTGTGAATGTATGGCTTCCTTAGAGCCAAAGTGCTCACATCCATGTTCAAACTTTAGAACAAAAGAAGGTAGCTATGAGATATGCCTTTAGGAGTATGGTCACAATGCTTATCCATAATGATATGTTAATTGCTGTAAATATATAGTTGCAGTTTCTTCAAGTCTTTGGCACCTCCTCTGGGTTGATATAACTGCTACACTGTAGTGGAAAACTAAATTCTGCTTTGGTGGATGAACTGTGGTGGTCTCTAGCAGGCATTTCTTGGTATGGTGAGATACCAGTTTTACTCAAATTTCTTTTTGATGTGTTAGTTAGCATTGCCCATAGGAAGAAGGTTCATTTGCACTATACATAAATTCAATTTTTATTACCATAGCCCTATTAGATATATTAAAATAAAATATGCATTTTCCAAAATATTTCCTGTTTTAAAACAATTATTCAAGGACAATAGAAACCTCATAATGAATAGTAAGTGCCCTCCTGTGAAAAGAGTTAGTGTGTGTGTGTGTGTGTGTGTAAGTACGGGCTGGGGTGGTTGGAAGGATAAGAGGTGATAACCTTTCTAGATCTCAGCTTTTTTTTTCTCATCTATAAATGAAGGGGACAGAAGCAGTTGACCTCTGAGAGTACTTTCAACATATTATGTGCTTCTAGTATTGTGAATAGAAAAGCAACAGACATGTAAAATTTTGAGATAACGCCTTAAAAGTGTTCAAGTGGCAAATTGTTAGTTTAATTTAATGAATCAAAACTTTAAAAAGTCAAATATTTGATTAATTGCACCATTAATCTGTTCCTATTAGTCAATTGAAACAAATTGTTTATTAAATTAATTTCCAGTTGGTAATATGTAAATTTGTAATTTAATTAAAATCCCATTATGTATTTTCTTAAGACAGAAGACACATTGATATATAGTTTGATGAGTGAAGCATAGCAAATGCTAAGAAATCAGCTCAGCTACTAATTTCTTACTAAGTTCTTTGCAAAGGGAGTGCTGGGCTAAGCAATCAGACCCTCCCAGAATTGTGGGAAAGCATGTACTTTATGGAATGTGAATTCCATTGCATACTGACAGTGAATATGGCTCATGGAGTCCTCAGAGAATCTAGAAATTAGATTTTCAGAGGTGTGGAGCCTTCCCAAGATTATCAAGCTCTCATTCTCTTGTTTGCATCAGCAACTTTCAGTCCAGCCATCCTGCTAACACCACTTGAGCCCCTCTGGGGGAGCCAAGCCCTCTCGTCTATAGGCCCCCTGGCAAGTCAGCTCCCTCTTCCCAAGACTGTCCTTCAGAAATTGAAAAACAGCCTCTTTGTGCCCTGAGTCTTGTCTTTTTAAACTAAAAATATTCCCAGCTCTTTCAATCAGTGTCCACAGGCAAGTGTTGTGAACCTTCTCTGCTTCCCTTGAAGTTGATTACGTCCCATTTAACCTAGTTCCCCCAATAGCACTAGGCTCCACGAATGCTCCTTGGGGCGGGGGGGGGCGGTCAGGGTGATCAATTAGACTTACTTTTTTTGGACCTTTGTGCAGTCCTGGGAGGCTCCTTGATAAGGGGGAGGTTTGCTACAAAACAAGCATAGGTGGCCATTTCCCAGGAGGGTGTTAGTCCTGTATTGGCCTTTAATGGAGACCTTATGGAATGATTTGGTTTTGATTTTCTGGGTAAATGAGTGGAGCAGTGATTGGGGAGATATAGCAAATAACATTTGTACTTGCCTTTATAGTATAATTATAAGGCATTTGGAGAAATATTTATATTATTTGTTGTCCTCAAAGAGTTCCCTCATTCTTGCAGGTGGGAAACTGAAAGTCAACTGGTGCAAACTCCAATGACAGATGTTTATAAGGTGAGGGACAGCTTGCCCCTCCCTTCCTCCTCCTACCCGACCCAGTATAGGGCAAAGTTAGAAAGTTTCTCTTGGGCACTTCCCTCTGGTTCAGCTGTTCTTATACATGCCTGAGCCTGGGATTGACCTTGCAGACATGTGACTCTACTGTCCCTAGCCAGCCTGCCCTCTTAGCCATTTTTTTCCACTCAGGTTACTGGGTAGAAAGACAAGAAAAAACTGCTCTGGAGTCCAGAATAGATTCATTCTTGCTAACCTTTATAAGCTCTCTCTCATTGCTGCTCAGCAAATCCCTGAATCAGTTTGATCTCTTCTTCACAACTGCCATACCAGAGCGTTCCTTTCTCTGTGAAGAGAGGTACTCCTCTCTCCCCTGAGCCCTTGGCAGGTGAACTCATCTTCTCTTCATCAAGGCCATTTAGGCATGAGTTTCATCATCTTTCTTCCTCTCTACCTGTCATAGTGCCTCTGGATACTTCTAAGTATCTCTGGATTTTCAGCTCCCTTCTCTCTTTCTACCTCAGAGAAAGTAGTGTCCTGCCACCTTACCAACGACCCCTCAGTCTAAGAACACTAGGGATATTTTCCTCTTCTTTATGTTAGAGTTCAGGGTTCTAGAGGATAATATTGATTAAAGACTGCCTGCCATAAGAAGCTACAGACCAAATTAATAAATCCCTTCTCAGTCTAAGAATGTGTAGTGAGAATATATTGACAAATTGTTTCTACTTAAACTCATGAAGTAAAGAAAAAAAAGTTCATGATTTTGCAGAAGATTGCTTTAAGGAAGTGTTTGGAGAGAGGGATATATATATATAGTTGTGAAGCAGATACATACAAGATAAGGTCAGGACCAAAGCCTGGCTGATCAAACTGGACAAGATACAGCAGTATAATTTTCTTTTTTTAAAATATATTTTATTGATTTTTTACAGAGAGGAAGGGAGAGAGATAAAGAGTTAGAAACATCGATGAGAGAGAAACATCGATCAGCTGCCTCCTGCACATCTCCTACTGGGGATGTGCCCGCAACCCAGGTACATGCCCTTGACCGGAATCGAACCTGGGACCCTTCAGTCCGCAGGCCGATGCTCTATCCACTGAGCCAAACCGGTTTCGGCAGCAGTATAATTTTCACATTTAGCCAGTTTAGTATGCACATAGATAGAGCAAAGAAGAAAGAGCCAAAGGGCCCAGTTCCTGTCTTCCTTGTCTTACACACCAAAAAGGAGAAAAGGGAAAGAAAAGGAACAAACTGACGGCATAGTGAGCTGTGGAATATCCCTTTGCTGAAGAATTACTTCTAGAGTTCAGCTAAGGGTCATTATTTTACTCTACAGCTCCATTCAAATGGGTACGGGGGGGACATGGGCCAGAACTCAGGAGCTGAGGAGAAATTGTCCCCTGAAAGTCTCCCAGAGGATATAAGGAGGTGAGTGGGAGATGGCCTCAGAGCTGTTCCTCAAGGCCTTGTGTTCTCTTGTGTTTTCGAATGATCACAGGGCATTCTACCAAGTCTCAGATCAGCTGTAGCTCAGCCTCTACCTACTTCCAAGGTCTCTAGGGTACCATGGCAGAGCCTTGGTCCTATGGCAATAATGGACCAGATAAGGCACAGATGATAATGTTGTATCTGAGTATCTACTTAAAACCCTGCCTCTGTGAGATGGGGATTCCATTGAAATGCAAACATCACTTGGGTTCACTGGCCTATGAACCCAGTAGTGAGAGACCAAAGACTAATTTCTATTTAACTTCAATGCTAACTTAATAATGATATAAATACTTTAATGTTTAATGCTTAAGCAGAATTTCATTAAAATTTCTTTGACATTAAGCCAAATTTTGAAGTGAATTGGAACTGGTTTGCATTTCTTAAATTGGACTTACTTTGGAAATAATGAAAAAGTGTGAGAATATTGGCTGAATTCCAATGACTGTGACTCAACTTGTTAAAGTTAAATTTTAATATTTACATAGTACATACTATAATATTTATACTAGGCAACAGATTGGGAATGTAGAATTCAAAATGAAATGCACTTTAACTTGGAATTACAGTATGTTAATTATTGCACCCAGAGAATTGGGGGTTATCTAATATAGAGACTGGGGCACTTGAGCAAAATATTTTGAATATAAACACTGTTAAGCATGCAATTCTAGCTTGTACTCATGTGTTGGGTTTCATGGCAATGACTGATTATTGGTTTCACTCTTATTGAGATATTTAGGGGAAATCTGGCTCCTACACAACACCATCTACTAACTTAGATGATAATGGAATCAGTGAGGCTATTAATGACCTTTCTTGAGCATGCCAGAGCTGGGCTGGCTCAGAAGTGGTGCAAAAGGGATAAGCTTACAAAACAGAGAAAGTAGGGGAAATTACATAAAGGTGAATACAGACATAGAAGGACCCTGGGAATTATCCAGTACAAGCTCTGTGTTTTACATGTGAGGAAACTGAGGCCTGAAAGGGTTAAATAAATTTGATTGAGGTCACCAAGCTAGTTGGTGATAGGCCTAAAATGGAAACCCAGATTTCCGGACTCTAATCCAGAGAGCTTTATCACTCCCAGATAGAAACCCACGTGCACTAACCTGCAGTTTGTCTATTTGTAGATATATAAGTAAATACCTGGGTCTAACATCCAAGATCCTTGGAAATGATGCTGTAAAGGGCATTCAGAAGTCAGTTGGAGGTTGGAGTGCAACTGGATGGTATATGTGTTCCTTTCAAAACCCTCAAAGTCAGGATTCCACATACACTGTGAAAAATAGTTGCAAATACTAGTCAATGTAGTATTAAGCTCTCCAGTCTGGGGTGGAGTGGGGAAGAATTCAACCCAACATCTTGACTTGCCTTTTACAAATGGAGCATTTGGCCAACCTGTGAGAGCCTGAGCACCTGAAACTGAACTTGCCACTTGTCAGAAGGAGGGTTTTTCATATTGAGCAGAGAGCTGGACAGTTGCAGGTGATTCTTGCGGTCTCTTCTGAGATGCTCTAATATAAATCTGCCTCATAAGTTGTGGATACGCATGTGTGCAAACATAGGTCCCATGAACATCCACTATATCCAAATGTTTAGCCAACGTATTGGTTTAATAGCCTCCGGTTTTGCCTATGAGACAACATTGAGACAACCAGTTACAAAGAAAGCATTCTGTCACTCACTAGGTCATTTAGTCTGCAACTCCTTTATATAATGACTCTCTGCTTTGTGCCAAACCATAGACTTTCCTTGGAGAGTTTCCAAGTTACATTTTTTCCTAAACTAATCTGACAGCTGGAATATTAAAGCTTTTTTACATGGTATGGGTTGCTTGCATACACTAAGTCCTATTTAGTTTTTAGTGATTCATGAGCAGTTTAAAGGAAAACTTCCAAACACATTTTATCTGTTCAACCTCCTGTCTAAAAACTTCTGGAGTGGAGGAATGTTCCTTTCCCGTCTTCTCTTACCTTCCCTTTCTGTTGCAAAGCAGTGAGCTTACAGCACTTAAAAGGAGACAGGAAACCCAAAGGGTATATAAGAGAAAAGAGCACTAAATTAAGAGTCAGGAAACCAGGGCTTCAGTCCAAAGTCATGCCACTGGTCAGGTCGATGACATTGGGTGACCCATTTCCCCTATTTGTACTTTATCTTCCCTATAATGAAAAATGATGGCTTTGATCTTCATACCTTCTAAAAACGCTTTGATTGAAGATTGTTTTCCTGCTCAATTTTCTCCAGTTTTCACATTCATGGTTTGAATTGCAATCAAGTGTTTTGCAGGTGTGTAGTACCTTTCAGGATACATTTTCTCCTGTTGGAAGATGTAGTGTCATCTTTATTGTTGAAATTTCATAGAACCCTCTTATTAATTAATCAATAAATTTGATGGGTTAATGTGTAGGTTTTTATAAATGAGTAACCACATATTTAATCCTATCTAATAAAAGACAAACATGCAAATTGACCATACCTTCACTATGTCCCAAACCACGCCCACCAGCCAATCAGAGCGACTATATGCAAATTAACCCAACCAAGATGGCAGCCAGCAGTCACTGAGCTGGAGCAAGCAGGAGGCTTAGTTGCCCCCATGATGGAGGAAACCAAGCTTCCCGCCTGCCCTGGCCTCTGCTGAAGGAGTGGCTGGGGGTCTGGGTCGCCAGGAGCAGGGTGGGAACTAAGCAGCTGGGAGAGGGGTGCCGGGCCACTGCGGGGAACAGGGCGTGAACTTCCTGGGGTGGGTGTCAGGCAGCCGGGAGCAGGGTGGGAACTTCTGCCATGTCACCATGGCAACGCGGCAGAAGTTCCTGCCCTGTAGCTGCTGGCTCATTCACTTACTCGCTCATTCATTCACTCATTCACTTACTCACTCATTATTCACTCACTCACTCAGCAAACCCTTTCAGGTCCCTGGCACCAGGCCAGGCACTGAAGGTGAAGCAGGATAAGACAGAGCTATGTCCTCAAGATGTTAGTAATTCAGTAGGGCGAAGCAGGCACATGAACGAGGCAGTTGTACGCACAGATGCACTGTACTGGGTTTGGTGAGGGCTGTAACTAACACTGACTTTGTTCTCTTGATAAAATGGGGCCTCGGGAGCCAGGCCACCCCAAGCCTGTAGGCCTGTGCCTAGGCCTGGAGCAGCCGGGGTCCCGGAACATGACAGAGGGTGCAGGTCAGGCTGAGGGGTCTGGCCCCACCCCTCATCCCCCCACCCCCATGCACGAATTTCATGCATTGGGCTACTAGTATTCTATAATATGTAAACATGATGAATCCATCTTTGATCATTGTGTTCAAGTAGAACATAAGAGGGCAAGTGTGACCCCACTTATCTTAGGCAATTGAGCATCTAGCTATTTGAAGTAATTTAAATGTTTTGTGTAAGTCTCTTAAGCTACTGGCATATGAATAAGAAACATATTTCAGATCAATTTCAGATGTTTATTTTTATTTAGTTTTACTGAGTAATACTACCTTACATCGCTGTAGAAGCCAGGCATTTTCCCTGTTATCTCTCTCTCCCAAAGATCTAGTGTCTCTTCTCTTAGTGATAACAAGGATAATGCTAAATAACATGGATAAAACAATTTACCTTCACAGATGTTTTCACATACATTATCTTATTTGAGGGTCACAGCAATTCCCATAGATACTAGTAAGAAAAGTCAAGCCTTGGAGAGCCCAATGGCATTAAATAATACAGCAGATGTGGATGAACACAGACCTTCAGGCTTTGCCCTGCCCCACTTTTAAGGCACTCTTCACGTGTGAGATACTTTTAAGAGGGGGCATTTAAAAGTTTTAATCAATCATTCTTATACATGAATCAATCACCTCTTCTAAGAATATTGAAGCCCTACTCTATGTTATGAAATGCCCGTAGGCACTGGGAGGACAAGAGTGATTAAACTTTTGTGCAGAATAATGCCCTACCCCCAATTATATTCATGTCCTAAGCCACTAAACCTGTAAATACATCCTATATAATAAAGAGCTAATATGCTAATTAGACTGAACAGCAAAATGACCATCCATATGACCTTCTGGACAAAGCTGGGGCTGCGAGGGCTGAGCCCCTTGCACAAATGTTGTGCATCAGGCCTCTGGTTATTTATAAGGCAAGAGGGACTTTGCAGATCTGATTAAGTTAAGGGTCTTGAACCCTAGAGATGACCCTGGATTGTACAAGTGAACCCTAAATGTAATCACAAGGGTTTTTATTATGGGGAGAAAGGAGGGTCAAAGTCAGAGATGTGATGACTGAAGCAGAGCTGAGAGATCTGAAGATGCTATGCTGCTGGCCCTGAAAGTGGAAGAAGGAGCCACAAGTGAAGGAAGGAAGGTGACCCTTAGAAACTGGAAAAGACAAGAAAACCAATTCTCCTCCAGAGCCTTCAGAAGGAATGCCTCCCTGCTGACCCCATGATTTTAGCTGAGATCCATTTCAACCATCAGAACTGAAAGAATACTTTTGTGTTGTTTGAAGCTACTGAGTTTGTGCTAATTTACTACAGAAACCACAGGAAACATTCAATGGCTGTCTCAAGGGATTCACCTTCTCTTACAGTAAATAGATCAATCAGAGCAAGTGAGGGTGAAGAAGTACTACGGAGTTCTGGGTAATTGGAGACTGGTGGAAAGGTACAGTGTCAAATTAGGATTCCTAAAGAAAGTAACAAGGAAGATGAGTCACATACATCTGGGCACAGGTTTGTTTTTTTTGTGTGTGTGTGTGTGTTGTTTTTTTTTTTGTGTGTGTGTGTGTGTGTCATTGTGCCAAAGTTAGGGCTATTCCAGAACGAAATGAATGTTCCATTTGTCCTGAGAGGTGGGGGACAGAGCAATAGAGGACCTACTGGTGCTGAGGATTCTGTACCCTGACCTGGTCTTGGCAGAATCATCCCATTTGCTACCCTGAAGAACACTGGATGGTCATCGATGATAGATCTTTGTGAAGTCTTCATACATGCAATATATGAGTATATAGATCCACTGAGTGCAACCCTTCATATATATTAGCATAATATTCAACATCCATTAACTTAGATGCACAGTGAAATTTGAAACAGCTGAAGCTTGAAGTTGATCATCTGCTTTCTTTCCAGTTTGCATCAGAGCATACATTACGATGAATGGAAGCAATTACAGGCTGATTCAATGACAGTGTCATCATTTATTGGAGTATAATTTCTCTAGCCAATCAGTGTTCTAAAAGTAACAATAAATTATATTAGACTTTTAGTATTACTTGAAGATGTAGGGGACTATGGATCAATGGGTATCTGATACTTGAAAAGCTTCAGCATTCAGTTCTTGTTGAATCTGTAATTAACAAATGAAACTAAACTAATCATGGTAAATTGTTCATTTGACTACATTCTTCTTGTTGAGCACACTGTGTGCTAAGGAACAAGAGGGTGAAGTGCTGCAGAGTGTGGGTCTGTGCTCTTGTATGTCATGGTGCCCATCAACAAATGAATTCCTCCATCAGACCATATTTGAATGGTGTGTTACTATGATAAAATGCTTCATCCTCTCAGGCTGCTGATTCATCTGGCTTGAATTGTATGTGTTAATAAATGATTGTTTTATATTTTGCTACAGATTGGCTGGCACTTTCCCAAGAAAATATCAGTAAACTGAGAAGTTCTAAATGTAATGTGTGAAATGTAGGAAAAAAGGGTTTCTAAATGTAATGTGTGAAACAGGTAGAAAAAAGCTGCTGGTGACTTATGCTAAGCAAAATCCTTCCCAGCAAGCTCTGGCTGGTGTGGATCAGTGGGTTGAGTGTCGTCCCATGCACTATGAGGTCTCTGGTTCGATTACAAGTCAGGGCACATGCCTAGGTCGTGGTCTTAATTCCCAGTTGGGGGCATGCAGGAGGCAGCCAGAAGATGATTCTCTCTCATCATTAATGCTTCTATCTCTCCCTCTCCCTTCTTCTTTCTCTAAGAAATTAATAAGAACACATTTTTGAAAAAATTTTTCCCAGCAATTACAAGAAGCTTAGGAAGAAAATAGGCATAAAAGGCTTCCAAACGGCCCAGAATTTAGATTTACAGACACAATTATTGGTAGATTAAGTCACATTCTATTATTTAATCTCTTTACTTTCTGTATCCAAAAAAATGCCTTCATCTTGTAAAATTAAATTTACATTAACTGAAATAATGCTTAGGCTTTTTTGATATTTCAGAGAAGGGCATGCACTGGCTCCCACACACTAGCATAGTGTTCATGATGCTTATTAAAAATATTAGGGACCATGATGTTCTGAGGCTACTTAGCATAATTTTGTTTTACTAATTTACTATGCACCAGTGATACTCAATTGAGTCTTAGCATTAATACACTCATAATATACAGTGCAGTGCTTCCATATGGTGCATTGGGTAGAAGCATATTAAACATATTACACAAAGAGAGCTCAACACCTCACATATTATTGATCAATAATGCACCAATTAGACAATACTGCAGTCAAGAAAATAAACACTAGCATATGTGCCCAAGGTCTAAATGAAAATGAGATAGAGGGAACAAATGAGAATAGAGAAATGGAGATAATAAGAGAGGACCAACATTGGTTACACTGTTACACTGAACCACAAAGCAAAAAATCTTTTATTGTTCTGAAGCAGAGTATCAAAACCAATATTGATTAATCTAAGTGGGTGGTTAAGTACACCTAGAAAATATTTTTTAGCCTAGCACTGCCCAGTAGAAATATAATGTGAGCCACAAATACAAGCCACATATGTAAGTTTAAATTTTCTAGTATACATGTTAAAAAAAAGTGAAAAGAAACAGGTGAAATTAATTTTACTAACATATATTTAACTCAGTGTATGCTAAATGCCATTCAGACATGCAATCTGTATAAAATGATAAATTTTGTATTTAACAGGATTTTCATACTTAGTCTTTGAAATCTGATGTGTATTTTATACTTATAGCATATTTCATTTCAGACAAGCCACTTTGCAATTGCAAAGTTTGGCTGGAGGCTACAGTGTTAGTGCAGTTTTAGATTAATCCATTACAATTTCTCTCCTCCTATTTCTACATCATATGCTCCTTTGGATAAGTGGTTCTTTAGAAGGCTGTGACAGTGAGATTGAATGTGTTAACTTAGGGACTGAAGCTCAGAGTGGCCTATGACTTGCTCAAAGTCACACATATTTAAGTGGCTGAATCACTCTCTCAGACCTTTCCACTACGTGGTCTCCTCCTTTCAAAAGTCCATCTTGCATGTGTCCCTCCATTTCATTGTTTTCTAAAAAATAATCACATGGACTATTAGCTAGTCCATTATAATGATAACCCATAGAAAGCTATTTTCAAAAAAACCTTAAAATAATTCCCCTTTTCTTCTAACACTTAGCAACTCTTCCCGTGTTCTGAAATAATAGAATCAGCAAGCATTTTGCAATTAGTGCGCAGGATGATATAATAGAAAAGAAAAGTGTTCCTGGAAGTAGACAACTTGCCTTCATACCCGATTCTATTCCTCATCTGTGAAATGAGAGGTTAGAATGTCTGTCTCACCTATTTCTCAGGGTTGTTGCAAGTGTCATGTAAGACCATACTTGTTTAAGTGCTTTGTGAAGTGAAAAGTACCATACAAGTATAAGAGTTTGTTGCTTTTCAAAAGAGAAACATTTTTAAATCTCGGTGTACACCAGATCCAGTTATTTAATTTGTAATTACATTGATTATTTGTGAATACACTCACCCTCAAAAAATTACACCACTACAGATAAAGCTAAACTCTCCTCAGTTAATCCCCAATTACTCTCCCTTCCCCTGAATTACCCACTGCAAGTCCACTTCATATAGGCATTTTGTAAAGGTGCAAACATTTAGGTGAAGGCCCAGCACTGGTTCTGACATAAGCAATCAGCACACCCATACTTTTGAATGATAGGCTTGGCTGGTGACCTCATGTAAACAGAGCCACCTCCACAGCACAGCACATCTGTACCAATACTGTTGCTCTGTGCTGCCACATGTAATATGCTTATCATGTGTGTAAGGGAGTGTGTGTATGCACTATCACAAAACTCAAGAATAGATTTTGCATTTGTGGGTAAATCCATTGGATCCATACTAGATTCCTGAGATAAACCTGCCTCTCCTATTGACTTAAATAGTTTTTTCATAAGCTCTGGAAGAAATAAAAGCTAGCACTTTCTTTTTCATATTAACTGGCAAGCATATTGGCTATTAAACCTACTGTGGAGAAGAAAAGCCACCAAACACTATTATGACAATTTAAATAATGATAATGATTATAGAAATAAGAACTGCTATTTGTTCAAGTAATTTTTATTTAAAATGTGAAATATGAAAACATTAAATTACAAGACAATGCCCATTTTTATTCATTCTTCTTCAGAGAACAAATGCAAAGTGACAGAAGATTTTAATAACAATTGTGAGCATACCTACAATAAGCTTTGTTAACCAAGTTAGTATTACTAATGTTATTAACATGTATCATGTTTCAAAATATGAGCTTATTGTTTTAATTTGCTTTTTAAACAGCCACAGCAGGGTCTCTGAGCACTTAAATAAAGCAGAGAGAGTTTATTAGAACAGAAGGAAACTATTTGGATATATTGGTCACAACTTGCATACAAGCACTTTTGACAGCAACCCTCTGTTGAAGAGAAAATTACACAAATTGCCAGTTATTGTCATTTTTAATAAATAAACCTATCTTTTTCCTCCCTCCCTCCCTCTGGCTGCTATGCGATTGTGTTCAAAAAACATATTTTCAGTGGGACCATTTCTATTACAGAGTGATTGAGCTCTGATTTACACATCAATTACCCACCTTCATGGAGATTTTCATGCTCCCCTAGCTGACATCAATGAAGCATAACTGCGTAAATGCTTTATTTCATTCCAGTTTTGGATAACTGAGACCGATAACTAATCATATTGAGAGACAATGTGCTATAATACAGGAAACAATAAATGCTTCTTTTGAAATCTCATCTATCCTTCTTTTTAGGTTTTATTTATTTATTTATTTATTTATTTATTTATTTATTTATCTTTACTGATTAAGGCCGTGGTCAGCAAACTGCGGCTTGCGAGCCACATGCGGCTCTTTGGCCCCTTGAGTGTGGCTCTTCCTAAGCCTTAGGAGTACCCTAATTAAGTTAATAACAATGTACCTACCTATATAGTTTAAGTTTAAAAAATTTGGCTCTCAAAAGAAATTTCAGTCGTTGTACTGTTGATATTTGGCTCTGTTGACTAATGAGTTTTCGGACCACAGGATTAAGGTATTACATATGTGTCCTTATCCCCCCATTCCCCCCCACCCCCCACTCATACCCTCACCCCCCCCCCCCTGGTGTCTGTGTCCATTGGTTAGGCTTATATGCATGCATACAAATCCTTTGGTTGATCTCTCCTCCTTACTCCCGCCCTCCCCTATCTTCCCTCTGAGGTTTGACGGTCTGATCGATGCTTCTCTGTCTCTGGATCTGTTTTTGTTCATCAGTTTATGTTGTTCATTATATTCCACAAATGAGTGAGATCATGTGATATTTATCTTTCTCTGACTGGCTTATTTCATTTAGCCAGTTTTGCTCAGTGGATAGAGCGTCTGCCTGTGGACCAAAGGGTCCCGGGTTTGATTCTGGTCAAGGAGTCAGTTGCAGACTCCTAGCCATCTCATCTATTCTTTACACACTTACCATTCACATGTTTATCTCAGTCATCCATTTCTTTCTGTAAGACTCTTGCTCTCAGTATCCCAAGTGCAGTTAGGGCTTTACCCTTGAAAAAAGTATCTGCAAAGACCAGACTTTCATTTTCCAGCTTCCCCAAAGAGCAGAAAACCTTGCTGTTTTCCTGACAGTGTTTTAGACCAAACATGGACAGATAATCTGAGGGACTGAATTTGGGTGCATCTTAAATCTCTTGTTAACTTGTCCATATTTGTCCCATGGGATCTTTAGTACCACTTGTTTGGTGTTTACTTGAACTAGCTGGTGTGCAGAATGTGAACTCCTCCATTGCTTAAGGTCCAGCTGGAATACAGCTGCCTGAATTTGCTTCCCACCCCATGCCAACCTGATATTCTATAGCACTTTGTTTCTGTATTCATAACATGCATTACTCTGTACTGTGATTATTTTGGAGTGGATTTACCTTTCCTTCTGGGCTGTGAATTTCTTGAAGACTTGTGCTCTGTGTTATTTTTTTCTCAGCACCAAATATGCGATGTGGGCACCCAGTAAATATGTGTTGATTAAATAGACAAATTGATTAATATACTAATTAATATCTTTGTCAACATTTGTCACTGAACTTGGGCAGGAAAAATATGTTTTCCTGTCATTTGTTCATTCATTCAGTCAACAAATCTTTATGGAGAGCTGAACACTAAGCTTGGCACTTTTCCAGATAAATGGGAAGCAGAAATGTGTTATTCCTCTCTGGTGACAGTTTCATTTAACACTCACAGTTCTCTCAGTCAGAGCAGGAAAGAGGGAAGGAAGGATAGGTAGGATAGTCAAAGGAGAGTTGCACTGGGGTATAAGGAATAGGAATGGATAACGTAATTTGGAGTAAAAGAGATAATGTCTAAGATCTTGGTTATCTACATTCACTGTGATGAAGCTCAACATTTTCACTGTGAACTGGCTCAGAAATGCAGTCTGGGGGTGTACTAGTTTGCTAGGGCTGCTGTAACAAAGTACCACAAACTGGGAGGTTTGAACAACAGAGATTTACTCTCTCAGTTCTGAAAGCTAGAAGTCTGAAATCAAGGTGCCACTAGGTCTGATTCCTTCTGAAGGCTGTGAGTGAGAATCTGTTCCAGGCCTCACTCTGAGCTTCTAGTGGTTTACTGTCCATCTTTGGCATTCCTTGGTTTGCAGCAGCATCACCCCAATTTCTGCCTTTATCTTCACTTAGCATTTTCTCTGTATGAGTCTCTTTTCAATGTTCCCCTTTTTATAAGTTCAGCAGTCATATTGGATTATGGACCCACCCTACTGTAATATGACCTCGTCTCATCTAATTACATCCACAATGACACCATTTTGAAATAAGGTCATATTCTGAGATATGGGGTGGGATTAGGTCTTCACCATATGAATTTTGAGGGGACAACCTTCATCTCCTTAAAGGGACCACGTTGTCAGGCATCTTGTCAAGATAAGAGGGAGAAGTGTAACCCAGGAGGAAGTCACAATTATAGGTCCCAAGCTTAATGTCATGAGAGTGTGCATAGGCAGGCGGAGAAGCAGAGTGTTTCTGGCAGTTCCATGCTGCAGTCTTGATCTCATGCTCCCAGTTGTATGTTCAAGCCAGAGCTCTGTGGAGTGAGCATGCCATGGAGAGTCAGGGTCCCAAAAGGTAAGCCTTTAGGGGGTAGAATTTACTTGGGTAAACATTAGTGAATACATGCTGATGAAAGGGTTTGGTGAGACATGAAAATAGAGCTAGCTAAAAACTGTCAGTTATAAACTGCTTGTTAAGGGCATTAATTTCCTTAAAAGTTTAAAAGTAATTAAGAATATTATTGCTGAGAAAATATTTTTTTAAATTAAGTAGTTATTGAAATTGTCTTGCTATATCTAACTGAAAATAAAATACCTTTTAAAAGTGTTGTTTATGAAAAACTGAGTTATATCACGGCTTTGAGTTGAAAAAGAATTCCTGATATTTAATGGGCATAGAGAGGAAATACTTTGGGCAGTTTCTTCTTAATTTGAAAGACAGAGTTGTTCTCCTTAGGTTGGCTGCAGAAGCAATAGGTATGGAGCTTGGAATGTGGCACATGGGATGGAACCAGGGTACATTGGGGCTGGATGAGGGATCATCACGAGCAGAGGACCAAGCCAAGCCTTGGGCAGCCTGTCACAAGGCAGAATTACAATCAACCAGAAAGTCCTTTAAACCACCGCTAATACTCAAAGCCTGTTACTGTCTCCTCTTCTGTGGATCTATGGAATCATTTCTGATAATGAAAAGCTTACATTTCCTTGAAGTAGATCAAGATTTAGATCTAGCAGCGCTTTAGAGCTCTGCATTAGCATTGACTGATTATTTTAAAGAGGGAATCATAAACAAGAAGATTTCAAGTTGACACTGAAAAATGCATGAAGAAACACTGGAAGATTAAACAAGAAAATAAAAATTACTACCACTGATTGGCAATGGGGAACATTATGATGAGGGTATATTATGATGAGTGGAAGCAAGAACATTTTATATCATTTTTATTTTTATATAGTTTTAATTTTTGAACGAATTCAAATGTCATAAACATATAAATAAATACATTTACTATATTCACTCTCTGATTGCTTCTTTTCTTTTTTAAAATATATCTTTATTGATTTCAGAGAGGAAGGGAGAGGGAGAGAGAGACAGAAACATCAGTGATGAGAGAATCATGGATTGGCCGCCTCCCACACGCCCCCCCCCCCCACTGGGGACTGAGCCTGTGACCTGGGCTCATGCCCCCAACCAGAATCGAACCTGGGACCCTTCAGTCTGCAGGCCGATCCTCCATCCACTGAACCAAACCGGTCAGGGCTGATTGCTTATTTTCTCGGCTCGTTGTATCCATTCCAGGCCTATACTAGTCTTCACGAAGTATTTTTGAAAGCTTCTGACTCATGCAGGTCTTTGCAGCTCTCTGGGTTTGGCCACATTGAATGTGAGGCGATTGTAAGTCATTGGTTTGTGTTTCAAGAGGGTCAGTGAGCCAGAAGGAATGATAAACAAAGTCTCATTTTTAATGAACGGGTCAGAAATAAAGTTATTTTAAAACTAGTTTCTATAAAAATGAAAATCAGACTAAACTTAAAAAAATTATAAAAGCAGAAAGTAAACTCTCAGGAATGCTTAGATACTATTATTTATTGTGCAATGGAGTTTTCTTATAGTGGAGTACTCAGTACAGAGGAGAGAGGGGATATTTGTTATAAGGTTGAAGGAGATAAATATGCATGATTTTAAAAGGATAGCTAACACATTCTGAGCTGCCTAGCAGAGGAGGGAAGTAATACTTGTTGGGGAGACAGACACCTCTCTCAAACAGTCAGGGATATTGGACCCTGTCTCTTAGCCAACATTTACATTATGCAAGGACAACATAATTTGATTTCACTTGAACAAATGCTTTTGAAGAACATTTCTACAGGTTTCTAGAAAATTATTGATATACTGATGACTACTGCAGGCAGATGGGAACCTTAGAGTTGCCAGAATCATGGTCTTTCTATATAAAATTGGCATTTCATAGAAATGGAATTTTAGTGCACTCAGATAATATTGTTGATAATATCAATTTGAGTGTCTACCTGTGCTTGCTGTTCTGAGAAGATCTATACCATGCTCCCCAAATCCCTTCTAAGCTGAGCTATTTTTCTGGGAGTTCAGATTATACACATATCCCTGGATCAATGGCACCATGCCTGTTGTGTGAACAGAGCTTACATGTGTGGATGTGCTTTCTCTTCTACCTACCAACATATTTTTTAAAAAATATATATCAGCATCTTCTTTTTGCCTAAGAGAAGGGCCTCTGGAGTCTGGCAATCTCAGCTATTATTCTGTTTACACCATTTACTGATTATGTGACATTGGGCATGTTAATCTCTCTGGGTCTCATGTGCCTCAGTTTCCTCATCTGAAAAAGGTGGATGAGAGTACCTCATCAGAGTTTTTGTGAGGATTAAATAAGATAATACTCATAAAATGACTAGCATTGCACCTGGCATGAAGCAAATAATCAACAGAGAATTACTAATGCGATTGTTGTTATTATTCCGTGTGAAATAGCCATTTGTGCCAACATATGTCATCAATGCCAATTTCTGCATAATAGAATATATCTGTCCTCTAAAAGGGCCTGGTTCTTGATTTATCTTCATGTTAACTTCATCATTTTTGGTATGCCAAAATGGATCCAATAAAAATTATGTGGATAGTTATATCATGTATGAAGACCAGAGTTGTTTTATGTTGGATGCCTGGAATCCACTTTGGGAGATTCCAATGCAATTGGTCTGACATATTGGCATGTGACCCAGGGCATGAGGATTTATAAAATCTTTCCCGGGTGACTCCCATGTACAGCCAAAATTGAGAGCCAGATTATAGAAGGTTGGTAACATTTAGAAATATTTTAAATTAAGAAGTTATTATTTTAAACCCCATATCAATATTAATTTGTGAATTAAGTTCATATATTGACCTATTTGGTGCCTCTATCTCAAATATAATTTTTGAATCTATAGAGAAAAGTCTTCATAGGATAGATAATGAAATATACTTTACCCTAGTTGGATATTAGAAATATCTCAGTAATAATAAATTTTTGGCATACATTTTTGGGGTAAAAAGAATTTACAAAAATATATATAGAGGAGAAGGGGACCAACATGTCATCGGGCAAGACCTGAGCAAGGGTGAGAGTGTGAGTAGGTGAGTGTGTATGAGGAGAGTATGCATGAGTGTTAGTGTGGGTGGGCATTTGTTGGTCAGTGCAGGAACTCCAGGCGGGTAGTTCAGGTGCTCCTAAAGGAGAAACTGCAGGCCACTGCCACGTGCTGCTCTGCCATTGCTTCTCTCTGCATGAGAGTAGAGAGCACAATTTTGGAGAATCCACAGGGTCCTTCTAGCAAGGAGGTTGTAGGGAGTTGCTGTGCCCTAGTGCCCCTAAGCCACAGACAGGCGTGAAAGGCCAACCACTGATGCCCCTGACACATGGGAGGGTCATAGAAAACCAGCATGACTGAACCATCCCCCCCCCCAGAATACCATTGCCACTGTCTTGACCCTACTGCCTTGACCAGTGGCCTGCCCCACCTCTTAAAGCAGCCCAGAGCCCAGCCTGCCTTGCCCTGCCTCCTCCAGAATCAGAGTTGTTGGCCTGTCTCACTTATATGTGGAATGTAAAGAACAAAATAAACTAACAAACAAAATAGATCCAGAGACATGGAAGCATGCAACAGACTGACGATTCTCAGAGGGGTGGTGGGGCAGGAAAGGATTAACCAAAGAACTTATATGTATATATGCAAAACCCATGGACACAGACAATAGAGTGGTGAAGGCCTGGGAAGGGTCAATGGGGGAGAATGGGACATCTGTAATACATTCAACAATAAAGATACATATTTTTTAAAAGCTACATATAAATATATTTGGCATAAAAAGATTTTGTAAAAGTATCTCGGACTTTTTGAAAGAGCACTGAATTGGTAGTGGTGTCCTGGATGCAGCTTTCATAGGCTGGAACATTTTGCTGAGCATCAGTTTTCCATCCTTAAATTCCGAAGAGCCACAAGAAGGAAGTTATAGTTTATGTTTGTCCTTTGGTTGTATTAAATATGTATTTTTTTATGTTTTTACAAAGATAGCCAAAATAAAGGTACTTTAGTGTTAGTTGGATTAGAAGACAATTAAGATTGAATTATTTATCTTCATGTACATCATTACTATAGTAAATCTGTATTAGTTAGCAGTATGTTTAAACAAAATTGTCATTTTAATATGTCAGTGCTGCAACCTTTTGCAGCAAGGATTCAGGATCTGGAGAAGGGGCTGCACATAAATGGATACACTAGACAAGCAATATAAATTTAGAAGGCATGGGGGGAGCCAGGCAGAGACCTTACTCTCTAGCAGAGAGGTTCCCCCAATGCCCGGATGCATTGGCTTTTTATTTACTAGAATACACATTTTCCCTTTAGCAAAGCAAAACAAGCATATCAAAGGTAAAGTTTGGTAAACAGTAAAAGATTATCAGCTTAGGGCAGTGGTTAGCAAACTGCAGCTCGCGAGCCACATGCAGCTCTTTGAACCCTTGAGTGTGGCTCTTCCACAAAATACCATGTGTGGGTGCACACGTACAGTGCGATTGAAACTTTGTGGCCCATGTGCAGAAGTCGGTATTTTGTGGTCGCCTAAGACCATCCTGCATATTAGATATTTACATTACGATTCATAACAGTAGCAACATTACAGTTATGAAGTAGCAAAGAAAATAATTTTATGGTTGGGTCACAACATGAGGAACTGTATTTAAAGGGCCAGAAGGTTGAGAACCACTGGTGTAGACAATGGGTATCTTCCAGCATGTCAGTGTTTTTTTATAATGTTTCCCCAACTAGCTTTGTAAAATAACCTAATTAGGTAAACAACAATTATTAAATTCATGAAATATACAAACCAAATGGATTTTAACTGGTTTTTATTATCCCTCACTTAGCTTCTTCCCACAGATATAGTTAATTTTAAAAATCCCTTTATGGTCTGTACATTTTGGTGCAAGGAAACTAATGGTTTTTCTATACTTGCGTCTAAATTAAATTCCTAAACTTTTTCCCTATTGGCAATTTCTAATAAAATATAATCCTGAGAAAAGTTGACCAATGGAGTTCAAATGAGACAAATATTTATTTTGGAGTGTAATAGAAACCTGGGAGGCAGAAGGGACAAACCATGGGTTATTAGGAAGAGAATCAGTTTGGGAATTTGAAGCCCTGGGTTCCTGCCTCCTAGTTTAGCCACAACCTGCTGTGAGGCCTATTACCTTCTCAGTGTAATATCGTCATCTATAAAATTAGGTTCCAGAACTAGATGATTGCTAAAGTTTCTTCCTGCTCCAACAGTCTCTGTTCTAAGAAACTATCCTGCATTGCCAGTCTTGATGTGCTAATACTGTGAGCCAATGAAGATGGCCTAATTGAACCTTCTCAATCTCAGTGAATCTAGATGTGTCCTGGGTTTTATTGACCCGTGAATGCACCAGTGGCTTCTAATGATGAAAATGGGAGTTACCTATGTACAAGATCAGATTTAAGGAAAAGGATATGGAAGTATCTGAGAAAAGAAGGAGATAGGAAGAAATTGTTTGTATTTGAAGATGGGAGAGACACAGGTCCATATCTTCCTTTGGCATTACCTTGATGAGGGCTTGGGACGGATCCTCTCATCTCAGGAGGGCTTTAGTTTCCTCCTTTGTGAATAAGGGCAGCTTCTCTGTTATTGGAGACCAAGGAAACAGACAGGTGTTCGAAATCAGAGCTAATATGGAAGACATATTCTAGAGAGAAGCTCCTCACTATCACTGATTACATTGGAGTAGCAGAATACAAACATATCTCATTTTATTGCACTTCATTCTTATTGCATGTTATGGACATTGTGTCTTTCACAAATTGAAGGAAAGACCCTCCACCAGTAAAAAGATTACAACTGACTTTATTGCGACACTCACTTTATTGCAGTGGTCTGAAACAGAACACACAGATCTCTTAGGTATGCCAGTAGTTAAAAGGAACTTGTGCTTCTTTCTGTTTTTTTTCCTATCAGCTAAGGCATGTGTCGGTGATGCAGAGATTTAAAAAAAATAAGCTGTAGAGAAAAAACCCAAATACCTTTAGTTAATTAGAAATAAATTCAGTTTTGACTGTTCAGTGGTTTTTATATCACCATATAAATTTTATTACATCTGGGAGAAAAATGTTGAAAGGACATGTTAACACGCTGAGTGAACAGTCCATGAGTTCAGTTTATTGGCTCAACTTCCCAATATGAAAGTGGGTTTTCATACTGCTAGGATCAATTCACCCTGTTCTCATCAGTGTAAATAAATTTGAATTATTTAGACAAAATAGCATGATGATTAATTCAGATTTCTGGCTTGTAAATTTCTTCATGGGCTGTGGAGCCCTTTGTTTCTTTGGAAAATAAGCCTGGGAGTGTAAAGGTACATCAGATCATCAGAGGAGGCATATGCTTTCCTGTGGCCTCTGATGGAAACCTGCCTGAATCATAAGAAATTTAATTGAGTACATAAAGAGGTCCTCATAATTATAAACTGAAGTAGGTATAACAAGAGGCTAAATACATAGCTGTGGTTTTAATTAGCTGGTGCTTCAAATTAGTAATTTTGGTTTCAATCAGAAATCAGTGACATTCTATACATTGTGAAAGCCTCATGTAGTTCATTCCTCATTATACCTCGCCCTGTGAAGCTTTCAGTATAATGCCATGCTGAGCAAAAAAGGAAAAAGTTGAAGAAATCTGGTTGCCTTCCAAGAGCAGTGGAACTCTATGGAGATTAAATAATTCTCGCTAGAGATATGAGAATTAATTGTTCTGTGTTATATGTGTTAAAAAATGAAGCAGGCAGTTTCCTTGCAACAGATACCACCCATGTGCACAATTAATCTGCTATTCATATTTTCATCTGGAATTTGGTAGCTAATGAACTGATGCAAAATGCAATCCAGAGCCTCCAACAAATCAATACCAGATAGGAAGCACAGAAAGTTCCTTGACTGTTAGCCACTTGAAGGCCTGCAAGTTGGAGCATGTTTCCATTTCTTCTCCTTTTTTTTTCTCTTCAGGGTTTTAATTATATCTTTGCCTCAGGAGAAAAAAGGTAATTTGCAAAGCCAAGGGACCAAAGTACTTCAGTTCTCTTCATGGGAGAATCAAATATGATCTATATGCCCATCATTGTGGGCTATTGGTGCAAGGAATGATCAGATAGCTAGAAAACTGATATCTTGCTCACATTTTTGGAAGCAAGAGATTTTGGCTCTTATCTGTGACTATCTGTGTGTTGAGAATCACCTGCTATGGAAGACAAACAAATTGTGTCCTCCTTTGTAACAAACCCTCCTCACAACCTGACTAAATGTTGCTTTAACTTATTCCCTCTACCTCGACCCTGACATCATATCTTTCTTACATTTTGACAAATTGATGATAGGCTTGGGTTACTCACAGCCAATGTATGGTGCTGAGGTCAAATCTCGTGTACCACACTTCATGGACTGAAGATGTTACTATGCCTGGTTGATTCCACATCAACCTCTAAGACAAAGAAATTGCAACACATAGCAACTGTTTGGGGTTCTGAACTCAACTTGTGAATGGAAATGTGAGATGAAGATAGCAAATGTAAATGTAGACTGGCTTCCAGTATTTGGACTTGGCATCTTTCTTGACCAGGCAGGGCCCAGATGTAGAGCCTGGGCTTTGGGTAGAGGTTTGTATGTTCTTTGTTTTTTCAGACAGGGATAACATTTGTTGAGCACACTCATTAGTGGCCCAGTGAGCTCTTATGTATCTGACATTCTTTGTATTATGAAAGCATAATGTATTATGAAAATATCAGATAAAAGTTGCCACTATTTTAAAAACGGAGAAATAAAATGTTGTTTATCCAGGAGATGAGACTATCAAAGTCACTTTGAATTTGTCAGTTCAAGGATTCCTGTGGAGAAAGGCTGATGATTAAGTGTAGTGGCATCTTAGTCTCCATGTATATCAATATCTAATTAACATGCCATAGATATTTCTTGTTTTTGGGCTCTTATTTTGTAAACTGAAGTTATGATACTCACAAGCAAACTAGGTTACCAGTGATGGGCATTAAGTTTGGGACTGCATTCAAAACCTGTAGACTGTACTTTTATATCAGTATATCTCTTGTAATTTCATTAGCTGTTCATTTGTATGTCAATTACCTAATTAAGTCATAACATGGCAGTATTGACATGAGGAAGGAAAGCAACATGTATATAGTACATGCTAGGCATATAATTCAAATTTGGCCAGCATATATGTACTCACTTTGGGTAAGTTTACAATCAAAATCAGGAAGGTGGGGGAATGGGAATGGGAACCTAATGAACAAAATAAAAAAACAATACTGTAAGACTTAAAGATTATAGTTTAACTAGAGGTCCGATGCACAAAAATTTGTGCACTCAGAAAGGTCCCTCATCCTGGCCTGTGCCCTCTCACAGTCTGGGACCCTCGGGGGATGTCCACCTGCTGGCTTAGACCCGCTCCCTGGGGGATTGGGCCTAAGCTGGCAGTCAAACATCCCTCTGGCAGCCCGGGAGCCCTTGGGGGATGTCCACTTGCCAGCGGGGAGCAGGCCTAAGCTGCAGTCAGACATCCTTAGCGCTGCTGAGGAAGCGGGAGAGGCTCCCACCACCACTGCTGTACTGGTAGCCATCAGCCTGGCTTGTGGCTGAGCAGAGCTCCCCCTGTGAGAGCGCACTGACCACCAGGGGGCAGCTCCTGCATTGAGCATCTGCCACCTGGTGGTCAGTGTGTGTCATAGTGACCAGTCATTCCCAGTTGTTCTGCTGTTAGGGTCAATTTTCATATTACCCTTTTATTATATAGGACAGCGGTGGGCAACCCCTGGCACACGTGCCAAACATGGAATACCAGTAACTTTTGCTGGCAAGCGAAACCTTCTCTTATAATCTTCCATTTACGATTTTTGTGAACATTTGAATGACTTAAATGTTAAATTACAAGGAACTGGCCAGACATTGATGTTATGTTTGGTTACATTAAGGCTTTTGAAAAGAAACTGGAAGTCTTTAAGAGGGATGTGGATGGTGAGAGAGTTAAATATTTCCCAAACATCAAGAGGCACATCTAAGACCTCCCAAAAGATGACAGAACAGACTGTCAAAGCCTTCAAAAGCTGTTCTTAAACATCATCGAGTCAACTATTGAGCAGTTCTTCTCAAGATTTGCGAAATTCAGAGAACTGGAAGAGACAGCAAAATTCATGAGGTTTCCAGACAGTATGAAACTGGAGGAACTAAACTTACAAATGTTTTCATAGATAGACATGGCTGACTTTAAAATGCAGTTGATTGAATTTCAGAGTAGCTCAATTTGGAAGCAGAAATTTATTGACCTTAGAGTTGACTTGGAAAACATTGAAAAAAAGTGATTAGAGACAGGAGTACCAGAGTGAAGTGTCAAAAATGAACCATTGAGAACTTGGAATGCCATTCCAGAAAATTTTTTCTGTTTAAAAAACTTTGCAACAGTGTTGCTCTCCATGTTTTCATCCACATACGCTTGTGAATCTTTGTTCTCAGTGATGAATTTTGTTAAGTCTCGTAATAGGAGTAGCCTGACAGATGAAAGTAGTAGCTCGTGCATATCTCTGAAGGTCATGAAACATAAACCTGGTATAAAATCTCTGTCATCAGTGATGCAGCAGCAAAAGTCTCACTGATAATATCAAACGGAGTCATAAAGTTTTCTGTCGAACTATCAGTGTACATGTGTACATTAAAAAATAAATGTATTTTTCATCATCATATACTGTGTTTTTGTAACTCAAATGAATTTTATTATTTCTTCAAGTTTCTTCACATACGTACACCTTAAGAGATATCAAGTAGAGATAACATGTTCTCAAAAAACTAGGGTTGGCACGTAGAAGAATTTTGAGTCAGAGATTTTTGCTGGTTTTGGCACGCACTCACAAAAAGATTGCCCACCCCTGATATAGGATAAAGGCCTGGTGCATGGGTGGGGACTGGCTGGTTTGCCCTGAAGGGTGTCCCGTATCATGATGGGGGTCCTGCTGTGGTGCCTGGCCATCCTGGGTGAGGAGCTGAGGGCCGTTTTCAGACTGGCCACACCCCCTTCAGGGTGGGGGTCCCCGCTGGAATGCCTGGCCAGCCTGGGTGAGGGGCTGATGGCTGTTTGCAGGCTGGCCAAACCTCCCAGTGGGGACCCTCACCCCATGATGGTGTGGCCAGCCTGGGTGAGGGGCTGATGGCTGTTTGCAGGCTCGCCACAGCCCCTTCAGGGTGGGGAGGTCCTGCTGGGGTTCCTGGCCAGTCTGGGTGAGGGGCTGATGGCTGTTTGCAGGCTCGCCACAGCCCCAAGCCACCCAAGCTCCCAGTGGAGGCTGGCTGGAAGTAGGTATCTGGGATTTATTTATCTTCTATAATTGAAATTTTGTTGCCTTGAGCGGAGGCCACAGCTGGCCAGGGCAGGTGGGAAGCTTGGTTTCCTCCATTGCCAGGGCAACAAGCCTCCTGCTTGCTCCAGCTCCGTGGCTGCCAGCTGCCATCTTGGCTCGGTTAATTTGCATATAGTAGTTCTGATTGGCTGGTGGGCGTGGCTTGGGCATAGTGAAGGTATGGTCAATTTGCATGTTTCTATTTTATTAGATTAGCTATTCACAGCCTTGCATGATGAGAAAATAGTGTTTTGTTTTGTTTTTAATAAGGAAGCATTGCAGTCTATAAAATCAAAGGGCCCAGAATATATCTTAGATATTGTCTGGAAGCTTTTCTACTTACCCTCCAATGGGAAAGCTTGAAATGTGATGAACTTCACAGAATTACATGAATTTATAAAACATTTGTGTGTTAGTTGTTCAAGGCTTTTGACACATTTTTTTCATTGTTAGAAGTTTGTTGTTCAAGCCAGACCCCTTTCTTTGTGAAAAGTTTCCCCAAAAGGCTTTCAGTCATTCAAAATGCAAACTATGGTTAGACAACAACAAGGACTGGGATTGATTGATTTGGTTTGTTATGGACTTCCAAAAATGTGCTTAGGTTCTCCTGTGATTTCTTTACAACAGGATAACTGTGGCTATGGGTTCAGGATAGAATTCCAGTTTATCTGCAACAATGTATTTGTTAATTTATTTCACTTAGGGTTTTGTGACATCTGTGAATTCTGAGCCCTAGGCAGTTCACAACACAATGTAACATTCAGTACCTTTCTACACAGAGTACTGGTTTTTGAGAAGTTTATAATTGCCTGTTGTAATCAAGCAAGGGTAAGGGACAAGGATTCTACCATGCTTATGTGGTCATAAATATAATTTCTAATAAGTGAGTTTCTGTTTTCTTCTGTATTCTGAATAACTGGTCAGGATCTTAAAGGTAATTTGAGTAAAGAAAAAAGATTCTCTGCTCTCTATGTAGTATCAGTTTGGTAGTCTTGACTTGTATTTTTTTTCCTTAGTGATAACAAGGGAGAGTTAAATGACTAATTAACCAATTTCTCCTTTTTTCTTTTTCTATTAGTCACTATGAACAAGACCGTAGTGCACTTAAAAAAAGGGAATGGGAACGGAGGAATCAAGAAGTCCAGCAAGAAGATGATCTCTTTTCTTCAGGCTTTGATCTTTTTGGGGAGCCCTACAAGGTAGCTGAATATGTATGTAATTTATCTTTATGGAAAATGATTGCTTGTCGTGTTTTTTAACACATTTAATCAACATTTAATCTATTTTTAAAGCACCCAAATGATTTCCAGGAGAATATATTTTACAAATAAAGTATATACATATACTGTATTTGGGGCAATTGCAAATTTATAAGGAAGTCTTCTGAGACAGATTTCATCTTCTTTGGTAAGCATAGTAACTTTGAAAGAGACTTGTGAGACTGCATGTCTCCAAAGAGATCTTTACTGCCCAATACCTCCTACAGCAAGGAAGGTCCCCTTGACACTTTCTCCCACTTTGATTATCAGAAATGCAGTCCCTGAAGACTGTCAGTGGATATGCCTATTTCTTCTCCCGGTAAATGTCATCCATTGCAAGGCCACTGCTTTCTTTTTCCATTTTAGGTTGTTAGTAGCTGTTCACTGGTTTGAGTGGTCTTTGAAAATCACTGTTCTGGTAGAAAGGTAAAAGTCAATTATTTTTCCTGGTGGTTAATAATCATGATTTTGGAGAGAGTTCCTCAACCAGAGGGGTTAGTGTAGCTTGAATGATTTTCTAGTGGTATTCTGGCTAGTATGTAACTCCAATAATGATCATACTGCTATGTCTAAGTACTGACTTCACAATGACTGCCTCTGAACTTTCTATTTGGGGTGGAGGTTGGGGAAAGAACCCTTTTAAATTGCTGATAGCTGGTTTGTTTTTATTGAAATTTAGCAACAGTATAATTTTCTGTAATAAAACAGAGGTGATGTAAGAGCTAAAACAAAAATATAGAGTATTTTCAAGAGTTGTGATTTTAAAAGAGCACCATTTAGGGGACAGTGACTTCTGGAAAAGGAAAGTTCTTAATAAGGACTGTATAGGCACAAATACTACTTTGGAGCAAAATGTACGCTATTTAGATTGATGACTAGTAACACCAGATTCTTGATGCCTTATTCAAAATAAGTAAGTAACTCCTAATTGAGACCTTCATGTGTCTTTCAAGTTTGGTTAATTCTGACAAAGAAACTTAAGTCACCTAAACTACTAGTTTTCGATTTGTTAGTATAATTCTTTTAAAAAGCATTTTTCTATCTCAATTGATTTAAATTTATACTACCTTCAAAGTGTATATTTAGAGATATGATTACTTTAACAAGCATTTATTGAAGGCCCATTGTTTGCTAGTCATGTTTTAGACTAGTGTACAAAGGGAAATAAGACATTATCCCTGCCTTCAAGGAATTTCTTATCTAGTGGCAAAGATCATCATGAATGAATGAGGGCATGACTTCATGGTAAGTGCTAGAGAGATAGATAGGAGAAGGATTAGTGAAGACATTGTACCTCATACGAAGTAGTTTGAACATGATTCTGTACATAAAGAAAAGTTATTGCAAGTTTTAAAATCAGGTCATGTCTGGGACAAAGAATTTTAAAAGACAATGTTGAAAATTTGGAGAATGGGTTGATGGGAAGGTAAACTAGAGGCAGATAAAGAAGCTATTGTAGTTGGCTAAGGAAGTTCGTGGCAGGCAGCATTTAAGGTAGAGCAAGGAAGTTCAAATGATGGACTGGGTATCTGTTTGGATGTGGGGAGTGTGATAGATGAATGATTTTTTTTCCATCTGACTTCAGAGGATGGTGCTATTAACAGGTTGTTCAGAAGGACAACAGGGTTGGTGCATGTAGAGAAAAACATAATTCTGTTTTGAGTAATTTGTGTTTGCGGTCCCACTTGAATATTAAGGGAGAGTTATCCAGTAGACATTGGATACATGGATATGGAGCTAAAGGGAGTTGTTAAGAGAGAGATTTAGGTGACATCATGTAGGTGGCAATAGAAGCTGTGAGAATTAACATTACCACTGAGTAAGATTACTATGTAAAAAGGACAAATAAAGAATCTTGGGAACTAGCAACATTTAAGGGGTAAAATACAGGGTGTCCCCAAGAATATATACATATTTTAACAACTGATAGCTCAATTTTCAAAATGAAATTTGTTTTAATAAACACTGCCTTTATAATTATTCAAAGTATGTGTATACATTTTTGGGATACCCTATAGGTGGTAAAAACCGAGGCAAGGAAAATAAGTTAAAAAGGAGTGAATAATAAGAAAGATAGGAAGAGAACTTGGAGAGAATCATTTAATAGAACCAAAGTAATAAAGGGTTTATGGAGGAGGGATTTGCTAGTTACAGATATCAGAGAGGTCAGGAAAGGTCGGGACTGGAAAGTGGCTGTTGGATTTGGCAGTTAAGTGATAATTAGTGACCTTAGGAAGATTTGTTTTATTTGTTGTTGGTGGTCATTGTGGGAAGCCAAACTGTAAGGGTTTTGAGAGTAAATGGGATGTAGTAACATAAAGGAAGAGAGGAAGTTAATGTAGATTTGATCTTGCAGAAAGTTTTTGTATTGAGGGGGGAAGAAAGGAAGCAAATTAGATTGCAAGGGGGAGAAATATGGAAGGAAGCTTTTTAAAAGTGAAATAAACTTGAACATTTTTAGAGATTGATGGGAAGGAACCAATGACAATGGATAAGGAAAGGGTGAAGAAGGTATAAGAGGGAGAAATGGGGTAAGTAGAGCAAGATCCCAGAGGTAATGAGAACATACAAAATCAAGAACATGTAAAGAGTGATGAGCCATGGGAAAGTAAACGGGAATGGAATATTAGGCAGAGGTAATGATAAAATACAAAATCAAGAACATGTGAAAAGTGATGAGCCATGAGAAGGAAGATGGCAATGGAATATTACAAAGAGAAAAAAGCAAGAGAGTGAAGGAAAGATTGGGGGCAAGGCAAGAAGTTGTGATTTCCATTTTTTCCAGAGAGTGGAAGTGAGGTCAAAGGATGATAGATGCCTCATCCAATCTTAAGAAAAAGGAACAGCCAGATGAGTTTTATATATTATATTTGGATGGATTAGAAAAATGAGCTTTATTCAGAGGATGCATCATTAACATTCAATATTTACTCCATACTTAACACTATTATGAGATATAGCATCCTTGATTCCCCCACATTATATTTTCAATCCTGCTTAATTAGTGGTCATATACCTTTAAGGTAAATACCGTCTCTTGTTAACAAGAAGTGTTATGTAGATGTGCATTTATATTTTTTAGTAGGCAGTTAAAAAATCTTTTGTCAACATTGCCAGACGCTTTCAAAAGCCACCTGTCTTCATATGTCTAGCACACATCTGGTAGAGACACATCTAGCACCTAGAACTGGTGCTAGACATATCAAGACAGATGGCTTTTGAAAGCATCTGGCAATGTTGAAAAAAGATTTTTTAACTGCCTACTCAAAAATATAAATGCACATCTACATAACACTCCTTGTTAACAAGAGATGGTATTTACCTACTAATGGGAACATTAGTCTAGTGCAGGGCCAGGCTTATTATGTGACTAGTAGCTTGTTGCCTTTATCCTTTTTGATGAGGAAGAGCCTTTTTTCTTGGGTAAAGACTGTGAAAGAAAGAAATATGTTAACAATTGATAACCTAGTAATTCTCTTTCTTTCACCATTACTTTGATGATCAGCTGCTATTTTCTGCTATGTCTATGTTCAGGGTTCTCTGGGTGATCACTGGACAGTAGACCTCTCCTTCTCCCCATATTGTGATACTATTGTGCTTGATGTGTACCTCCAAAATCTCCCCATATCTGGACTGGTGTGGAAACCCTTGGAATAGCTTGACATGCCATTGGTAGGGATGAAGGCATGCCACAACTCTTCCTTGGGTTTGTGGTTGGAATGCTTATCAAATTAAAAAATCAAAATTCCTGGTGGTGGATCAGGACTTTCAGGAAACTTTTTGCCATCCTAAATTCTAAATTATAGTTTGATCACTTGTCCAACATTATCAATGATAGCAAACTAGTCAATGAATGACCAGAAGGAAGAAATGGTGATTTCTAATGTTCCTGGCTGATTTCCTTCCTTTCCTTATTTTACCTCTACCACTCCCAGAATGGAAAGTATGTTGACTACTCCAACATTTGGTTGGTGGGTAACCTCTCTGCATGGTTGCTTTTGTTGCTTACACATTTCAAATTTGAGTTAGTTTGTGCTATGCTATGGAAAGGGCTGTCTTTAAAAGTGATTGAAAAATGTGACATATCTAGTGTGGGAATATTAAGAGGGATGAGGAACTAGCATGTACCAAGTGCCTAGTCTATGCCAGACACTGTGCTGCAGCTTTATATATGTGCTTGTTTAGTCCTTACAATAACTAGCGTAGGCATTTTCCTCATGTTTCCCATGAAGAATTTGAGACTCAGAGAGGTGAGGTTGCTTCTCTGCAGCTTAATATCCATATAACTGGTAAATCTAGGCCCAGTTCTATGTGATTCTGTATCTGTAGCAGGAAGCTATTGATATCCTCTGACAGGAAGACAGAAGACCTGATAAGCTTACCTCCTGTGTGACTTTGGGGAAGAAATTTCATTTCTCTAACCTATAGTTTCCTCCTCTCTGAAGTGAATAATAATACCTGATAATAAAAATAATACCTGATAACAGCAACAACAACAACTACTACAACTGACATTTATAGCTTTTCACAGCTCAACAAGAATGAGGAATGAGGACACTGAGGCACAGAGAAGTTAAGTGTCTTATCTAAAGCTATTTATGTTGGGGCAGTTACAAGCTAGATTGAAACCAGATCTGCTATGCTGAATCACATGGTTATTGTAAGGATCAAGTCAAATACCCAGGAAACCTTGCCTTGAAATCTGTAAAGTGCTGTACAAATTCAAAGTATTATCATTATTATAATTAAAGAAAGAAATAGTAACTTACAGTTTGGATAGATTAACTGTGAAATATTAGAATTATATAAAATAAATCACTAAATCACATACATTAGCTACAATGAAGTAAAATAAAAAATGAACATCAAAACTTAAGTTATATAATTACTTATATTAAAAATAAATACTATAGTGTAATTACCTTCTAGCACATTAGTCCTGCAATGAAATCATGCTACTGATTTGAAGATAGCCTTAGAAGCAACCTGAGGCAACTTTGCATTTCTTGAAGTAATGAGAGGCAAAAAGCTTAAATGAAGGAGAGCTGTTAGTCATGAGCCACAAACCAGGCATGTAATTTATGCCTGAAAATACTTAGAAAAAGCATTTTCTTGATGATGGAGAAATTGTGATTACTCAGAAAATAATGGCTGTAAAGGTTACCTTTAAGGAATCAACCGATTATCTAGAACAGGAAATAAAAAAATTGGCAAAAATTGAAAGAAGCCTACAATTGATTGAAATGGCTGGATTTCATTTTTGCCATTTTTATAATGTTCAATCAAGACTTCCTGGAATACTTTGTTCCTTAATAGGATTGCTAAGACTCTGGAGGGTGAAAAAAACCTTTAGTGTGAATTAGATGTTGCTGTGGTGTATAATGAGAGTGCATTGTGTAGGTGTACATAAATATATTGCAGGCCCCATTGAGTTTTCTATCATATAGTCATCCTAAGAAATTAATGATGGTGGGAAGGCAGAGAGTTGAATCTGGCCACTTAGACTTTACTGATAATTATTGGATATTATTGAATGATGGACTTCTGAGACTATGTGCTTGTGTGTACTCTTTGCCTAAATCTGTCTCATGAGTATTTTCAATTTACCACTATGCATGTTAAGAATTACCATGCCTGTAATCACAACATGTCTTTTATGCAAAACACATGGATCTTCTTTCAATCAGCAACACAGAAAGCATCACCAGTGAACTGTCTTGAACTGTCTGCTATGCAGTTCCAGTCACAAGTCCCACTGAGACAATTCCTCTGTGAGGAACTAGTCTAAGGGAGCTTACACCCCTCTATTCCTTTGGATTTGCTACATTCCTATATCAGTAGTGCACAGGAAAGCGTAATACTTGGAGCTAATAGCCTAACCCTGTAACTCCACATGCAGACATTTCTTCCCTGAGTTAGATTTTAATTCAATGCTCTTGCTTTTAAGTCATCATAGGGAAAAGCCATGTGAAGACATCTTTGCATTTTCTGTAAAATTAGTACTGAAAAACTATTTTATTGTTCAAAGTTTCTTGCAATCAAACCAATGAGAATTTATTTTCATATTTTAGTATCTGGTAGACATTTATTTCATTTAATGAAATAGGGTATCCTTCCTTTCATCAGATAAAGAGAATCCTATAAGCTATGAGCTTATTGCTTTAACTACCAAGAAGCTTGGTTTTCAACGTAATGTTCGATCACAGTAACCAACTTAGCTTCACTTTTACTTTTCCTATTTATGTACCTTTTACTCAAAATTCTTTATTTTAGCATAGGCAAGGTATAAATTATAATTTTATTCTGTTCAATTCATCAACAATTTATTGAGTGCCAAATATGCACCATACATGTTGCTAAGTCTTGAAGGTATAAAATTAAATAAAAGGTAGTTGACTTTTAAAAGCTCATACTTTTGTGCAGGAAAAGAAATTATAACTATAGTATAGTCTATATAGTAGGAGGTTGATTTTCTATATGTATTTAGAGAAGTTTCAATTTTCCTCTAAATTTATTCATGTAGATACAGTTTTAGACATTGGCCAGTTTAGGACTTCTCCTAATTTCAAGCATATTTTAAAACCTAGAGATGCAAAATTAAATCTAAGCATGCATCAGAAACTCAGATCACTATAGTAATAGACATAAATGAAGAGATATTAAAACCTAACTAAGGTTCTCTCCATTGAGATAAAGATAAACCTGTTCCTTTTATTTACTCCTGAACAGGAACAGGAATGTGATTAACTTGCTTGTGAGCAAATGGGTCTTGATGTTCTGGACTCCTGATGCAGCTGGGCTAGAATAGAGTGAATTACTTCTTAGGGATTTGAGAGATTTTGGTGGTTTTTGTGACATCATGGGGCAAGGTTCTGATTCTGTAGAACTCTGTTTCAATGAAAGTTCAATGAAATTTCGATGAAAGTAAAGTAAAATTTCTATGAAAATTCACTAAATTAAGCTTTGAGCTGCCTGGTAGCTAAGGCAAAAAGAAAAAGCTCATAGGTTATATAATTTTATTTGCCTAATGTAAAGAAGAATATCCTAACTCAGTGAATGAGACAGTGTAAAATGAAGACATTTAAAATGAAAATGAAATAGCTGTTTCCCCTTGTTGGGTAATATCCTTGAAGATAGTCAAATATTAGTGTTCATTAGGCAGTCATTTGACCTTAGAGATAAACAGTTTGAGGGGCCAGAACAATGCTTTGCATCAGATTCTTATGGGGCCCTCAGCTCAATGAAATATTTTTGTTCTGAATTTAAGGATTGAATAGAGAAACTCATTTTGGCTGCTGCCGAAATGGCTTATTGTGCAACTCTGTTGAAGAGGAGACAGATGTATACAAAGAGTTTATCCTTGCCTTAGCTGAAAAGTAATTTCTTCCATTAAAATTGACAAACTTAGGTCCTTTAGGGAATAAAAATGATTTTTACTTGTCTTTATCTATTAAATATGCCTTTCAAATATACTTCTGAAAATGGAGCAATTTTTCAGCTGAGAATTATATGCAATATTAATTGTTTAAGCACTACTTCAGCACCAAGGTTGCATGTAATGCAATATAAGATGTTTTTGAGGATAAGAAACCTAAAGTGACATATATCTGTTTTCTAAAATTCCCCATCCCCCGCAGATCCATCTTAGCCTATATTTAGAATATTTTGAAACCGTATTTTCCAAACTGCCCTTATTTCTTTGAAAGTGGCTTCTGTGATTTAACATAGGGTATGAGTTGAATACTATATACAGTATATGGCGATCATGCTAATAATGAAGCCAAGGTTTCCAGTTTGACTCCCTTTTCTGGTTGTTTCTTCTTGGTATCTTTTTCTGGTTCCTCTTCTTCTCCCAATCTCTTAAAAGTTGATGTTTTCCAGGGTTCACTCCTGAGATCGATCTTATCTTTCTACATTTTCTTTCCCTGGGTGATTTCATTCATTTTTGACACTTCACCCTCCATCCATTTTCACACTCTTCCATCTTCACATACAGAGAATAGCACACAACCATACAGCCTAGGTTTAGACTGAGATAGCAAAGTTAGATAGGCACACTCTCTGTGTGCAACAGAAAACTGGGCCATGTTAAGGGTGTGTGAGAAATCTTAAATGTTAAACATCTAGCTTAAGTGGAGGTTGTACCAGTGGGAGGTTGTCATACCCTTCTATGCATGAAGAACAAACCTATGGCTCCTGGGACATAAACACTATATAGGGGGAGTGTCTTCTCCATCCATCTAATGGCCCTGCTGCCACATGCCTCCATGGATGCCAATAGTCTTGTTTCATTGCAACATCTTGGGCCAGAATAGTAAAGCCTAGGCACAAAGAAGTACTTTGCCCTTCTGAATTCAACAGCTTATTTTAATAACATCTTTACTGGGTAAAAAGAATAATAAAAAGTCACTTTCAAAATTGAAAAGCTGAGTTTTCATCAGTCATTTCCCAGTATTCAGCTCTCTATTATTTTTAGTTATGAAGGCTATGCTTTCTATATTAAAAAATACTCAGGAACTTAAATATTTTAAAAGTAATCACACCACTTAAATAAGATTAGTATAACCTACAGGGGATGGTATAGCTGGTATGTTGGTTGTCCATAGAATGATTCAGTTGCCAACATCACTTTGGAAATCTGACTGTGTTTTGATTTACTCAAGTAACAGTTTAAATTCTTGAATATTTTTTTTTCTAAATCACCTAAGACACAGGAGAGCTTGAGTCACTGTTGATAAACAGTTGCACCATTTCAAAGTAAATGAGTATGAATCATCAATATGTAAATACCATTCCCCCAGAACATGTAGGCAGACACCAGTAATTTATAGTTCTTTGATGGAAAGGAATTAGATTTACTTTAGTCATATGTCAGCTCAATTAGATGTTGTTAAATCCCATGCTTTTCCTAAACTGAAGGTAGCCATGATAGGATACTTTAACTGACTTATTCCTTATCCAGTGGGCTAAGCCTTTTTCATTGTATAATGTAGTGGAAAGGGGTGACATGTCAAGAACAATATAATTCAAATAATCCTTTATAATTCCAATGATCAGTAAGTAGAAATTGTTGATCACAATGCAGAATGTAAGAGTTCAGCTCAACTGATCTAAAGTAAGGTATTTTGCTAATAAAATTCATAAGTAACATAATTTAAAACTTTTTCCCAGTAAGCATATTTAAGGTTAGGCCAGGGAGTATACAAATGTTAATCACACAGCTCATTCCAAGAGACTATTTCAATATCGTTACTGATTTTTTTCTTATATAGCACATGAAAAGTATGAATAGCAGCCTGAAAATTTTAGAGAACCTTATATGTTAGTCTACTTAGAACATCTGTTTGAAACATTAACATTAGGAAACACAAACCTATTCATTCTTTCTCCTCCCACCCCCATCTTTTTGTTATTTTAGACAAACAAAGGTGATGCACTTGCCAACAGAGTCCAGAACACGCTGGGAAACTATGATGAAATGAAGGATTTGCTAACTAACCATTCTAATCAGAATCATCTAGTGGGAGTCCCAAAGAATTCTGTGCCCCAGACTCCCATCAACAAAAATGAACCAAGCTTTTTCCCAGAACAAAAGAACCGAATGATCCCTCCTTACCAGGATAACACTCAGCCCTCTGGACCAATGCCTCCACCTTCTGTTGTGATACTGAATTCAACTCTAATACACAGCAACAAGAAATCAAAACCCGACTGGCCGCGAGACAGTCATAACACTAGCATTGTATCAGCTAGCCAGGCCAGCAGTCAGCCAAATAAGATGCAGCCATCTACACAGGATCAGCCCCAAGCTAGACTGGAAGACTACTTTGTTTACCCAGCTGAACAGCCTCAAGTTGGAACACTTGAAGGATCAAACCCATCAGCAAAGGAAGGCAGTTATCTCAAGTCCGGTGGAGGTGATACATTCAAAGAAATCTTTCAATCTAACTCACCAGAAGCATCTGAATTTACAGTGCAAGTGCCTGGGTCTCCCCTACTTGCCTCCTCTTTATTGGCTCCTAGCAGTGGCCTTTCAGTTCAAAACTTCCCACCAGGGCTTTACTGCAAAACAAGCATGGGGCAGCAAAAGCCAACTGCATATGTGAGACCTATGGATGGCCAGGACCAGGCACAAGACATATCTCCAACACTGAAACCTTCTATTGAATTTGAGAACAGTTTTGGGAATCTGTCATTTGGATCCCTCTTGGATGGAAAACCAAGTACAGCCAGTTCAAAGACTAAACTGTCAAAGTTCACAATTCTCCAAACAAGTGAAGTAAGTAATTTTAAAGTTTTGTTTTGTTCCTTTTTTTTATTTACTGCTATAAAGTATTCACAAGCAGCTCTTATTTACCTTCTCACGCCATAAGTATGACTCTTCAATGTCAGAATCTGAGTCTTGATCTTCTGTCACTTGTGACTTGACTGATTAACACTCTGCAAATTCAGTAATATCTCCATAATTTGGAATGACAAAAGACAAGGTCAGTCTGAGTGAATGAAACGTTGGAGTTATAAAGTAGTTTCAGACAATACATTTGCAATATTATGTACAAATTTAATAACACTGGAGATTTTAATTGGCCATGAGGCCCATGAAAAGATTGAGTCACTATAGGCCACGACTAGCCAATATCATAAACAAAACACAAAAAGTTTCTTGAGGTATTGAATGTACAGGTGTGGTTTGCTGGATCCTGAAGTGGAAGGCATTCTTTAAGAATCTTAGCTTCTTGCCCTTACTGGTTTTGCTCAGTTGTTGGAGCGTCAGTCCATGGACTGAAGGGTCCTGAGTTCATTCTGGTCAAAGGCACATACCTCGGTTATAGGCTCGATCACTGGCCCCCGTCTGGGTGTGTGCAGGTGGCAACCAATCAATGTGTCTCTCTCGCATCAATGTTTCACTCTGTCTCTCCTCCTCCCTTCCACTCTGTCTAAAAATCAATGGAAAACATATCTTTGGGTGAGGATTAACAAAAACAAACAAAAATGACCATGAAGAATCTTAGCTTTGCAAGTGCTTGCAGGGCTATTTATTGGTAAGATCTGTGTTATCGTCTATATTCCTCAATCTTCCCTTTTGCATCACTACCTTGAGCCCTTCTATGAAATCCGAAGGCATTATACTCAACCAGAATTCCACTGGGTTTAGAATGACTAAATGCTCTACCCATCTCAGGAATTGCCTTGTAAAAGAGAAGTTCCGAGGGACCAAAGCCTCTCCTAAATGAATGAATTGTAATGACTGCATATTATGCCTTATGGCCCCTGGGTGGGCAACACATATTGGGTGCCCCTCAGATACCACCATATAAGCTGCTGCCTACTATACCTCAAGTGCTTGATTGTAAGATGCCACTGCTTTTAGATTGTTACTGTTGACTAGAAGCTTGAAAATATATGGAGGAAGAAGGTAGTTTGAAATTCTTAATAGGAGTGACAGACAATCTGTATTGTTGCAGATTCTAATTTAGTGCTGTCTGAATTAGAGAAATCTGACCATATGTGTCCTCTGGCTTTTCTTCCTCTATTCATACTCAGCAGATGCTGTGATTTCAGAGGATTATGGGAATACAAAGGAAGGGGCTGTTGGTTGTATTTTCTGAATGCATGTTTTTAATATTGTTTCATCTCTGAGGAAGTTGTGCTTTTTGTATTATAACTCATCAAGTCTTGTCAAGCTTCCTTCTAAGTATCTCCTTAATCTGTCACCTCTTTACCCTCATTGTTTTTGAAGTGCCCATGAGCATCTCTCACCTGGAATGTTGTGATAGCCCCTCCTACCATGTATCCCTCCCTCTAGTCTCACCTTTCTTACAAACCATCCTCCATACAGACTGATTTAATGGGCAGATCTTGTCATGTCACTCCCTATTTTGGATTCTTCAATGTCTTCTCATCACTTTCAGGAAAAAGTCCAGATTTCTTAATTCTGCATGCAAAGCTCTTCATTCTCTGATTTCATACTCTCTTTCTGACTTCATATGTCACCACTTCTTTATACACAGATGAAATCCCAGCCATATGGAACTACATGTGGTTTCCCATCATATCATGCTTTATCACACTTCCTTGTTTTTGTGCCTACTGCCCCTTCAGCATAAAGTGTATTTCCCTACTCTCCCTTGTCTTCCTGGTGAAGACCTGCTTCTCCTTCAGGTATACTCAGTTGTCACTTTCACCAGGCTTAATTACAAACTGTTTCTTCTGGGCTCCTCTAGCATCTTGTATACACTTTGACGGGCACTTTTTTCATTGTATTGTAGTTACTTGTTTATGTCTGTCTCTGCCACTAGACTGTGAGCTCCCTGAGAGCAAGAAATGTCTCATTCTTTTCTGTATCTTAAGTGCCTAGCAAATGCCTGGCACATAGTAGATACTCAATAAATATTTGTTGAATGAATGAATTTCAAAAATGGTTACTTGATTACATTTACTAAGCTATGTTAATCAAATAACATTAACAAAGATAAACAATTGCTAGAAAAGCCATCCTCAATTTTATTTCTTTCATTGTGCATTGTCTTCCTGTGTCTTATTCTACTCTACTTCTGCAGAGTCATTTGGAAACCTGAATCCCAATTTCCACTGGATGACTTATTATAGGATTGTAATACTTATAGACCCAAAAGAAACCTGCTTTGAAAAAGGTGTATAATGGGAGACTGGAATGTAATTTTTGTCCTGTTCTTGTCCTGGTGTCTGCTATTGTTCCCTGCTTACATGGTGGTGCCATCATTCAGAACTGGTCTTCAAATAGCACTGGCCCATCAAGAGGTCTGTCAGCCTGTGTCCATACCTGATTAGTGGAGTGACAGGTCACAGTTTCAGTGAGATCTGCTCTGTTGTAATCCTCTGTCATATATTTACAGTATGGCTGACCCAGATTCAGAAATGACTTCATGTTTTTGCTCAATGCTCTAGCGCACTATTGAGAGTTACATTTCCAAAGAGATTCTAGCTATCATCAACTCTGGAGATGATGATCTAATAAGCAATCTATGTGCACTGCATTCAGCCTTTGGTGAGGAAAGGTACAAACAGACTTTGGTAGAGCCTTGTATCAAAATGGACCAGGTGCAATAAAGTCATCATAAAAGATCAGTGAAGTACTTATTTTAAAATATAGGTTTCAAGGAAGGATTTAAAAGAGTGGTAGAGAGAATCTTAGTGACCTAAAGTCAGGAGAATAAACAGACTCTAAGGGTAATGTGAAAACCAAAAATAGAAGGAAAGAAGTGAGAGGTTAGAAAGTCTAATATAGAGCTCAGAAATGTGTAGATAAAAACATTAGTATAACTACAGACAGGGTAGAACATTATAAAGCTTTGAATCTAATGGAATTTATGTGGCTAAAACTCTAACCAAGTCTGAAAAGTCAACCTATTATATCTGGTTGAACTTTTCAAAAGCACTTAACTTTAGAATTCAGTCCCAGTCCCTGGAACCAAGAGTTACAGGCATTGGGTTCTGGGTACCTAGTCAAAGCACCCATCTTTGATGAGTGGTAGCATAACTTTATTACTAAAAAGGCTTGTCCATAGAGTAATCACATTTCTTTGAGCATTCCCAACTCATACCCTCGCTCTAGTGACAGGAGGCTGACATGTGTACTAATGAAATACATTTTGGGGGAGTGGGGAGTAAATGATTAGGAAACACATATTCTAAGATATACAAAAAGCAAATGTCATTATATTTGTGAACTGGGAGATCATATAAAATTAAATTTGCATGTGTGTGCACCCATGTTTGTTTATGTGTCTATGTTTGTATGCATAGTGGAAAAATTTTAATTATAGCCTATCATTGAAACATTTCTTTGCTTCTTAGAATTTCTGTATTGATACTAAGGATGCTAGAAGCCTAACCAACTTTATTTCAAAAGGTCAGTTTTTCTATTGAAGCATGCTATTTAAAAAAACAACAACATTATTTGTTTGTGTAAAAACTTAATGTTACAGAATTTATTAACATTCCAGGCAACCAAAATAGACTGATGTGTTCTACAGTTGGCCTTAGAAGAATTTTCTGGGAACTACATCTAAAAACACTAAAAGACCTTTTTATATAGCTAGTGGAAACTGAGGGTTGCTTGCAGATGGTGTTTTATTAGGAAATTAATTTGTTAATAAATGCAGGTTTATACATGATTTTATTACAGATGTTTTTTGTTTATTTTGTCATTAGGCTAAGAATATTCTGGTTTTGATAGCTTTGCATTTTGGTGCAATTTGTTATTAGTATTGTTTGAGAAGTAAAAAACTCATACAAATGAAATGATCAATGACATGTATTAAGTGTCTCCATCCTAAATCAATAGCTTTTATAAGTACAATACTAATATGTGGAGTGTCATCACCATAAAGGTTCATTTGCTTTACAAGCAGCTCTTGGTGTGACCTAAGACTATCTGAGGCTACAGTTGCCTCAAAACTAGGAGTCTCTTAGAAAAGTTTAATGGAACTGATAAAAATTATGTGATTTGACTTTAGCTTATTTTAGTGACTAGTTTTGTCAATTGGCTAAAAAGTTATTGCTCACATGTTTGTGCCTGTGCTTGTTTTGTTTTATATACCATACAGTGAACACTGAGAGTGTCATTGGATTTATTTATTATGAAGTAGATAGGAATCTCAGATCCCTTTGGTGAGAACTGCAGAGAATGATAGAAATTTACCATTCCTGTGCTGGATATGCCCAGTTGGGCACACAGAAACCATAGTGGCAGCTGCTTTAAAGAACAGAAGGGCATCCAGCTATTGTGTGCAACCCATTCTAAGCATTTTTCACTTGATGTATATCACGAGTTTTTTGTCCATTCTTATGGAAAAAATAGTATCCAGTCTAAGGCTATAACTTGTCTAATTCCCATCCCATTGGAAATTAATGGTGATGTCTCTGAAAGTCTTCATAGTTCCAGGGCACCAAAAGAGACCTTGACCTTAGCATTTATTCCATAAAAATGTGGGATCCAGAAAATTTTGTATTCTCCAGTCCATCACCTGTGGGCACTTTGTGTGTGTGTGTGTGTGTGTGTGTGTGTGTGTGTGTGTGTGTTACTAGCTCATCCAACTCCTTGGTCTCATTCATAACTAAAATTGATTTACTTTAACACACTTCTTAATTTTCCCCCTATCTTTGGTGTCCCCTTGAGCTGAATGGGCCCAAGAGAGAATCTGAAAGGGGCAGTTAATAATACAGGTAGAGAAGGGAGTCTTGAATTCTTTGTGATGGAGAGGTCCGAGGTATAGGAGATTCAAATAAGGTTGCCACAATTTGGTGATTAGGAAAAGTGTCTTGGAGAGGTACGGATGAAACCATTTTCATAATTATAGGGTTATTTCACCAGACATGATGCATAGGGGTAACCCTAGAAGGTTTTACAGAGAATGAATGTGAGAGATTTTGAATTTGACCTTGAAAACTGGGTGGAATTACAGTAGGTGAAAGTGAGCTGGAGGGCAATTCATTTGTGTGCATATTACTGATGGGTGGAAAGAATGGAAGCTACAAAAATGGGAGGTGAGAACATGCAAGGCATATTCTGAGGATTGGCCAGTTTGTCTGCAACTTTATGTTTGTAGAGGCAAAGTCCAAAAAGACTACAAAGCCAGACTGTTAAAAGTGTCTTGCCTGTACAGGCAATCTGGCAGCCAGGTTGTGATGCTGAACTTGAAACGTCCCTTTCTCAATGGCTTCATGGATGGTGACTTGAGAAATATCAAACAAATTGTTATCTAGCAATATTTTTTGAACCCCTGTGTTCTCTACTCCCTTACAAGAAAGCACATCTCGTTTCTTTGTTTGTAGGCATCAGCTTTTCCTGAACCTGTTTTCCAAAGGCTCTTTGTAAAGTAGTGCTGACATGGTTGTTCTAAACTAAACCATGCTCTCCATCCTTGGGGTTCCCTATCCTTCAATACTTCCTCTCACTTTGTTTTCTCATTAGCACTAGTAAAACTCAGTAATAGATCTCAACTTTGGTGTAGTAAAGATTATCCAAATGTCCCTGCTTTTAGCTTCCTTCTTATTTCCTTAAGTCCTGTTCTTTTGCGTGTGGGTATGTGTGTGTGTTTCTTTTCTTTTCAAAGCTGCATGTAAATGATTCTAGCTATCAGCATCCTGTAACAATGTCGGCTATTTCAACATTCAATTTTTTAAAATGAATTAGACTATTTGGTTTCAGTGCAACTGTCTTGGTGTTCTGTGATTTTTATTTTTTCTTTAATATTATTTATTTGTTGTTGAAAGTATTACATATGTCTCCTTTTTTCTCCTATTGACCTCTTATAGCCTGCTACCACATCCCACATCAGGCCTCCACCAACCTATTGTTTGTGTCCGTGGGTTAGGCATATATGCATACAAGCTCTTTGGTTGATCTCTTCCCACCCACCCATGCCCAACTTCCCTCAGAGATTTGACAGTTTGTTCCATGCTTCTATGACTCTGGATCTATTTTGTTCATCAGTTTATTTTGTTCATTAGATTCCACATATGAGTAAGATCATGTGATACTTATATTTCTCTGAGTGGCTTATTTCACTTAGCATAGTACTTTCCAGGTCCTTCCATGCTGCCTCAAAGGGTAAGAGATCCTTCTTTTTCACTGCTGCATAGTATTCCATGGTGTAAATGTACTACAGCTTTTTTATCCACTCATTTACTAATGGGCACTTGGACTGTTTCCAGATCTTAGCTATTGTAAATTGTGCTTAGCTATTGTAAATAGTTTTTACTATCTGTGGTTTCTTCTATGAACATAGAGGTGCATACATTATTCCTTATTGGTGTTTTGGGTCTCTTAGAATATATTCCTAAAGTGGGATCACTGGGTCAAATGGCAGTTCTATATTTAATTTTTTGAGAAAACTTCATACTGTTTTCCACAGTGGCTGCACCAGTCTGGGTTCCCACCAGCAATGTACTAAGGTTTCCTTTTCTCCACTTCCTCACTAATACATGTCAGTTGTTGATTTGTTGATGATAGCCATGCTGACAGGTGTGAGGTGGTACCTCATTGTCATTTTGATTTGCATGATTAGTAATCTCAGATTTCAGGTGATTAGTAAGTTTGACCATTTTTTTATATGTCCCTTGGCCTTCTGTATGTCAGCTTTGGAGAATTGTCTGTTTAGGTCCTTTGCCCATTTTTTAATTGCATTGTTTATCATTTTTTTGTTAAGTTGTATGAGTTCCCTGTATACTTTGAAAATTAACCCTTTATCAGATGTATCATTGCCAAATATGTTCTTCCATACAGTGGGCTCCCATTTAATTTTGTTGAGTGTTTCTTTTGCTTTGCAGAAGCTTTTTATTTTGATGTAGCCCCATTTGTTTATTTTCTCCTTAATTTTTTTTTGCCCTAAGAGATGTATCCACAAACATATTGCTACGAGAGATGTATGAGTTTTTACCATCTGTGGTTTCTTCTAGGATTTTTATGGTTTCACAACTTACATTTAAGTCTTTATTCATTTTGAGTGTATTCTTGTGTATGTTGTAAGTTGGTGGTCTAGTTCCATTTTGTTGCATGTATGTGTCCAATTTCCCTAACACTATTTATTGAAGAGAATGTCTTTATTGCACTTTATGCTTTTGCCTCCTTTGTCAGATATTAATTGAGGATAATGGCTTGGGTCAATTTCTGGGGTTCTCTGTTGTGTTCCATTGATATATATGCCTGTTCTTGTGCCAGTCCCAGGCTGTTTTGACTATGGTGGCTTTGTAGTATAATTTGACATCTGGTATAGTGATCCCTCCAACTTTGTTCTTTCTTAAGATTGCTGCAGATATTTGCTTTTTTTTCCCTTTTGGTTCCATATAAATTTTTGGAATATTTGTTCTAGATCTGTGAAGTATGCTGTTGGTAATTTAATAGGGATTGTATTGAATCTATAGATTGCTTTGGATAGTATGGACATTTTAATGATGTTAATTCTACCACTCCATGAGCATGGTATATTCTTCCACTTGTTTATATCTTCCTCTATCTTTTTTCCAACATCCTGTAGTTTTCTGAGTATAAGTCTTTTACCTCGTAGGGTAAGTTTATTCCTAAGTATCTTAATTTTTTGGTGCTGTGGTAAATTTGATTACTTGCTTAGTTTCTCTTTCTGAGAGTTCATTATTTGTGTATAAAAATGCCATCGATTTCTGGGTTTTAATTTTGTATCCTGATACATTGCTGAACTCACTTATTAAATTTGGTAATTTTTGGTGGAGTCTTTAGGGTTTTCTAAGTACTATATCATGAAATCTGCGAATAATGAGTTTTACTTTCTCCTTTCCAATTTGGATCCCTTTTATGTTTTTTTTTCTTGTCTAATCACTGTGGCTAGGACTTCCAATACTATGTTGAATAAGAGTGGTGAAAGTGGTCATCCCTGTCTTGTTCCTGTTCTTAGGGAAAATGTTTTAGTTTTTGCCAATTTAGCATGATGTTGGTTTTAGTATTTGTCATATATGTCCTTTATTATGTTGAGGCGTGATCTCTCATTCCCACTTTGCTGAGAGTTTTTATCAAAAATGGTGTTGGATTTTGTCAAATTCTTTTTCTGCATTTATTGATATGATCGTGTGATTTTATCTTTTAATTTTTTATGTGATGTATCATGTTCATTGATTTTTGGATATTGTACCAGCCTTGCATCCCTAAAATAACTCTAAATTGGTCATCTTGTGTGATCTTTTTAATATATTTCTGGATCCGATCTGCTAATATTTTGTTGAGGATTTTAGCATCTATGTTCATCAATGATATTGACCTATAATTATCTTTCTTTGTAGTGTCTTTATCTGGTTTTGAAATTAGGATAATGCTGGCCTCATAAAAACAGCTTGGAAGAATTATTTCCTCTTGGATTTTTTGGAATAGTTTGAGGAGGATGGGTGTTAATTCTTAGAATGTTTAGTCAAACTCTCCCATGAAGCCCTGTGGACCAGGGCTTTTGTTTCCTGGAAGTTTTTGTTTGTTTGTTTGCTTGTTTATTTTTATTTATTTTTATATTACTGCTTTACTTTCCTCAATTGTTATCAGTCTATTCAGGATTTCTGATTCTTCCTGATTCAGTTTTGGAAGATTATATTTTTCTAGAAATTTCTCCATTTCATCCTCATTGTACAGCTTGTTGGCATATAGTTGCTCATAGTCTTTTCTTACAATCCTTTCAATTACTGTGATTTTAGTTGTTATTTCACTGCTTTATGAAATAGCTTAAAGTAAATCTTATATGAGGGAACATGATGTGTATTAATTACAAAGCATAGTTTGGATGATGACTACTGAGATCTGAGGTCCACTTCTGGCCAGGACTTGCTTTGTGGACTTGAGATAAATTTCATTTAGACTTCCTTTTACAAAGGCAATTTAGACTAGCTCATCAGTGAGCTTTCTTCCAGCTGTAAATCTCTGAGTGTGTGCTTCTCCTTTGTAATTAAGCCCAAACCCACATTGTAAAGTAACTTTAGCCACTGCTTCCCTCTCTCATACCCCACCAGGAGTATGGACATTAGAAGAATGTTAAATGATGTGAGCCCACCCTGTATACCTCTGGCTACAACTCTTTAGAACAGTTGAGAAAGTTTTAAGACTAGGTAAATATGGGAAAACTAGAATTAGATAATCTTTTGGGATTGAATACCAATTTAACCTAGAGTATTATTATATTTGAACTCATTTTAAAAAGAAGATAAAGATATACAGCATTTCATTGGAAAATACCAAGCTGTGAACTCAGGAAATAGCCTCCTAATCCTTTTGTCACCACCTACTAAACATAATGAAAAGAGGGAGAACTTCTATTTTCAGATTACTTTCAGGAAAATATTTTGACAGATTCAGTATGCAGTAAAGTGATAAGCTTTTGTTAAGTGTGTTTCAAATCGTCTTCTTATATCTCTGAATTATATCGATTAGCTTAGTACATTTTGAGCTGGTCATAAAAACATACTGCACACAATTCTGCATTAAAGAATAAGAAAAATTGACACGTAGATAATCATATTGATTCAACCCAAATAGTGAATGCAAAGGGCTTTAGGGAGGAGTTGTAGTAGTTTTTATGGCTGTTGTAAGTCTCTTCAGTTTTTTGAAATTTATGTGAAAGCAAATAATCTTTACTTAAGTATCTTTTCAAAAAGCTGCTATGCTTTGTTTACCAAATGGAGTTTGTAATATGTAACAGTAACAAAAACTTATCACCTTTATATTTTATAGTTTACATGTGGTTTCACATACATTATCTTGCGCTGTACAGTTTTACTGAGGTATAATTGACAAATAATTGTGTATGTTTAAGGCATACAACTTTATGTTTTGAAATACATAAACATTGGGATATAATCTCCACAACCAAACTAATTAACATATCTATCACCACTATAGCTACCATATTTTGTATGTGTGCTAACAACACTTAAATATACTCTTTTAGCAAATTTTAAGTATACACTACAGTATTGTTAAATACAGTCACATTGCTGCATATTAGTTCTCCAGAATTGATTCATCCTGCATAACTGAAACTTTATACTACTTGCCTAGATTCTCTCCACTTCCCCCTTCCCCCAGCTATCTTATTTTGACCTGATTTTACAGGGTCCTGGATTATCATTTCCTCTTCACAAATGTTGAAATATTGTCTCAGAAAGACTAAAAGGAACTTGCCTAATGTCACACAGCCAGCATGTGGCTGTGCTGGGACTAGAACCCAGGTCTTTTGTGCTATCTCCACAATGGTATTTGGTGTTAAGTGTGGTACTGTATATAAATGGGTTAATTTTCTAAATGTAGCTTCTCTACAGGCACATAAGGGGCAAGAGAATAATGAGCTGAATCCAGCTTAAGTTTAAATTCCCCTGCTGGGTTCATATTTCAAAAGTCTGGGGCCAAACATACCAAAAGAGCAATTTTTCTGGTGGTATTACAGGTTACAGCCATGTGTTTTTCATTTAAAAATATGGTGAGAAGTAGTGTTTTTGCAATATTCCTAAATGAGTAACATATGACACAACTTGTTAGAGGACCTTTTCTTGGTTCATAAAGTTTCTGAGTTTTTGTCTGTTTGGTAGGATGATTTTAGCAGAATTCTCAGACAGCATAACTAAAATCTGGATTTCTGTGACTGAAGTACAACCATCCTCAAGATAAACCTTTGATGTGAATGAGAGTTTACTAAAAATTAGGCATGGAAATAATTGCTATAGAAGCAGTAAGACTTCTCTCAAATGTTTGACCCCCCCCCAAGTAGATTAATTTTATAAACTACAGATGACCAAATTGCAAGGGTATTTCACAAGGAGCAGGCAGGATCCCTGGCTTTTATTCAGAGATATTAAAGTTTTGAGTCTCCCTGTACATCAGCAAAAGAATTCAGATAATCCATATACTTCTCCTCAGAGAATTACTGTGAGAATAAATGAGCTAAATAGCGATAAAGATTTTTGAAAAATTGACAGGACTCTGGAAACTGGAGATAAATTCGTTTTCTATAGATACTATAATAAAGTAATATAAACCGAGTGGCACAAAACAATAGAAATGTATTCTCTCATAGTTATGGAGGCTAGAAATCCAAAATAATGTCAGTGGGGCTGAGCTCCCTCCAGGCACTCCAGGGGAGAATCTTTTGTTGTCTCTTCATGTATTCTGGTGGCCCCAGGTGTTTCTGTGCTTGTAGCAGCATTGCTCTACTTTCTGTTCTTGTCTTCCCATGTCCTTCTCCTTTGTATGTTTCCCTATGCCTTCTCCTCTTCTTATAAGGACATCAGGGCCTTCTCTAATTACATATGCAATGATAATCTTTCCATATAAATTCATATTGTGAGGTTATGAGGAGATGAATTTGGAAGGGCACTATTTAACCTACTACAAGAAGGATTATACTTTATACATCCCAGACTGAGAATGGTGGGAGACCAGTATGTGTTCATTGTGAAAACCCCAAGCTAGTCTATAGGAGGGAGGTGGCTTCCCCATCTTAGAACTCTCAGGTTTAGTCCACAATGGTTCTGAGCCTAATTCTCTTTAATGCTCTTTAATTTTTGCTGTACCTATGTGAAAGGTAATTATTATGGACAGACTATTTAAGTACAATTGTACAAAACTGATTACAAATCTTTTAGCATAGTAAGAATAAATTTTCTTTCCAAGTAAATAATAGAGAAAACATAATTTGCCAATGCTTAGGTGGTTAAACATTTTCTCTAAAACAAATATTTCCTGTTTGGCGGGCCATGCAGTTTGTGGAAAGTACTAAATTCTGCCATTACAATGTGAGAACAGCCCTAGACAATGCTTTGATAATCGGCATGGCTGTGTGCCAATAAAACTTTATATGTGAATACTAAAACTCAAATGTCATATTTCCACGTGTCAAAAACATTTTTCATTTCTTCTTAATAACTTATATTGTAAAAAACATTTTTTATCCTGTGAGCCATTCAAATATAGGCAGTGTTCTGGATTTGACTTGGAAAACTTAGTGTGTGGACCCCTGTGCTAGAGATATACAAAGCTTCAGACAGCAAAAACATTTGGCCTGCCATTCCTGTTATCAATAGGAAGATGGTCTTAAGTAGAGAGAGGAGGAAAGTTAGGCCAGTGATTTTTAGAGAGTAGAATCCTAGAGTCAGGAGAGGTGTCTGCAGTACAGGAAGAATTAGCCATTGGAATAGAGACTCCCCCAACCCTACACACAGGTCAATAAGAAGATTGTTTTGCCCATAATTAGAAATAACTCTTCAACACCAAAAACCACATTTCTATTCAGTGGTGTCTTTTTTTTTTCAGTGACTCATTAGGTGAAGGTCATTTCATCTTTTGTGTTCTTAGAATTGGAGTATCTGAGCAACCGGGGCAGAGAACAATTTGCATGTCCAGGCTTGGACTCAGAATCACAGGATGCAAAGAGATGACCTCAGAGAAAACCACTAAAAGGAAGCCAGTCCTGTAATTTTTCTAGGGAGAAGAAGAACCTAGTCCAAATTCTGGAATCCTTTATGGATTAGGAGGACTAAAGTATATATTTGACTTGAGTTTAGGGGTGGTAAGGATTTCTAAGATTCTAGAAATAGCAAGTCCTCTTGCACAGCCTGAGAAGTTGGGTTAAATTGGGTGAAAGGTCTGATGGTCTGTGGCAGCTCCTGTAGTCTCTTCATTGCTGATGTGTATGGATGTTTGTGTATATGTGTGTACATATGCATGTGCCAGTGTCCATGTGTCTTTCTGTAGGCCCTTATAATGCCAGTGGATTCCTGGGTGGTGAAGGCTAGAAAATAATAGCAAATTTTTTGTCCAGACTCCCTGGCAATACCTAGGTTCTGGGAGACTTAGATTAAAGGAGTGATAAGAGAAAGAATCTATTTTGTTAAGGCTTAAAAGATAAAATTAGATTGAAATAAGGCTCCAAAAACTAAAATAATAGGATGATTGAAAAAAGGAGGTTGTATCTTAGCCAGATGAAATGGACTTCATAAAACCTGGGAAGTTGTTGGGGTTTCAAGTGCCATGCTTCCTATTATATAAGAATGTCATGATGGCTCACTGTTTAAAGTATGTGCCATAGAAGATTGTTACAACTATGCTGCAATTTCATTAAATAAGTCGATGGTGGGAGAAGTAGCTGCCATCTTGTAGAGTGTTAGGGGTCACTATTCATATCTCTATATATAAAAGCATGTGACTGTTATGACCGAACGACCAGTTGCTATGATGCACACTGACCACCGGGGGCAGATGCTGAATGCAGGAGCTGCCCCCTCGTGGTCAGTGCACTCCCACAGCCAACCTCCTGTGGCCAGCCAACCTCCCGCCACCCCTCCCCCCATTGGCTGGCCCCCCTGATTGGCCCCAATGCAGGGGGGGAGCGGCCAGCCAACCTCAAGCAGTCCCTCCCCCCGCCAGCAGGCCCCACGATGGCCTCAATCACTGTCCAGGCCTAGGGACCCCACCCATGCACGAATTTGTGCACCAGGCCTCTAGTAGACTATAATGTGTTAATGACTTCTGAAATTGGTTAAGGAAATGGCCCTGGCTTTAGAGCAAACATGCCTTTTGACCTTCATCTCCTTATTAGCATATCCTATTCATCTAGAATCTAGATCTTAGTGCAAATTAACTGGAAAGTTGGCTTTTTCTAGGAAATCCAGAAATGCCCTCTCAGGCACCTGCTAGAAATGCAGACCACAATTTCACCCTGAGTGGGGCCTCATCAAGTGATCTCACCTGTGTGTTGAGGCTTCCAAACTGTCTCTCTGTATATCTACTTTATTTACTAGAGTAAATGTAGCCTTCATATCCTTGGGAAGATGGGAAGATCTAGCATGCTTTCCCAGACAAGACTGATGGATAAAAAGGACCCACATCACAGAGTTTGGTCTGAATCCACAATATACCTATAATAAATCACTTAGAAGGTAATATGATGTCTCATCACCTGAAACTAATATTGTATATCAACTATAATCTACGCTAATAAAAGAGAAACATGGTAATTAGCGTACGACCGCTACCCTTTTCATTGGCTAATCAGTGAGTATATGCAAATTAACTGTCAGCCAAGATGGCGGCTGGCAACCTTGCACTGAAGCAAGCAGGGAGGCTCACTTGCTCCAGTGACAGCGGACTCCAACGTTCCCCGCCTAACTTGCCGGCCTCTCAGCTGCAACTCTAAGCAACTATGTACTATGTTGCAAATAAGAAGCTAAACAAAACACCAGAAACCGGCTTTCATTCAGCCGGGATTCATCCAGCCAGACTGCAACATTGTATCGATGTTTTCAGCAGCGAGGCCTCAGAGCTAAAGCTGGCCCAGAATAAAAAAAAAAAAAAAAAAGAAAACAAGGAGCGGTTGAGAGCTTCAGTCACTCGCTTCAGGAAAACAGCCCTCAGCCCCTCACCCAGACTGGCCAGGCACCCCAGTAGGGACCCCCACCCTGATCCAGGACACCCTTCAGGGCAAACCAGCCAGCCCCCACCCATGCACCAGGCCTCTATCCTATATAGTAAAAGGGTAATATGCCTCCCGGCACTGGGATCAGCAGAGCAGCGAGGCTCCCGGCACCGGGATCAGCATGACAGGGGGCAGTGCCCAAACCTCCTGAACGCCCTGCAGCTCTGTGAGTGACAGGGGGCAGGGCCACAACCTCCCTATCCGCCCTGCTCTGTTCAGGACAGGGGAAGGCACCCCAACACCCTGATCAGCCCTGCTCTGTGCCTGATGGGGGGAACTCCCCAATCCCCTGATTGCCCTGCAGCTCTGTGTTTGACAGGGTGCAGCGCACCAACCCCCTGATCGGCCCTGCTCTGTGTGTGACAGGTGCGGCGCCCCAACCCCCCCCACCCCCCCACAGGCCCTGCTCTGTGTGTGACAGGGTAGAGCCATAACCTCTCCATCGGCCCTGCCCCGAGTGTGACAGTGGCGGCGCCCCAAACCCCTGATCGGCCCTGCTCTGTGGGTGATAGAGGGTGGTGCCCCAACCCCCCTCCACGGGCCTTGCTCTGTGTGTGACAGGGTAGAGCCATAACCTCCCCATTGGCCCTGCCCTGAGTGTGACAGGGTGCAGTGCCCCAACCCCCTGATCTGCCCTGCTCTGTGTGTGACACGGGGCGGTGCCCCAACTCCCCTATCGGCCCTACTCTGTGAGTGACAGGGGGGAGCTCCTCAACCCCCTGATTGGCCCTGCTCTGTGAGTGACAGGGGGGAGCTCCCCAACCCCCTGATCGACCCTGCTCTGTGTGTGACAGGGTACGGAGCCCCAACCCCCTTGATCGGCCCTGCTCTGTGAGTGACAGGGGGCAACACCCCAACCCCCTGATTGGCCCTGCTCTGTGCGTGACAGGGGGTGGCGCCACAACCTCCCTATCGACCCTGCCTTGAGTGTGACAGGGGCGGTGCCCCAACCCCTCAATTGGCCCTACCCTGAGCGTGACTGAGGGTGGCATCGCAACCTCCCGATCCGCCCTGCTCTGTGCATGACGGGGCGGCGCCCCAACTCCCCAATCAGCCCTGCTCTGAGCCCCACCAGGGGCTGCACCTAGGGATTGGGCCTGCCCTCTGCCACCCGGGAGCAGGCCTAAGCCAGCAGGTCGTTATCTCCCGAGGGGTCCCAGACTGCGAGAGGGCACAGGCCGGGCTGGGGGACCCCCCCTCCCCACCCCCCCGAGTGCACAAATTTTTGTGCACCGGGCCTCTAGTTGAAAAATAAAGTGATTTAAAAATGAAAACGGTCTTGTTGCATATTTAATATTTAAGTGCAACATTTGGCCAAAGGACAAATGTAAAAATGTGTAACATTTTGAGTTGTTGACATTGAATTTGATACTATGAATTGTTATGTTTTCAACATAAAGTTTTATCATATACATCATTGGATAGATCCATTAGATGAGAATACCTATAAAACCCCATATTTTCTCTTACCCATTAATTTCATTCATTCATTCATTCAGTAAACTTTATTTAGCACCCATTGTGTGCCAGGCACTATGCTCTGTATTGGTAAATTGAGATGATGAAGAAATTAGTGAGGCCCCACTCAGGGTGAGCGTCCTGGTCTCAATTTCTAGCAGCTGTATGGGAGGGCATTTCTGATCTTCCCAGATCATATGTAGCTTAAGTAAGGGAATATGGACACAAAAAATAAAAGGCGTTTTTAAGGAGGTAGTGACTTGAGTGCTAGCTCTTGAAGTGTGATTGGAAGTTTTCTTGGTGAAGATGTTAAACCCACATCAGGTTGTAAATGGGCCTGATGACTCCTGAGATTCATGAGACAGAAAAGAAACAGCTGTGTTTGGGGAGCTAAAGGGGGAGATTGGAAAGATTGAAGTCTTGGTATTAGCTCTAGGTGATGCAGAGCCTTTTAATGATATAAGTAAGGCAGCTGATTTTTTAGAAAAATCATGTTGTGGGGGGATTGGCAGGAGAGTCGGGGGAAGGGAGTAATAGACATGATAGGGCTGGCGAGGTTTAAGACAGAAAGAGAACTGAGCAAGCTATGAAAATATTCTAGGCCAGAAATGCCAGCAATTTGAATTATGGCTGCTTTTGAGATAAAATTTTAAGGTTGATTGATAAGATTCAGTGATTAACTACATGGATCATTAAGAGGAATTCAACAAAGAGGATATAAAATTACTCTGAGGTATATGGTGATCCAAGATTCTTTTCATTGACAACCAAATCTTCACAAAACAGGTAAGTGTCTTCTATAACACATTATTTGTATATTGTTCTGTGTTTACTACCTCAAGTCAAGTCTCTTTCAAACACCATTTATCCCTCCTTTACCCTCTTCTACTTCCCCCCACAACCCTTTCCCCTGTGGTAATCACCATACTGTTGTCTGTGTCTGAGTATCTTTTTTTTTTTTTTTTTGCTTAATCCTTTCACCTTTTCCACCCAGCCCCATACCCCCTCTAATAGCTATCAGTCTGTTCTCTGTATCTATGAATCTGTTTCTATTTTGTTTATTAGTTTATTTATTCATTAGAGTCCACATATAAGTGGGATCATATTGCACTTGTCTCTCTCTGATTGGCTTATTTCACTTACTATAATACTCTCCAGGTCCATGCATGTTGTTGCAAAGGGTAAGATTTCCTTATTTTTCACAGTCCAGTAGTATTCCATTGTATACATGTACCACAGCTTTTTTACCCACTCATCTACTGATGAACACTTGGGATGCGTGTACCAAGTTTTGTACTAAAGAAAACATTATTTTCTTATGCTTCAGTGAAGAATTTATTTCCTAACAATGGCCTTTTTGGTTCACCACTTAAAAATTAATATCTTAAATTGGAAAGATTTTATAGGACTTTAGAGACCATGAGAAATATGCTGAATACTTTCTTAGCAATAGCAGAAGTGGAAGTAACCGTTTAATATGAAGTTATGAAGTATATTAAATTATGTTTTGCATTTTGTAATTTTTGCAAGTCAAATGAACACATTTCCAGTTGAATTTCTCTTGTAATGATAGCTGTGGACTTTGCTATGATCCTGATTTTCTTTTACATTTAGACTCAATGTCTACACATGGAATGTACTTACTTAGAGAGGAGAGTTGGGGTAACCTTCCACTTAACACTGTCCTTCCCCCACCCATGATATAATCTTCAGTGAGAAATTGCATCCTTTTATATTGGTGGACTTGGGGTAGGGTTATTGTGGCTGTCTGAATTGTTACCTCAAAACTGATCAGCTCTGCTCCTTGCCTTTATTTTTTGGACATGGTCATTGCCTTTCAGTTAAGGTCATGACTTTCTGGTAGTGGAAGCAGGAGGAAAGAATAGAGTTGATATTATAACATTTTTGCACTCCATAGTTACAATTGAAATTGTATTTTCAATATGGGAAAATTAATCATAATATATTTATTTTACTTACCCACTCCTCTTTTGTTCTCAACTGTTAGAAAGTCTCTCTGTAACTCTTATGTACTTACTTATTTTGAAATTATTGTAAGAGGATTTGAGGGCTGAGAGTCTCATTTTTCACAGTTAGAGGACATAGAAGCCAGGCTGGACAAGGTCTCACCGAAGGCCCCGTGGCATTTAGTAACAGCTGAAACTTGAACTATAAACTTAAAACTTTGGGCATTCAAAGGAAAAAGTAATCAACATCCTTAATCAGAAGACACCTTTTTAAGAACAGTGGTATAATGTATACAATTACAGAATCTTGTTGCTGGAAGAACTAAGCAAAGCCAACCAGTCCAGTTGGCTTAACTAAATGTATTAGGCTTCTATTAGGCTACATTACTGATGTAGGAATGGGAACAACCTTAAAGGCTAGAGGTTGGACCTTTATCTGAGAGTGCTTGCATCAAAAATAGTCAAGTGCTACATGTAACTTTTTTCTACACCTCAAAGATACAGATATAAGTTACTTAGTTGGCATGCTCTAGCAAATATATTAGCCATATGGAAATAAACATCTAGTTCAGCAGTTCTCAACCTGTGGGTCTCGACCCCTTTGAGGGTTGAATGACCTTTTCACAGGGGTCGCCTAAGACCATTGGAAAACACATATATAATTACATACTGTTTTTGTGATTAATCACTATGCTTTAATTATGTTCAATTTGTAACAATGAAAATACATCCTGCATATCAGATATTTACATTACGATTCATAACAGTAGCAAAATTACAGTTATGAAGTAGCAACGAAAATAATTTTATGGTTGGGGGTCACCACAACATGAGGAACTGTATTAAAGGGTCGTAGCATTAGGAAGGTTGAGAACCACTGATCTAGTCTCTACATTTTGACTTATCCATAACATATAAATATGTTCATTTCACCTTCTTGGAGGAAACAGAATTTGCAGCTGCAGTGTATAATTGAATCTTCCTGAAATTACCCTTTAGAGTTTGGGAAGATAAAGATTGAGTGTGAATGCCTTCTATACACACAAAACAAACTAACAAAAAGACATTCTTTACATTTGCTTCGGCACTGGCTCAACTCTTAAATAAAATTAGTAAAAAATAATATTAAAATATCCATGATATATAAATGCTTGAGAATGTTAAAATACCTATTGGGTGGAGAATAAATTACTTATGAATTATTAGATTCAATTTGTGGATTTTATTGTGATATAATTCATTATGTGATTTACATAGGTAGACATAAATATATTTCTTGCCAAACCATTTGACAATATCCACATCAAAGCTATATAATAAAACAAGCAGAGATTGTACTTGATCACTGCTGAGAATATATTACTATTTTTTTAAATGGGAATCTGACAGTAAAGTCAAAGTTGTATAACAGAAAAAAAGATTTCTCTAATAGAAGATTAAAAATTGCATCTTCATAAATCAAGTGAATATAGTACTTAGAGCTAGAAACAATAGTGCCATGCTTCTTATTTTGAATAAGCCATTAGGCATTTTTGTCATTGCATTCCTATTTAATCTGTACAGCATTATTTATTCCAATAATTAGTGTTAACTTTCTTGGCAGTAGACAATATAATTACCTTTAATTTTTTTTTATTGCTTAAAGCATTACAAAGGGTATTACATATGTGACCTTTTTTTTCCCCACCCTTGACAATACCCCAGCTTCCCCTACCCCCCAGTGTCTTATGTCCATTGGTTATGCTCATATGCATGCATACAAGTCCTTCGGTTGATCTCTTACCCCCTCCCTCCTGCCCCCCAACCCTCCCCGGCCTTCCCGCTGCAGTTTGACAATCTGTGTGAGGCAGCTCTGCCTCTGTATCTATTATTGTTCAAAATTTATAATGGTCTCTATTATCTATGAATGAGTGAGATCATGTGGTATTTTTCCTTCATTGACTGGCTTATTTCACTTAGCATAATGCTCTCCAGCTCCATCCATGCTGTTGCAAATTGAAAGAGTTCCTTCTTTTTTACAGCAGCATAGTATTCCATCGTGTAGATGTACCACAGTTTTCTAATCCATTCATCTACTGATGGGCACTTAAGCTGTTTCCAGATCTTAGCTATGGTGAATTGTGCTGAAAAATGCCTTAAGAACATGGTTGCAGATAACTCTTAATATTTATTTTTAATTGCCTCTTTAATTATTCATTTATGTGGTATTTGAAAAAAATAATCTTGAGAAATGGAAAGCCTCTGATAGAATTACATACCAGATGAGTGGCCTCAGTTTTTTGGTCAGTTGGGTAACATCCTGGATTACAAATTGATGCCAAATGGAAGCTCCGCTACTCTTTCTTTCACCTTGCCAATCTAAATGTATTTCAGTTAGAACAACACACACTGCTCCTTCTTATTTTGATTGTTCTTAAAATAAGTTTCCACTATTATCCCTGTCCCCTTCCCTTCTCAGGTATATAAAATCCCAAGGTTGTGTGTCACTGAATTACAAGCTTTGACACCTCCAATCACTGAGCAGAGAGTCAATTACTTTAGCTTACTTGAAGAGTCTCAGTGACATTTATATGTCTTGATTTCAAATAAAAATATGAAGGTGCTTATTTTGTTTGCTATCTCAATTAATTAGAAACTAGTTTTTAAGCTTAATGAATACTATAATTCTGAATAAGCATACTAGTTTTCAAAGAAAACCAATGTTTCTGAAGATGGAATGAATAAAACTAGCCTGCTGCATGCCATAATAAAGAACAAAAACAATCTCAAGGTAAGCATGATAGTTATTCATTCATTTATTATGTATTGAGCTCATCTACATGTGTAATGAACTTTCACTTTTTATGGGGCATCCAAACATGTCAGAAGAAAAGATGAGTGTAATTTTGCCAATTGCAGTCATGGTACCTGGCACATAGTATATGCTGATTAAATATGTGCTGAATAAGTGAATGAATGCCCCAATGAACTGAAGAGTCCATAATATATCTGAGACAGACAACAATCACACAAATATGTGTATTCAGTTGTGTGATGACAAGGTGCAAACATAAACCCTTTCTTGCAAGTGAGGACCCTGAGATTGGCCAGCAAACAAGGTGAAAGTGAGCCTTTTAGGTAACGAGAATTAGATAACCAAAAATCAAGAACAGAAATAAAAGTTAAATAATAAGCAGTCATCAAATGAACTTCTTTTGACATATTTCTGCCTTCTCTTATGGCCACAGTACTGTTCTAGGGTTTTGAGGGAGACAACGTTGGACAAGATTATGTCCCACATTCAAGAAACTTATCTCTAGCAGGGCAACTGAAATATGTACACAAATAACAACCGAACAAGGTTAAATACCAAGGTTACAGTAGAGTGCAAGGGGTATAGGAGAACAGAGGAGGAAAAGGTGCCTGCTGGCAGGCCGATTTGGATGGGCCTAGGGAAGTATTGCCATTCACACCAGGTCCTATAAAGCACTAGGATGAAATCATGGTAGTTCATTATCTTTTTGGTGCCTTACCAGTGGTAGGCAAACTGCGGCTCTGCAAACTGCGGCTCATGAGCCACATGCGGCTCTTTGGCCCCTTGAGTGTGGCTCTTCCATAAAATACCGACTTCTTCACATGGGCCACGAAGTTTCAATTGCGCTGTACGTGTGCGCCCGCACGTGGTATTTTGTGGAAGAGCCACACTAAAGGGGCCAAAGAGCCGCATGTGGCTCGCGAGTTGCAGTTTTCCGGCCACGGCCTTAGACCTTTTTTAGAAGTTGATGAAACTTCCAGTTCCTTTCCCCAAAAAAACATACAAATGGACTTACACAAACGATGTTGTATGCAATTGCTTAGACTTCCTGCCTGAAGACTATGTACCCTCCAGGTAGTCCATGTACCCAAAATTGAGACCTTTGGCATGGAGGGTGGAAATGGTTTTGGAAAAAGTAGAGAACCATATTCAAATTTCATCACCTCTAGCTATGTGATTTAGGCAAGTTTCTCAAGCCCTCAAAGTCTGTTTCCTCACCTATGAAACAAGGACAATAATATCTACTTCCGAGTATTGAGGCATAAAATGAAGTAACAGAAGACATTGCCAGGTGCCAAATACATTCTATATTTCACAATGTGGCTGTGTACTAGTATGTTTCCGTGAGAGTAGAGGAATTGGTCACATAGCTAGATTATTTTACTAACTTCTGTCTTTCCTTTATCCATTCTCACTAATCAACAAACTATTTGTGTTTTTAAATAATCCCCAACAGGAAAATGAGAATCAGCATGTTGGCAAAATTAACTGGGATATATGATCCCCACACTGGATTCTTAGAATAAGCAATTTAAAAAATGAGCCTATATGTTCTATTTTGATGTTGATTACAGTATGCTAAAAATTGCATGTATGTGTGTGTATGCATTTATCTGTGTATGTGTGTGAATAATATTATGTTAAAATGGGGCTTTTGTGGTCTCCTTGATTCCCCTACACTCCAGAGATCTTTGTGCTTTCATACTCCTCAGGTACACTTGCAGCCATCTTTAAGTATTTCCCCATGGTTTGTTTTGATTTACTGTGAATGCCTCAACATTTTGGTAAGAGCATCCACACTCACACACAGAAACACATACACACATACAAATACTGATACATCCATATACACAAAAGTATGCATAACAATAGAACAAAAGTAGGAGGTGACAAATGCATACTGTAGTAGTTGTACAAACTTATAATGTAGCTTTACAAACATGATATTTAGTGAAGAAATAAAAGGAGGATGGCAATGGGTGTTTGGGTTTAAAATCAAAAGTTACTCAGCTAATCATCGTACAGGTGACCCCATGCCTGGCACTAGTGGCAGCTGACTTTAGTTCTCAACTTGGCCTCTCCTGGGCACCTCCAAGGCCAGCACAATATTTATTACACCAGTTTTCTTAAAATTAGGATTGCATATGTTTAAACCCTGCAATCAAAACGTTCACAGTATACAAAGTAAATCTGAGTCAGCACAAGTAGCAGCCATCTGAAGATCACTCTGTAGCTCATGCCAGGTACTCTGGGAAGGGCACAGATGGTAGCTGACTTTGGCCTGCACCTCCTGGGAGGCCTCAGAGCCAGTGTACTCAGTTGACAACTTCATAACACATCAAAGCACCAGCCACCCTCCTCAACAAGGGACACACTCAAGGGGAACACTCAGAAGGCACCAGAGCCCCGCTGAATTAAGTCCTGTTCCAGGGGGGTCTGCCCTTGTACAGCAATTATCCACAGTGGTCACAGTCAGTCCTCCAAGCCAATTGTCATTGGGGTAAATACCTCTCATTGTCATGTCAACACAATGAAGGCTCAACTAAGACAGGATAGTGTACACAGTCCATTTGAGGAGTGCACCTAGAGTGCCCAGCTTAGGTGATCAAGGAGGCTGTACCACTGTTTCCTACAGGACACTTACTACATAAGGCCACTCTACCAAGCCAAAGAGATGTAACAGGTCTATGTAATACATAGAAATAAATACAGGCAGGCAGCCAAAATTAGGAGACAAATAAATGTGTACCAAATGAAAGAAGAGAACAAAACTCCAGAAAATAACTAAACAAAATGGAAACAAGCAATCTACTAGATCAGTGGTTCCCAAACTTATTTGGCCTACCGCCCCCTTTCCAGAAAAAATATGGATACAGAGAACATTTTGATGGTTGCCACATGGGAAGGGGGTTAGGAGATGGGTGAAAAAGTTGAAGGGATTAAGAAATCCAAATTGGTAGTTACAGAATAGTCACAAGGATGTAAAATACAGTATAGGGAATACAGTCAATAATATTGCAATAACTGCATGGTGCCAGGTGGGTTCTAAACTTATTGGAGGAACCCATCCATAAGTTATATAAATGTCTAATTACTGGGTTGTACACCTGAAACTATTATAATATTGTATGTCAACTGTCCTCTCCTTTGCCAAATACAACCAATGACAAGTGTAACTGAAAAATTAAAAAAAATGTTTAAAGTAAAAAAAAAATTCCTGAGTTGAAAAGAAGTCATAAATAAACTAAAATAAGTATTTCCTTTAACTTGTGCAAAAAAAGAAAATCATGTGCTATTACTTTCTGACAACATAAAGTCACATTTATTTTAGTGTCATAAATATTACATACAAACATAAAACTTACGATATAGCTACATTTTCTATTTACTTTTAGAATTTATTTTAGTCATGTTTTATATGTATGCTGAGACAAAGGATGCTATCAAAATATAGTGATGCTATTACAGGTTGGTTTCCCTAGGAAGCCAACTCTGCAATGGAGATTTTTATTGGGGAAGTATTGTAGGAATGCTGTTAGGGCCAACACTTAATAAGTACTAAAGAATCTGATATAACCCTTCAGCATTCTCTTGAATTGAATCCAAGTGTCTGGCCTTTAAATCTCTGCATCAACCTGTTACTAGATGTGGGATGTCCCCAGAAAGTGGATGTGACTTTGTTTGAGAGACTCTCTTAGGCAATTCTCAGAAAGGTGACTTGATACCTAACAGTCAGCATCCAACTCTTCTGGCTGTTGGATAAATGAGTGCTTATAAGTCTGGAATAGGGCAGGGATCTGGGACACTACATAGACACATGCATCTACACAATTATGCATATGCATTGCATCTGATAGAAAATTATTTTTGAATTGATGGTGGTACATTTAATAGATGTTTAGCTTATGACTTTTCATGCCTATTTTTAGTTCTTCCACCATTCCTCTCTGGAGTGGCCTGAAAAGTATATATTTTCTTTATATCTTCTTCAATTGACTCAACCCAATACTTATTTGTGGCCTCCTGGACCAAGCCACTTGAAGAAAATTGATCATTTGCTATATACTGACACTAGAGGCCTGTTGCACAAAGAGATTCATGCAATAGGCCTTCCTTCCCCTGGCTGCCAGCACCGGTTTTCCTCCAGCACCTGGGACCCAGGCCTTTGCTCCGGCCACAGCAGAGAAGCCAAGCCTGGAGGCTTCTCTGCTCTGGCCACAGCAGAGAAGGCAAGCCTCTTCAGTCTTCAGTCGTCTTCAGTCTTCAGTAGTCTTCAGTCTTCGCTCTGGTAGAGCCTTCAGTCTTCGCTCTGTGCCTGCATATGCAAATTAACTGCCATCTTTGGGTTAATTTGCATACTCATCCTGATTGGCTGGTGGGTGTAGCGGAATGACACCAATTTGCATGTTTCTCTTTTATTAGTGTAGATAGTTCTTTATTTTATACTCATGTGAGAACCAAAACCCATCGGTTGTACTTGCCAAAGGAGAGGAGAGGATGTTATTGGATTTCCCAGAACAAATGCATTGTTTCTATTGCATAAGTGTTTCTGGCCTTATCTGGCAATAGATTATTATCTGTTATAAATTTATGTTGAATTCAAGTCCCTCTCCTCATTCCACCTTTTCAAATGAAAGTAAGAAAACAGAGTCCTATTTAAGAATGAAATACCCAAGGCCAGAAAACTGCACAATTGGTTAGGACCAGCATATTGATGATGCATTATAAGGAAGGCTCTGTTATCTGGAGAACATCCTTAAATCAAGGGTGTGTGGGCACTCCTCTTTTTAAGCTTGAAGGGACCATTGCATATAATCTGGTATCCATTAATCTTGCCAGGTAGGGGATAGAGGATAGGGGAATTAAGTTCAAAGAGTTTCAAAGTCACTCTTGAACAAAATGTTTTAGTATTTTCATCTTAGAAGAAAACATTGGCTTTGTTGGACTCATATCACCCAGGGTGTGTTTGAATGTTACACTGTTCTAAATCTAGAATGATACATGCACATAAGCATTTTGTATTCATACTGCAACTATAATGTAATTATTATGAATGGGTTTAAGAAAATTACTTGATTAATCATTTCTAATAAGGGTTTTGAGCATCTGTTTCATTTTTAAATGTGAAAATAGAATGTCTATTTTGAACTTTGAATGAGGTATCATAAAGCCTATTATTAACAACAGTGCAGCCTGTCCTTTGAGTTACCATTTGTGTTTTTTATTTCTAGCTTTATTTCAACTTCACAAATATCTATTGAGCACCTACTAATCAGAAAACAGTATTTGTATAATAAAACATCATCTGGTGACAGGTAGCAAGGCTATGCATTTGGATGATGCTGACACCTGGTCATGATGGAATCTGAGCCATTGGAGACAGTGCCCCATCTATGTCTGAGATAATGACATTCTAGTCTAACACATGTATATAGAATCTGAAGACAGGCCTGATGAATAACAATACCATCTGAGAGCAAATAATGCAGGAAATTTAGGCCACAGCAGCTTGCTTGCTCTTTACACTGTCATGGTTGATTGGTTATTCTCATCACCCTTTGTTTAAAATCATTTCAGAATTAATTGGCATTCATTAACAAAAGTCTTTGCAGTGGAATTTCAGAAACAGTCATTCATGTAGCTAATAAACATAAAAAAGAAAAAGGGTCCTATTACTGAGTCCCTACAGGCTATTAACTAACATTTTGAATAAGAATACATAAACATAAATTATACATTTTTCAAACTGCTAAGAATGTGGGAATTTCACATGGTGGTCTATAATAATGCTTTGAATTAATTTGTTCCCTTAAGAAAGTGTACTCCAGATAAAGTGGCTCTGGTTAGAAATCATCATCTTGAGTGATCTCTCAGACAAGCCATCACATCAACCAGTAGATTTTACCTAAAAGTCATACAGTCTAATGTAAGACAAAAATTAATTATCACATTATGGCATTTTTGACTACATAGTAGGTTCCTAAGGTAGGTACTTTAATAAGATTTGGAAAAAAATACCCATTTCACATAAGAAAGAAACAAATATCTGTTTATAAGAATATGTAATAATTTCTTGACCAACCACCTCAATTGTAGCTCACCAGTGTTATAATGCCAAATCTTCAACTACATCTCATGAGAAAAAACTCCAGGAAACATCCACATTATTTAGGAATGATGGAATGATGCTGACTTCCATTTCTTTCCAAGAGTCAGGGACTAGGACTTATAAATATTTTCAAATTAACTTTAACCTGCATCTTTGTATATCTTTATATGCACTGCTCCAGTTAACTCTAAAAGGCATATATATGAATGACCCATAGACATAGACAACAATGTGATGAAGGCCTGAGGAGGGGGGGTGGGAACTGGATGGAGGGGGCAAAGGGGGGTGATGAATAGGAGACATCTGTAATAGTATCAACAATTTTAAAAATTTAAAATTACTAAATTAACTTTCTTAGAATTCTGGAGGTCGGATAGCTCAATTAGGAATTCCTGGACTAAAATAAATGTGACAAGCAGGGCTGTATTCCTTCTAGAGGTCTTAGGGGGAATTTTGATTTTTGTGTTTTTTAACTTCTAGAGGCCACCTGCATTCCTTGACTTATAACTCCTTCCTCCACCTTCAAAGCAAGCAGTATATAATCTGATCCCTTCTTTCATACTCGCATATCCTATTCTGTTTCTGCATTCATTGTTACATTGCCTTCTCTGACATTGACCCTTCTGCCTCCCTCTTCCACTTTTGAGGACTCTCATGATTACATTAGCGTGGGAGAATCCAAGAAATCCTCTCCATCTCAATATCTTTAACTTAATCATAACTGCAAAGTCCCATTTGCCATGTAAGGTAACATACTCAAAGGTTCTAAGGATTGGGATATGGATATCTTTTTGTTGTTGAGAGAATCACAGATATCCCCCTCTATCAGGCTCCTGCCTCACCCCAAGCCTTCACAGCGATATTGTCTGTGTTCATGGACTATGCATCCTATCTAATAAAGGGGGAATATGCTAATTAACCCCCACACCATCGCAAAGATGGCAGCGCCGACAGCCAATAAGGAGGGAATAGGCTAATTGACTGTCCCGCCCTCAAATATGGCAGCACCCACAGTCAGAAGATGGCAGCCCCCAGTCCCCTCAGCTCCCCAGCCACCCAGGGCCAGCCCGAGGTGCAGGTAAGCCTTGGATGGCGGCTGCACAGCCACCCAGGGCTGCCTGAGGCTCAGGTAACCAGGGCCGGCCGAGGCCCTGCCGGCAGTGGCAGCAGCAGAGGTGTGATGGGGCATTCCCTTCCCCTGATCACCAGGTTGCCTCCTGCCCTTGAGAGCTCCCAGACTGTGAGAGGGGGGTAGGCCAGGCTGAGGGACCCCCCTCCAGTGCATGAATTTTCATGCCCTGGGCCTCTAGCATTTTCATATAAGTTCTTTGGTTAATCTCTCCCCACCCCACCCCTTCCCTCTGAGATCTGCCAGTGTGTTCCATGCTTCCATGTCTCTGTATTTATTTTGTTCATCAGTTTATTTTGCTCATTAGATTCTACATATAAGTGAGATTATGTGATATTTGTCTTTGTCTGACTGGCTTATTTCATTTAGTATAAGGGATATAGACATCTTTTGTGGGGCATTATTTTCTCTATCATAGTCCAGTCTCTGGTCTCCAAAGAGTCATCTCATCTCACATGCAAAATACATTTATTCCATCCCGACATACCCATAAGTCTCAACCGGTTACATCAGTAAAGTTGAATTTGTTAAAAAATACAATCAAAATAGGTTTTGGTGCAACAACTATTAATGAAAAATCATTAAAATCTAATATTCTGCACTCAGATTGCTTCTTAAGTGCCTTTAAATTTGTAGTCCACTTTCAAGAATATCAAATGAGCCCAGCTGGTATTGCTCAGTGGTTGAATGTCGAGCCACGAGCCAGGAGATCACAGTTCAATTCCCGATTAGGGAACATGCCTGGGTTTCAGTCTTCATCCCCAGTAAAGGGCGCGCAGGAGGCAGCCAATCAATGATTTTCTCCCATCATTGATGTTTTTATCTCTCTCCCTCTCCCTTCCTCTTTCTGAAATCAATAAAAAATATATTTTAAAAGAATCTCAAATGAGTAATCCTAGAGGATTCATTATAGGTGTGGTTTATGTGAGAGGTAAGTTGTAGATATCCAATCTGTTATCTGCCCCTTCTGCCTCCCTCTTCCACTTTTGAGGACTCTCATGATTACATTAGCATGGGAGAGTCCAAGAAATCAAAGTCCTTGGCCTTAGATTAAAAATATTGTTAATTCATTCACAATGTTATGGGTGAAGTTATAATATCATTTTTAATGTACCAAATATTGTGATACCCCATTTGAAGAAAATCTTTTGATTCAATGGCCAAGTAAAGGTTGTAATCCAACCCAGTTGAAAGAGCTTCTCTAATTATAGAGTGTCATCATTATAGGCTAGGATACTGACCCAGATGAATCAACAAGGTTGGAAATTATGTCTTGCCACTACACTTTCTATAAGTACAATATTGGGTCATTCACTGACTCTAAACTACTCCAGCACATTTTTTTCCCATGCCATTGTTCATAACATTTTGCCTTGCTTGGATTACAATTCTCTTTTAAAAATTCAATTTTATTTTATTGTTGACAGTATTATAGATGTCCCCTAATTCCCCTCCCTTTCTCCCCTTCTCCCTACCCCTGCCCACCCACCTCAGGCCTTCACCGCACTATTGTCTGTGCCCATTGGTTATACATATATGTATATGAGTTCTTTGGCTAATCTCTTCCCATTTCCCTGCACCCTTCTCCTCTTAGATAGACTGTCCTATGCCTCCATGTCTCTGACCTATTTTGTTAATCAGTTTATTATGTTCATTAGATTCCACTTATAAGTGAGATCATGTGATACTTGCCTTTCTCTGTCATATTTCACTTATCAGATTATTCTCCAGGTCCCTCCATGCTGTCTCAAAGGGTAAGAGATCCTTCTTTTATACTGCTGCACAATATTCCATGGTGTAAATGTACCACAGTTGTTTTTGTTAGTTAGTTTGTTTGTTTTTTTATCCACTCATGTACTGATGGGCACTTGGGCTGTTTCCAGATCTTAGCTATTGTAAATAATGCTGTTATGAACTTAGAGATGCATACATTCTTTCTGATTGGTGTTTTGGGCTTCTTAGGATATATTCCTAGAAGTGGGATCTCTGGGTCAACTGGTAGGCCCATTTTTATTTTTTTTTTTTTTTAGTAAATTCCATTCTGTTTTAGATAGTGGCTGCACCAGTCTGCATTTCATCAGTAGTGTACTAGGGTTCCCTTTTCTCCACATCCTCGCCAGCATTTGTCATTGTTGATTTATTGATTTTAGCCATTTTGGCAGGTATGAGGTGATATCTCATTATAGTTTTAATTTGCATCTCTCTGATGATTAGTGACATTGAGCATTTTTCATATGTCTCTTGACGATCTGTATGTCCTCTTTGGAGAAGTACCTATTCAGGTCCTATACCCATTTTTTAAATTAGTTTATTTTTCTACCTGGTGTTGAGTTGTATGAGTTGTTTATATATTTTGGAAATTAACCCTTTATTAGATGTGTCATTGGCAGGTCTGTTCTCCCATACAGTAGGTTCCCTTTTAATTTTGATGGTGGTTTATTTTGCTGTGCAGAAGATTTTTATTTTGATGTAGTCCCATTTGTTTATTTTTCATTTGTTTCTCTTGCCCTAGGAAATGTATCTGTGAAAATTCATCTCTGTGTGATGTCTGAGATTTTGCTGCCTATGTTTTCTTCTAGGATTTTTATGGTTTTGGCTTACATTTAATTATGTTATCCATTTTGAGTTTATTCTTGTGTATGGTGTAGGATGCTGATCTAATGTATTTATTTTTTGCATGTACCTGCTCAATTTACCCAACACCATTTATTGAAGAGACTGTCTTTACCCCATTGTATGCTCTTTCATCCTTCCTCAAATATTAATTGAGCATAATGGTGATGGTTGATTTCTGGGTTCTTTATTCTGTTCCATTCATCTACATGCCAGTTCTTGTGCCAGTACTAGGCTGCTTTGTTTACAGTGGGTTTGCAGTATAGTTTAATATTCGGTATTGTGATACCACAAACTTTGTTCTTCTTTCTCAAGATTGCTGCGGCTATTCCAGTCTTTTTTTGTTCCATAGAAATTTTTGTAATATTTGTTCTCGATCTGTGAAATATACCACTGGTATTTTAATAGGAATTGTGTTGAATCTATAGATTGCTTTGGGTAGTATGGATATTTTAATGATGTTAATTCTTCCAATTCATGGACACAGTATATTATTCCTTTTGTTTATATCTTCCTCTATTTCTTTTTCAGTCACTCTCTTTTCTTTCCAACAGGAGATGATTGTCTTATCTCTAATCCCCTTCAAAAAGGAGCAAATTTAGGCAAATTTATATTTCTGAACTTTGACAATTTGTTGAACAGTTTTCATCCCTGGGTAGCTGAGGTCATTGGGTCTGCAAGGTTGGGTGTTGTATATGTGATACAACAGAGTCTAGCCCAGGGCCCTGAGTCTTTTGTATGTTGAAAATGATTTCAGAGTATCTAGAAATCATAGGACTACAGCCGGTTTGTAATACATGTCATAACTTCAGCCCATAGAAGTGTTTTTGCTAATGTATTTGAACATAAAATACCAGGACAGGTAAATTGTCATGGGATGTTGATACACTTTTAACAAATGCCACATTTCCTCAGAAGTGCAAATTCTGAATGTATTGGAACAAAAACACAATTTGTTATGGCAACAAACATACACATGTGTTTCTGGAGTATACATGTAATTGCAGGCATCATAGTCCAGGGGATTTAATATTCAGCTCTTAACTACAACTAAAGTAGACCCTGATGTAATAAGGGAAAATGTGTTAACCTTTGGTAATTATAATATAAAACTAGGAAGACAAAAAATTGTTAGTCTAACTTTTGTTTATTGACTAGAACATCTAACTGGTTTATGCATTACAAAATAATAATAAAAATGTGTCTTCCTATTGGGTCTTTGATCCATTTTAATTTATTTTTGATGCTGCATGCAGTTTCTGGATATCTTTTGTGGCTTGTAATAAAATAGCTGCAGTGCAATTTTGCATGTATGTCAAGCGACGCGTAACCTGCTATGAAAATTTAATACCAAGGTGCAAAAGCTGAATTCATAATGATTCCCAGCTACAGGGCTGTTTAAGACAGTTTAGAAATCAATGAATATGTAATATGAAGGTGATAAGACCTAAATAAAACCCTATTTATCCACTATGAAAAAAAGTATTTATACACAGAATACTTAGCACAAGCAGAAAATGGACAGAATTTCCAATTATATGGTTTGCATAAACAAATGTTAAACTGTGTGCTCTACATAGATACGAATGTAGGCAGTCCCTCTGCATTGTGCTTTAAATTTTGAAAATGTTTACAGAAGTGTTCCTCCCTTTTGGGATATAAATAAAATGAAATTTGTAGATGAAGCAGTAGATGTCCTCTGATTTCTAGTATTTCTTCTACACAATATGTTAGCCTAGATTTTATACTTGATATAGGACTGAATTTCTTTAATACCAGGTTAAACAGATATGTGCTTTATGAAGCCTGTGCCATTTATTTCACAGCAAGAGAGATCAATTGACAGCAATTGATGAGAATGAGAACATCTTTTTTCTAGTTTATTTTATAATGTATAATATTATATAGGCCTCATCTTTTGAAATGCAACTATTCAAATTGATGTAATGCTACAATTACTGATGGATTAGCTATGTCATAATTCAAGTAAACATTTCAAGAGTTTGCTTACTGGTTATTGTGAAAATTGCTACACCATGGGCAGAGATGGATGGAGGAAAATAGGGCTTGATTGATGGGAATCATCCTAC
>NW_005871088.1:4612468-4741178 GCF_000147115.1 Myotis lucifugus | reverse complement strand
ATATATGATATCCCCTCCCCCTCATTGACTTCTTCTAGCCCACCCCTGCCCCAGGCCTTCATCACCCCTATCATCAGTGACCATGGGTTACGCATATATGCATATAAGTTCTTTGGTCAATCTCTTCCCAACCTTCCCAAACCTCCCTTTCCTCTGAAGTTTGACTGTCTGTTTTGTGCTTCTATGTCTCAGGATCTATTTTGTTCATTGAATTCCACATGTGAGTTGGATCAGGTGATACCTATCTTTCTCTGACTGACTTATTTCACTTAGCATAATACTCTGCAAGTCCATCCATGCTCTTGCAAATGGTAAGAGTTCTTTTTTACAGGTGTGTAGTATTCCATTGTGTAAATGTATCACAGCATTTTTATCCACGCATATGTTGATGGGCACTTGGGCTGTTTCCAAATCTTAACTATTGTAAATTGCACTGCTATGAATATAGGGGTGCATATATTCTTACTGATTGCTGTTTCTCATTTCTTAGGATATATTCCTAGAAATGGGATCACAGGGTCAAATTGGAGTTTCATTTTTGATTTTTTGAAGAAACTCCATACTGTTTTTCACAGTGGCTGCAACAGTCTGCATTCCCACCAGCAGTGCACGAGGGTTCCTTTTTCCCCACATCCTCTCCACACTTGTCATTTGTTGATGTGTTTATGATATCCATTCTGACAGGTGTTTGGGGATACCTCATTGTAATTTTGATTTGCATCTCCCTGATGATTAGTGATTTTGATATTTTTTTTCACATGTCTCCTGGCCTTCTGTATGTCCACTTTGGAGAAGTGTCAATTTAGGTCATTTGCCCGTTTCTTAATTGGATTGTCTGCCTTTTGTTAAGTCATATGAGTTCTCTATATATTTTGGAAATTAACACCTTACCTGATGTATCATTGGCAAATATGTTCTACCATGAAGTGGACTCTCTTCATTTTGTTGATGTTTCTTTTGCTGTGCAGAAGCTTTTTATTTTGATGTAACACCATTTGTTTCTTCTACTTAGTTTCCTTTTCCCTAGGAGTTGTATCCTCAAACATATTGATAAGAGAGATACATGAGATTTTGCTGCCTATGATTTCTTCTAAGATTTTTATGGTTTCACTACTTTAAGTCTTTTATCCATGTTGAGTTTATTTGTGTGTATGGTGTAAGTTGATGGTCTAGTTCATTTATGCATGTACCTGCCCAATTTTCTCAACACCATTTATTGCAGAGACTATCCTTACTTCATTGTATGCTCTTGCCTCCTTTGTGAAATATTAATTGAGCATAATGGCTTGGGTCGATTTCTGGGGTCTCTGTTCTCTTCCATTGATCTATTTGCCTGTTCTTGTGCCAATATCAAGCTGCTTTGAGTACAGTGGCTTTGCAGTATAACTTGACATCTGGTATTGTGATTCCTTCAATTTTGTTCTTCTTTCTCAAATTTGTTGTGGCTATTCAGGGTCTTTTTGGTTCCATATAAATTTTTGGAGTGTTTGTTCTAGATCTGTGAAATGTGCCATTGGTATTTTAATATGGATTTCATTGAATCTATAGATTGCTTTGGGAAGTATGGACATTACATGATGCTGATTCTATCAATCCATGAACACGGTATACTCTTCCACTTTTTTATGTCTTCCTCTAACTCTTGTTTCAACGTCCTATAGTTTCCTGAGTACAGGTCTTTTACCTTCTTGGTTAAGTTTATTCCTAAGTATCTTAAAATTTTTGTTGCAATGGTAAATGGTATTGCTTTTTAAGTTTCTCTTTCTTAGAGTTCATAATTGGTATATAAATATGCCATAGATTTCTGGGTGTTATTTTTTTATCACGCTACATTGTCAATTCATTTATTAAATATAGTAGTTTTTTTGGTGGAGTCTTTATGGTTTTCTATGTACAATATTATGTCATCTGTGAATTATGACAGTTTTACTTTCTCCTTTCCAATTTGGATGCCTCTTATTTCTTCTTCTTGTCTGATTGCTGTGGCTAGGCCATCCAGTACTATGTTGAACAAGAGTGGTTAAAGTGGATATCCCTGTCTTTTTCCTGTTCTTAGGGGGAAATGATTTTAGTTTTTGCCCATTGAGTATGATGTTGGCTGTAAGTTTCTCATATATGGCTTTTATTATGTTGAGGTATGATTCCTCTATTCCCACTTTGCCCTCTGGCTGCTGGGAGAGGCTAGCTCCTCTTAGGAAAAATGGCCATTTCATTTTGGGGCCTATGACCAAATGCTGTTCAACCAAGTCTCCCCATAATGCTTCCCACCCCAGCCTCTCCCCAGGCATCTGGAAACCACGTCTCCCTCTCTGCACCAAAGCCTTGGGTGAGTAGTTACAAATGAAAATTCCTGGGTTCTTGGTTTAGAGAGAGAGGAAAAAAATGAAACTGTTGCTTTCTCTCAGACTTTTGGTGAAAGAGCTCCAGGCTCCACTGCAGACAGCAGCCATGCTACCTTTCAGGGCTGGATAATTAATACTGGTGCTGCAGCTCTAGGCTCTGCTGCTCGGGTCTGTGGAGCCCAGCCTGGGTTCCGGACCTCTATCTTCTGAAGGAACAGACTCTCCAGTAGCGGAGAATTCCCTCCTCCCTCTCAGCCCACTGGCCTGCCTCATCTGGAAGCTGGGTCAGATCCCCTTGAGACCTCACCCTTCCTACAGGTCTCCAGGTGTTTTCTTTCCTTCCTTGATAGAAGTCTCTTCCTCAGCTGGATCTCAGTTGGTAATTCCAGGTGAATGATCTCCAACTTAGATGTATTTCCAGTCTGGCCTTGGGATGAGCTGCACAATAGGTCCACATTTTACCTGGCATTCTCTCCCCTTGAAATCCTACCTTTTTGTAATGAGAAAAAATATACAGTGTTTCCCAAAAAAATGTATACACACTTTAACAGCTGATAGCTCAATTTTTAAAATGAAATGTATTGTAATAAACACTACCTTTATAATTATTTATAATTATTCAAAGTGTGTTTATACATTTTTGGGGAGTACCTATATTTCTCTCTAAAGAAAGTTAGAATGCAAGCTATTTATTTATTTATTTATTTATTTATTTATTTATTTTTATTGCTTAAAGTATTACAAAGGGTATTACATATGTGTCCTTTTTTCCCCCCGCCCTTGACAATCCCCTGGCCTCCCCTGCCCCCCAGTGTCTTATGTCCATTGGTTATGCTGATATGCATGCATACAAGTCCTTCGGTTGATCTCTTACCCCCCTCCCTCCTGCCCCCCAACCCTCCCCGGCCTTCCCACTGCAGTTTGAAAATCTGTTTGAGGCAGCTCTGCCTCTGTATCTATTATTGTTCATAAGTTTCTAATGGTCTTTATTATCTATGAATGAGTGAGATCATGTGGTATTTTTCCTTCATTGACTGGCTTATTTCACTTAGCATAATGCTCTCTAGTTCCATCCATGCCTTGCAAATGGTAAGAGTTCCTTCTTTTTTACAGCAGCATAGTATTCCATCGTGTAGATGTACCACAGTTTTCTAATCCATTCATCTACTGATGGGCACTTAGGCTGTTTCCAGATCTTAGCTATGGTGAATTGTGCTGCTATGAACATATGGGTGCATAGATCCTTTCTGATTGGTGTTTCTGGTTTCTTGGGATATATTCCTAGAAGTGGGATCACAGGGTCAAATGGGAGTTCCATTTTCAGTTTTTTGAGGAAACTCCATACTGTCTTCCATAGTGGCTGCACCAGTCTGCATTCCCACCAGCAGTGCACGAGTGTTCCTTTTTCTCCACATCCTCTCCAGCACTTGTCGTTTGTTGATTTGTGAATGATAACTAGTCTGACAGGTGTGAGATGGTACCTCATTGTTGTTTTGATTTGCATCTCTCAGATGATTAGTGACTTTGAGCATGTTTTCATATGTCTCTTGGCTTTCTGAATGTCCTCTTTTGAAAGGTGTCTATTTAGGTCCTTTGCCCATTTTTTGATTGGATTGTTTATCTTCCTTTTGTTAAGTTGTATGAGTTCCCTATAAATTTTGGAGATTAGGCCCTTATCAGATATGACATTGGCAAATATGTTTTCCCAAGCAGTGGGCTTTCTTGTTGTTTTGTTGATGGTTTCTTTTGCTGTGCAGAAGCTTTTTATTTTGATGTAGTCCCATTTGTTCATTTTCTCTTTAGTTTCAAGTGCCCTAGGAGCTGTATCAGTGAAGAAATTGCTTCGGCATATGTCTGAGATTTTGTTGCCTTTGGATTCTTCTAGAATTTTTATGGTTTCCCGTCATACATTTAAGTCCTTTATCCATTTTGAGTTTATTTTTGTGTATGATGTAAGTTGGTGGTCTAGTTTCATTTTCTTGCATATATCTGTCCAATTTTCCCAACACCATTTATTGAAGAGACTATCTTGGCTCCATTGTATGTTCTTGCCTCCTTTGTCAAATATTATTTGAGCATATTGGTTCGGGCCGATTTCTGGGCTCTCTATTCTATTCCATTGATCTATATGTCTGTTCTTGTGCCAGTACCAGGCAGTTTTGAGAACAGTGGCTTTGTAATACAGCTTGATATCTGGCATTGAGATCCCACCTACTTTGTTCTTTCTCAGGATTGCTGCAGCTATTCGGGGTCTTTTTTTATTCCAGATGAATTTTTGGAGAGTTCGTTCTAGATCTGTGAAGTATGCCATTGGTATTTTAATGGGAAGTGTGTTGAATTTATAGATTGCTTTGGGTAGTATGGACATTTTAATGATGTTTATTCTACCAATCCATGAACACGGTATGTTCTTCCATCTGTTTACGCCTTCCTCTATCTCTTTTTTCAATGTCCTGTAGTTTTCTGAGTAGAGGTCTTTTACCTCTTTAGTTAAGAAAAATATTTTTGCACAAAATAATTAACACAAGCAGAAAATGGACAAAATTTCCAATTGTATGGTTTGCATAAACAAATGTGAAACTGTGCTCTACATAGATGCTAATGTAGACAGTGTGTGTGCACACATGAATATGTGAACTTCCATACATGTGCATGTATGTGTGTGCACAGCACACACACATATATACACTTAATATGCATTGTTTTATGACACCCCTGCCAGTCAGATTCCAGACACATTTATATTATTGGGCTTAGAATAAGCTGCTACAATAATGTCTAATAGTGTGCACAGAGCTAAATGAAAATATAGGGATGGGATTTGAAAAAGGCATCTATAATGCCATCTGAGTGGTGCTGATACTTGGAAGAGATTGCAATGCACCTATCTAGAGGCCAACTGTTATCATAACAAAGTCCAATTGATAGGGGAAGGCATGACTCTTGGTAGATAATTAACTCTCATACTGGGTATGTGTTTAGGTCTTTTGGGGGGTAAAATCAGTCTCTAAAACTTTAGCGTAATGAAAGCCACCAGTTAGATAAGCTGCCAGAATATACACTACAGTTAGAATAGTGTATCTCTGCCTTTGATTTTTCACTTGCCATATGTTTCCTTTGGAAAGCAATATACTCACCAAGAGTAATTAAATATCAGACAGTAATTCAAGGAAGAACAAAATAAAGATTAAGTATATCCAATATAATATCATGATTTTAATATCAAATTTATTTATCTTAGTCTTAGTCATTATATTTTCTGCCAATGCTTACACACACAGTAATTTATTCATTTCACCTGAAGGTTACATATTGCTTTCTAAATGAGATGTGAAGTCAGATGCTCTTAACCTTATTTAACAAATGGGGAAACTGTCACAGTAAGTGATGTGATCCTCAAAAAACTGGTGACATATTTGGGTTTTGGAGACTAGGTGAGATGGAGATTTGGCTATTAGCTGGGTCTTTTCATCAACATAGACAGCCAAACTTGATAATTCAGACACAACATAATCTACCTTGGCCACTTGTATTGAACAGATGAACTGAACTTTTGCCAAATCTCTACCTCCTGATGCTCTGTTCAAACTAGCCTTCTGTGCTGCAGGGCCAGGTGAACAGGCTGGCTCCCAGGGTAGGCTCTCATTCTACGTAGCTTAATTAAATGTATTAGGGACCCAAAGTGATGTAGTTACCCAAGGGAGTATTTGAGCCCCAGATTGATCCAAAGAGGGATGTGCTGTTGAAGTGGGGAAGTGCCATTCTTACTGTCCACCATGTTCCTAAACAAGCCTCAGTCTTGGCATTTAAGTTTCTTCAGCCTCCACTGACTTCCCTCCCCTGATACATTTTTTTTCCCCAATAAGCTATTCTGACCTTGGACTTTACTGATGCTTTCAAGAAGCAGCTCATGAGGGATGTTTTGGAATATAACTGCAGAAAAGCATTAAATTTTTGTTGTTGTTTAGAAAGAACATCTGTGGACTCAATTATTTTTTAAAATTCTAATTTACTATTGTGCAAACAACAGTCCAAATTATATTATCTGTATTAGCCCTACTTTGTTGCTGTACTTCTGAGGATTAAATTGGCAAACAAATGTCCTTTGAAAATGCTCTCTGTGCCTGGAAATCTTGCTAGCTTTTAGAGATTGTAAAGCTCAAAATTAATTAGAATTTACTTAAATTTTAATTTTTCATTTAGGGTCTTTGTCCTTTGTATTCTGGGAAATCTTTCTTTTGTAGGTACAATGATAAACAGGAAGTGTGTGTGTGTGTGTGTGTGTGTGTGTGTGTGTGTGTGTGTATTTTGTGCCCATGTGCACATGTGCCTATGCCATTATGGTAAATTTCTTTGGTGGATTCCACTCAGCTGTGCAAAAATGTGTAATGCTAGCAGGAGCAATTATATCATGTCCATAATGTTAAAATAGACCTCCTAGGTTTAGTAAAAAGGTGGCATTTGAATGGACATACAAAATTGTGTTCTAAGTGCTGTGCTAGTAGGCATTTTGATGAGCATGAGCTTACATGTAGAAAATGTTTGGCCGGTCTGAATGTCTAGTCAAACACTGGCCAGTTTTAATATTTTATATACTCTTCTTTTCATGACACTTTAAAAAGTGTATAGGACCCTCTATCTGTTCTGATATTTATTCATTCATGGATAAGAAAAATGTGTGTATTGGTCTATTATTTATTTCCATGTTAAATAAAAACAATTAAAGGTAATTCATAAAAAGTCCAAATGATGGAAGCTAATCCAAAGAAACTCTTCCCTTAAAATAGAACACATTGATCATTTGCAACAGTTATTTATGATTTTGGATTTCTAAAAATAATAACAATATTTTGAATTTACTTGAATACTAACACAGAAGAGTACTATTTTCCTGATGAGGTTTTCTAGATTCATTGCTTAAGAATGTAGTTTTCAGTGCATTTTATAGAAAAACCTTGTGGCACACTCATGTACTCATTTTTAACCCTGAAGAATAATTCACTTAGCAATGAAATTGATTTTATTTATGGCGGTGTGTTTGTACATCAGTCTGTGACTTACTGTGAAGTTTGCCTTCTTTGCTATGACCAACCCATGAAATTTATCATCTGTCTTTCTGTTTTACATAAAACTCCATTTATAATCATCAAACCAATTCACAAGTGGAAAGTGTTAGAATAAAATTTTCAACATGGAAGCATTTTTATTGTATCTGGTGTGCAATGAAAAGGTAAATTATGAGAGTGAACCATGTATGGATATTTTGAAATGTATATTTTTAGTTTCCATTTGATCTTAAGTGTGTCATCATTGTAAATTCATTTGGCATTACTGGAAATGTACTTAGTGTAATTGATTCATCTACTATCCATGTGGACGTCACATGTTCTTTTATACAAGTTCTACTATAATTTGATTTCAATTCCACTTTAATTTGGACTTGGTTAATGGACTCTATTATAACTATAGTTCATTTTTTAAATCCAAACCTACTAACTGATTTTTTTATACTTAAAGCTGTTGAACATATGGCTTGGAATTAGGAAATTTTACATGATCTGTGTCAGAATATTGAGTAATAGCAGCTCCATTACAATGCTGTACATTGTTATAATTCGGCACAATATGATGTAAATGTAAATGATGTTGAAGAAATATTTATGATAGGGGGTGAAGAAACAGCATTTCCCAGCAAGTTTTTCTGTAATTGATTTTTTTTCTGTTCAATTTTGTCAAGCCAACCCCTTAATTTGTTCTCCCCTCCTTCTTATAGTAATGCTCCTATCTGTCCCTTCAGTGCTTTTGTAGGGTTACAGGTGGTTCATTTCACCTGTTGAAGAAATATTTACCACTGTCAGGAGTATCACATTAAATCCTTCCTGATATCTCATCTGGAGATCCCTCAAATTCCTCAAAACCAGGCTCATTTGTAATTCCCTTGCAGAGGATTCTTGTGAGTCACTTCAATATTTAATGAAACCTAACCTGTACAATTAATGAGTAATCTTCCCAGGGCATTTTAAACAAAAGTGGCTTCATATCCAATTATAGTACACAGGGGAGATAATTTGCATAAAAGCTTTCGGACTGTTGAGCAACAATAGCATAAGGTCATGATTTTAGCTTGTTTGTAGAGGTACAGTGAACTATTTGCCCAAGATTTGATCTCATGTAAACAAGCCCCTCTAGCCTCACTTAGAAAGGCCAGCAAACTCACTGAAGCTCTTTGCCTGTTAGGCTTAGGATGAAAAGTGAGGCTGAAAGCTGCCAGTATCTATAAATAAAAGTGTAATATGCTAATTAAACTGGACATCCTTCTGGACGACCTTCTGGACAAAGCTGGGGCTGCGAGAGAAGCCCGGGTCCCGGGTGCCTGCTGGCAGCTGGAGGGAAGCCTGGGTCCCGGGTGCCAGAGGGAAGGCGGTGCCGGCAGCCAAGGGAAGGAAGGCCTACTCTTGCACGAATTTCGTGCATCGGGCCTCTAGTTTATATATAGTATTTGATATGGTTGTTTATTTTACAGTAAAACCAGTCAGTGGGAGACTGAGACTTTGAGAGACCAGAACAATCACAAGTAACTATAAAGTATTTATTTTTAATATATTTTTATTGATTTCAGAGAGAGGAAAGGAGTGGGGAGAGAGAGAGATAGAAACATCAATGATGAGAGAGAATCATTGATCGGCTACCTCCTGCACTCCCTACACTGGGGATCGGGCTCACAACCTGGATATGTGCCCTGACTGGGAATTGAATCATGACCTCCTGGTTCATATCTCTATGCTCAACCACTGAGCAACACTGGCTGGGCTAAAAGTATTTATTTAATCAAGGTGTAGTATCAAGGTATTTAGACTTCTCTGTCCTACTGTCAGCATTTCTTGTTGCCTTTAACAGTGTGCTATTTTTCTACCCTCATATCTACTGCAATTTCCTTGTTCAGAAGCAAATTACTTACCAAAGTTCATGTCACAAGACCATGAAGACAAAGTTATGCCAAGCCCTGACCAGGATATTTCAAATTGCAACTTTTTTTGGCGCTCAGTCATCATTAAACATGAACTACTTCTCCCATTCTTAAACAGAGAACATCTGTCATATCAAATGGGTTCTTTAAAATGATATATATTTCCCATATTGTGCCTGGACACATATACCTGGGAAAATGATTCCCATGACTTGTATGCGGCCCCCAAGGTACATTCAACTTGTAAAGTAAAACAGTAGATTTATTCTAGATGGATCATGGTATTTGAAATTTAGTTTTGTTGCATAGCTGTTTGAGGGTAAATCCCTTGCTTAGAAATTACTGATCTAGTGGGACAGGTAGCATGTCAATGTTGACTCTAAGCTAATTGAATTTAATAAGGTTATCTGGATGATTCACAGCCTTCTTGCACCCTCCCCTACCACCTATGCTGATAATGCTCAATTCATATCTACTGTCCACACTCAAATTTCCAACTTATATTTATACTTAAATGCTTTCCACATACAAAAATCACAACTGTTTTAGACTTAAGCATTACACTTATAAAATGAGCTGTAATAATGGAACCTTATATAAGTCAGTAAGATAGAGCTCCATCTTCTTTTTTTAGTTTTGTCTGCTGGGACACCATGAACCCAGGCTCAAATTCTAACATACAATCATTTAATGCTTTTTCAATTTATCACAGTGGCTTCACCCACAGCCACACTCCTTTCCATTCTTCTGCTCAGACCCTCCTCACCTCCTGCCTGAATGTTGCAACAGCATCTCTAATAGGTGGTCCTGCTAGCAATTTCTACTTTCTCTCCTAAAACATTTTTCATGTTCTTTGATTGAATTTTTAAAAGCACATTAAGCAAAAAACATAATAGTGTATGTAGTAGTGTACCATTTATTTAAAAAAGCATATACGCATGTATATACAGGTAGGTGTGTATTTAATTATTTACATATTTGTGTGTGTAAACAATATCTCTGAAGGTTACAAGAAGCTGGTGACAGTAATTGTATCTGGAGAGTATAAAGGGGGGGGCTGAGGAATAGAGTGGGTTAAGAATTTCTTATATTGTAAACTATTTTGTTCCTTTTGAACATTTTTGTCATGTATATATTACATATTCCAAAAATTGAATAAAATAATACAAATAAATATTCACACAAAACAATTTTATTTCTAGATAAGTTGGCTGCAGAAGCCCTCATACATATTCCAAAGGGGGCAAAATGCAATATTGTTTATGAGGGTAAACACTAGAAACAACCAAAATCTTCATGAATAGAAGAATAAGTATGTAAAATATGGAGTAGCTTCTAGCAGTTAGAGAGAATCTGATGATAGATAGATCTATCATAGAATAAAGTTAAAGGAAATGAATTAAATTGATTTATCTATATATCAATATGGAATGACAAAAGCATGTTGAGTAGAAAAAACATAATATAGAATATGTTTAGTATACAATTTAGCTAGAATTATATATATAAATTATCCTATATAATAAAAACCTAATATGCAAATTGACCAAATGGCAGGAACAACCAGTGGAACAACTGGTCGCTATGACATGCACTGACCACCAGGGGGCAGACGCTCAATGCAGAAGCTGCCCCCAGCCCGCAGGCCCCAGGCCAGCCAAGATGGGTGCCAGCAGGGGCCCCCTGATCGCCCTGCCGGTCGCCCCACACATCGGCCCTGATCACCGGCCAGGCCTAGGGACCCTACCTGTGCACAAATTTTGTGCACTGGGCCTCTAGTGTGTGTGTGTGTGTGTGTGTGTGTGTGTGTGTGTTATATATATATATATATATATATATATATATATATATATTTGATTTTAGAGAGGAAGGAAGAGGGAGAGAGAGATGGAAACATCAATAATGGGAGAGAATCATTGCTTGGCTGCCTTCTGCACGCCCCCTACTGGGGATAGAGCCCACAACTCTGGCATATGTCCTGACCAGGAATGAAACAGAGGCCTCCTACTTCATAGGTCAATGCTCAACCACTGAACCATGCCAGCCAGGCTTAGCTAGATTTTTTTTTTTAACACACCAAGTCAAAGTATAAAAATAGGCTAGAAGGATACCAGACTCACAGTGTAGTTTTCCTGTGTGTGTGTTTGGAGGGGGTTTGTAATATTTTATTTCTTAAAAACAAGTACAATAAAAGATAGGAAGTGAATATGACAAAATGTTAAAAGTTTTCATTCTGGGTAATAGGAATATAGGCATTTGTTGTGTCATTTTTGTAATTGTCTTTATTTTAAACAGTTCTAGAAATGTAAATAAATGTAAAATAAATTATCCAGCCATGGTTCTCCAGATAAATCCTTTTACTTTCTTTATAAAGGCAAGTAAATTCTAAACAATTAATTTTGACATTATTAATACATATTCCTTAAAAAAGTAAAAATAAATATTTGTCATTATTTATTTGCTCAAAAAACTAGATGCCATGGTGTTTCCTGCAGAATGAAGCCTGAGCTCTCCCAAACTCAGCCATTAGCCCATCTCCTATTATTCCTCCATCGCTCTATTCATCCCATAAGCCTTGTGCTCCGGTCTACAATGTTCTTGTTTGCACCAAATCCTTTTTCATCTCTATGCCATGGCGTGGACTTGCTTTGCTAGGAATAATCTTTCTATAAAAACCCTATTCACTCTTTAAAGTAATCCACAAATGTTTCTCCATCTTCTGGGACATTTTTAGTGCTCGTACAGCTCTAAGCAGAATTTATGATCCCTTCCTCTTTGGACCTTTCTGAATATTTTAATCATAACATATATCACACTTTAATTTTTATTATAGCAGCTCTACATTTCCTTCTAGAGTGTGTGTCCTCTGAGTAGATCATTAGTTGTATGCATCATGGTATTCCCAGTTCCTAACATAGTATTGTTCACAGAGTAGGTGCTTCATAAATGTTTACAAGTTAAATCTACTAGAAACAAAATAACTAGAAGAAGGTCAAGGTGCAACATGCATGACTTAATGACAGGCAGCATGCTGCTTAGTGGTTTTCATGGGATATCATGTTTTGTTGTGATCAGAACAGCAAACAGACTGTTAGTCAGTGAGGAGGAAGTGTGATGTCTTGCAAAAGGACAGTGATCATTGCAATTGACTCTACTTTTAAGATGATGACACTGGAGTTTCACTGGGGACTGGGCAGAGCAGTTAAAAGGAACTTAAATTGAAATAAGTTAGGAAGATGGGGAGAAAAAGACTCCAAGTTTTATTATATGAAACAGAGTCAGCAAACATAGGAGAAAAGAAGAGCTTTCATCATATATCTGACCATCTATCGAATGGAAAGACAGAGGAATTAAGATTGTTCTATATGGCTCTAAGGGATGGAATTTGGATCATTGTACAAAAGCGTCAGGGAGATCAATCTTGGATGAGTGTTCAATAATGTATGCCTCATTCTAAGGCAGAGGAAGTAAGAGTTCCCTGTCACAGAATGTATGTGAAGAGAAGCTAGAGAGCTCCTTGATAAGAGGAGGCTGCATAGGGGAGTCAAGTATCACATGAGGATTTCAAGCAGATGACCATAATTAAAAGGTACTTCCAACCCTACAATCCTATAGTTCTAGACATTTGGGACAGGCTGTGCTTATCATCTCATTTAATATTTATGGATTCAAGTTGTTGATGTATATTTTAATCCTGTATCGAGCTACTAGGTTTCTCAAACCCCTTAATTGGTTCCTTTGGTTTATTTATCTAGCTTCTGATGTCACTTAATTTCAGTGTAAGGAGCACCTGTGCCCTCCAGTTAATTCTGAAAACTTTTTTTATTAGATCCTTGCACTACAGTGGCAATTTCAGAGATGAGTGCTTCTAGTGGCCATTTTAAGTGTAGTTATTCCTAGGACGTCCCTTTGGACACTGTCCATCCAACAAGGAAACAAGTACTTAAACTTGGCATCGGAAGCAGTAGAATTGTAGGCAAGAAGGAAATGATAAGATAGAATATCTGCCCTCAAGGAGCTGACAGACTACTGAGAGAGGCAACTTGGCTCTAAAAGCAGACATATGAAAGAATGTTATCTATCCTAAAATAAGAATCTTAGGTTTATGCATAAATCAGATGACACATTTGTAGACAATTACTATTTAAATTGGCTGATGATTTTTCCCTACTACATTCATAAGTGAGTTTCATTCATCCACAGTGAAAATAAAATAGAAACATAGAAAGCCATATTCATTTTGGATACTGTCCATCCAATAAGGAAATAAGTGCTTAACCTTGGCATGTGAAGCAGCACAAAAGGAACTGTTTATGGTTTCTGTAAAGGTTTCCCACTATTGAATTCACCAGCATTAGAATAAAAGATACAATAGATACAGAGGCAGAGCTGCCTCAAACTGATTGTCAAACTGCAGTGGGAAGGCCAGAGAGGGTTGTGGGGCAGAAGGGAGGGGAGTAAGAGATCAACCGAAGGACTTGTATGCATACATATAAGCATAACTAATGGACATAAGACACTGGGGGGTAAGGGAGGGGAGGGATTGTCAAGGGCGGGGGGTGGGGGAAGGACACATATGTAATACCCTTTGTAATACTTATTATAATATTTTTTTAAAAAAAGAATTAAAAAAATAAATAAAATTGGAAAAAGAAAAAAAAGAAAAAAAAGAATAAAAGATACATATCATGGTAAGCTCAGATATTTAAAACTTGGAGAAAATCTACATGTCATAATTCATTAATGTCACACACAAGATGAGAACTTCCATTACAGTAATGCCTGTACTTTAACTCATTTGTTCTAGATATGTATAAATACTTCTATACTTCATTTTCCAGACCAAATATGTCCAAGTTAGGACCATGGGTTGTATTGATGTCATATCTAGCTTGGAACCCAATGCTACTCTTTTTTATTTTATTTTTTAAATATATTTTATTGATTTTTTTTACAGAGAGGAAGGGAGAGGGATAGAGAGTTAGAAACATTGATGAGATCAGCTGCCTCCTCCACACCCCCTACTGGGGATGTGCCCTCAACCAAGGTACATGCCCTTGACCGGAATCGAACCTGGGACCCTTGAGTCTGAAGGCCGACACTCTATCCACTGAGCCAAACCGGTCAGGGCATTGCTACTCTTTTTTAATTCACAGAAAGAATAAAATGGAAAGCTTATTTAAAAAGAATATGACTTTCTGTGTTTCCATTTCATCTTCACTGTGGATGAATGAAACTCAATTATGAGTGTAGTGGGGAAAATTCATCATCCAATTTAAACAGCAACTGTCCACAATTGTGTCATCTGCTTTATGCATAAACCTAAAATTCTTATTTTAGGATAGATAACATTCTTTCATCTGTCTGGCTTGAGAGCCAAGCAGCCTCTTTCAGTAGTCTGGCAGCTCCTTAAGGGCAGAGATTATGTTTTGTCTTTCCTTGCGTCCACAGAACCTATGAGAACCACTTATACCCACAGTAATGGCTTTGGACTTGTTTGCTGAAGTATATTGTTGTAATTTAATTTGGAAAGTTATCTGTTCTAGCTTTTAATTCAGTTTTAGTTTCCTAACAATAGGTCTCATTTGCAAATTAGAAGAACCTAGGATGTTAGAAGAATATCAAAATGTAATATGAATATATAGAGATACAATCTAATTCTTATTTCTAGGGATAATATGAAAGTGACCTCTGACATTCCTCTCAGTACATCACGTTGAGGGTTTGAAATGGCTGTGATTGCTGTCTTTGTACAAAGAGATCTTTTATTAAAGTTTTTTATCTATTCATTGTAGACACTAGAATCTATGTTGTAATCATTAACATATTAATCCGTTTTAGTTTCTAAAGTAGAATCTCTTTTACACTTTTGTGTTTGTCACATAATCAGTGATATTTATCACTTTATAAAACATATACCATTATAGAAATTAAAATAATAATTTTTTTCTTTTTGTTCATTTGAAGTAGGGAAGGGAAGTTACATTGATTATCTAGTATGTACCAAAAAGTTTTTGTATGCATAATTTTATTTAATTTTTGTGATTATTTAAAGCAGTTTCTATCATTATTCAATTTTATTAATGTCAAAACTAAGGCTGCAAAGGATTTAAGTATCTGGCCCAAAGTCACAGAATAAAGTAGTTGAACCCAAATCTGTCTAGTTTCAAACCAATGTTTCTTTATACTATAATATATCCATTCAATCAGACTTATGGCCTATGGCATGGTGTTTTATACTAGCGTTTTAGTCTTAACCCAATGTCATCATTAGAACTTTGCAATACCTGTTATTTCTTCCAATAATATGTAAGATATAAATAGATTTAGAAAATATAGTTTCTCAGATTTTAATGGTGGTAGTATCAGGGGTCAAGGATTTTAAATAATTAAAATCTAAAATAAACAAACTCCTAAAATATAAAAGGCAAATCATGTTGTAAGAATTACTGTACTGCCCTCTAAATCTTTTAAGTTCTGTTAACTTATATTTGTTGGCTGATTATTGTTACCATTCATGTATTTCAATTATTTTGATAATGTAGGCCCACTCATGTGTTCCAGAATGCTTTGGTAATTAGAGCTTTTAAAAAATCTTCAGGATATTATAGATGAATTTAACTAAACTTGCATGGATTAAAAGCTGAGCTGTGTATTTTAACCAACACAAAGAGATATTTACCACATCTTCTAAAGTTTTGCCATGGGAGAAAAATGAGTTAAATTAAACATTTAAGTTGTCCTATATCAATCTAAGAGAGACAACTCACATGTGCCATTGTAGTCTAAGTGAAAAGTAAGATTTACAAGTAATAACTTTCTTCTTACATTCTTTGATCAACTGAACTCAGTTGGAAACTCAGAAGCAATACAAAAACTTCAGCAGGTTAGCTCTTTGCCTTTCTTCTAATCTAAATGAAAATATTGTAGCTACTTTGGTTTGGAAGGGAAGTCTAGAAATAGGGTAATGTGATGCAAAATGGACTACTTCATACCAAGATTTCATGAGTCAACATTTACAGTTAAATTTTAGGCTAATCAAATTTTGGATTAAGTTAGCTGCCTTAGCCAAATGTGCTGGGATCATTTTAGTACCTCCCTGACCACTTGACTGTGAAAAGATATGTTGAAAATGAGTACTATGACTATCTTGAAAACATGTCTTCCATAGATCCTCGGCACCTAGAACAGTGGCTGGCAATCAGTAAATGGTAGGTACTCAATAAATGTCTATTCTTTTATTTATTTATATTTTTAATCCTCACTTGAGGATATATTTTTATTGATTTTTGAGAGAGGGGAAGGGGAATATAGAAAGAAACATTGATGTGAGAAACATTGATTGGTTGACTCCCGTATGTGCCCCGACTGGGAATCAAACCACAGTCTTTTGGTGTATGGGACAATGCTCCAACTAACTGAGCTACCCAGCCAGAGAAAATGCCTATTCTTTGAATGTTTGAATTTGTGTCTTTAATGTGAGCACCTGCCTAGGGAAAAACACAATATATTATGTACCTCATCTGAAAAAAATATAATTGTACCTATTTCATAGAATTGGTGTAATGCTAAAGTTATATAATCATGTAAAGTCACTTGGATAGTATGTAGCATATTACAATTACTCAATAAGTGAGTATAAATTAGAGTACAGTAATGCGTGTTTTTTTTACAATGACTGCTGTTGGAACTAACTGTGACATACACACAAGGTAGTGTTGCATAGTAGAAAGGGAAACATACTAATAGCCAAGAGCACTGGATTTTGATACTCATTCCCCAGTTTGTATGTTCTTTGACCTCAGGAAGTCATTGTTAACTTTCTAACTAGCTTACATGGTCTCACCTGGAAAATGGGAATTATAATTCTTGAACTGCTTGAAGGCAAGGTTTGTTTTTGTTTTTTAATTCTCATCAGAGGACATGTTCATTAATTTTGTGAGAGACAGAGAGAGACAGAGAGAGATTGATTGGTTGCTTCCCATACATTCCCCCCACCGGGGATTGAACCCACAAACTGGCAACATTGGTATTTTCTCTGACATGGAATCAAACCCGTGACCTTTAGGTGTACCTGACGACACTCCAAACAACTGAGCTACATAGGCCAGGGAAAAGACAAGGTTTTAAGGCAAACCCTCTCTAGAGGGCTTTTCTAAGATTTTTAAATGCCATGAGTCAATGATAAGCTTAATATAAGTTGTGGAGCCTGATATGAGAACAAATTTATGATCCATAAACACTTAATCTAAAAATTTTCATTGTGTTGATTGGAGACTCTAGAACAGTCATAGAGTATTTGAATTGGAAGGTTTCCTCACATAAAAAATTTGGATATGGAGTGCCAGTTGAATAAATTCCCTAAAGCCAATCACAATTTCTAAGGGGAAGATTCAAAATTAGGCATGTAATTGGTGATGAGCTTGATCAAGTTTTTTTAAAAATATATTTTATTGATTTTTTTCCAGAGAGGAGGGGAGAGGGATAGAGAGTTAGAAACATCAATGAGAGAGAAACATCATTGATCAGCTACCTCCTGCACACTCCCTACTGGGGATGTGCCTGCAACCAAGGTACATGCCCTTGACCGGAATCGAACCTGGGACCCTTCAGTCCACAGGCTGATGCTCTATCCACTGAGCCAAACCAGTTAGGGCGATCAAGTTGTTTTTATTTCAGCAGTGACTTAGGTGAAAAAATGGCACAACAGAACTGAAGACAAATAAGGCTCTTAAAACATATCCAGTGATAAAATAGATCTCTTTGAAAATGGATGATTCCCTGTACTCTTCCTTTCTGCCTCCCTCAATAGCAGTTTTCATCCATCATATAGGCAATATAGATCTGAGAGCCACATTTATAATTTTTCTAGAGTTCTGTTATATCTTTCTGCTTAGAAAAATAGAAACATTTAATTCTTATGATTTTATATGTAACATAAAATTTAATTTTTAATAGTTTTATTTATTTTAGAGAGAGAGGAAGGGAGAGGGATAGAAACACCCATGAGAGAGAAACATTGATTGGCTGCCTCCTGTACAACCCCTACTGGGGATCAAGCCCACAACCTGGGCATGTGCCCCAACCAGGAATCTAATTGGTAACCTCTTGGTTCATGAGTCGATGCTCAACCACAGAGCCACACTGGCCAGGCAATTTTTTTTTATTGTGGTAGAATATGTATAGCATCATATTTACCATTTTAACCATTTTTTGATGTAGAGTTACATAGCATTAAGTACATTTGCAATGTTGTAAAACCAATACCACTATCTATTTTCAAAAATTGTATTATCCAAAACATAAATGCTGAAATATAGCATTTTGGAAAATAAGATAATGTCTTGATATTTGGAAAAATATGTTGGGATAGTTCATTACCTCTACATAAATCATTTGCCAGTGGATTTTATTTTATGGGTTTTTTCCTGCTGAATTCTATTTAAATAATTGGTTTTATCTTCTAAGTATATGCCATATTCTTCAGAGGCAATTCCCAAAGTTTTGCATCTGTGAAATCTTAACAGTTCTATAGGATGGGATGAGGCACTGGTTTTAGTTCAATTAGCTGGGTGATTTATAATTATTATCTGTCTCAAAAATAATGAGAGTGCTTTTTCAATCTGAATGTTGTTTTTATATGTTATTTAATTATTTAGAAACCTCATTTTTCAGTAACAGATTACACCTGAAAGTTACTAGCATTAACGTGTATTTATATGTGTCAACCATACTCAGCCATAGTCATTGAGAAGATTAATACACCCAATTTAGATAGCAAAGTCAAGAGCAAATGAGTAAACAAGGAATGAAGACTTTGGTGCCATGTAGAATAGTTTTTCCTTGTTTGAATATATCATAATTTAAAAAAGTTTTCTAAGCAAGAATAAAATCTTCAATCCAATTTGGCTCTGAGAAAAAAATCCATAAAATGGATAAAATGCCATTTCCTTACCCAATGATTCATCATGTATTTCTAATGGCTGATAAAAAATTGTTAAAAGTCTTTTCTATAGCATTATTTGAAAATCTACATTATTATGTATGACAGACCATGCCAAAATAATTGTATGTTGGACTACTCTGGTTTAAGGGGAATCACATCTGATGTTACTAATTTTTACATTATTTCACCCATAAAAATTCTTATAGCAGCAAAAGTTTTATTGCACTGCATTTCAGTCTATAATTTATTCATGGAATAAATGTTTCATATAATGAATTTTCAAGTAAATGTATTCTGAAATTCATGCATAACCACAGCTGCTGTAAAATCATAAAAATTTGGTTAAAATTGAGCCATCTCTTCATTCCTCTCAGAAAGTGTAGTGGGGAACCTGGAAGATTTTATGCTAATAAAGACAATATTGTTCAGCTTTCATTTTACCCAATATATCCCTTTTATTGAGTTCAAGCTATTATCATAATTAATAACTTTAAATGGAAGCACTTCATCAATTGTATTGAGCCACTACTACTGCTAAAAGGGTAGCATGTGTTAGACCCATTTTATGCCATTGAACACATGCCTCTTGCTAGAGAAATGCTTTTAATATTGCCTTTTGAATGTTTTATGTGGTACTGGTTCAAGAGCTCTCTGTCATTTGGTTTAGTACCTGCCCTTCTCCTCTCATTCCCTCACTGCCCCATCTACATTGAGCTAGACTCTATGGGCATCTACTTACTGTGATTCACATACAATACACAAACATGAATTAAAGTAATAATTGCAAGTACTCAGTCACACCTTCCTCCATCCTCACCTGGGATAATGGGCTCAGATTACTTCACCAGGGATTTTATTCCAATATTTTTTCAACTTGAAGATGTAAGAGGTAATCATATTATTTGGAAAAATAGAATCTATGTTTATCATTAAGATCAGGAATATTTGTGATGTGGGAATGTTGCTGCATGCTAAATTCATGGAATTATATTTAAATATTAAGTTCACAAAACTCTGCTTGTGAAGGCATAACATTAGATTGAACTTGAAAAGTTTTTTTATTTATTGATTAAGTTATTACATATGTGTCCTTATCTCCACGTTACCCCCATCCCCCCACTCATGCCCTCACCCCCCCGTTGTCCGTGTCCATTGGTAAACTTGAAAAGTTTTTAAGTAGAATTTCATATTTTTAAAAATCTTAAGTTCACTCTCCTCAAAACAATAAAAGACAAGGACAATGCAAGTCTTAAAAAAAGTCTCACAGTACCTGTTCCTCTGTCTAGACAGCTTCTTTGTCTTGGAATCCCTCCCTGAAAGATCAACAATGGTCAGAATGAAATGGGTGATCCCCTCCTCAATTAAAAAAATAAAAGGAAGATTGACGATTAAGTATAGATCTTAATGAGTATATTTAGAAATTCAGTGTAATTTTATTGTTCTCTTTTGAAGAGAGGGATTTTTATGCATTCATATCCATCCATTCAACAATATGTATTGTGTACCTACTATGTGCCAGTCACTTTTCTAGTGACTAAGCACTAGAGTTATAATAATGAATAAAACAAGCCTAGTCCTTGACCTCATTAACCTTATGTTTCATGGAGTAGAGGAGATGAGAAACAGAAAATAAACAAAATAAGTATAGAATATGCAGGATGGTGATAAGTGCAATGGAAACAGTAAAGCAGGGAAGTGCTTGCAGCCTGGCTCAGGGGCTCAATATTTAAAAGAGCAGTTAGGAGAAGCCTCAATCAGAAAACATTTGAGCAGACACTAGGGAGAGGTGAGGAAACAAGCAATAGGACTCTCTGGTGAAAGAGCCTTCCATATAAGGGGGATAGCAAGTGCAAAAGTATATCTGAAAATACCCCTGAAACTAATATAAAATAATATTAAATATGAACTGTAATTGAAAATAAAATTTAAAAATTATGTCTGCAAATATGAAGCAGGCCACTGAGGCTGGAGCAGAGCGCAGAGCGTGTGAGTGAGGGAGTGGGAGTGGAGGCAGGAGATGAAGCAGGGAGGTGTAGGTTAGGTTTGGGATAGGTAGATAGAAGGTCATGGAGCATCTTGTTGGTCAATTATAAGGACCCTGGATTTTATTCTAAGTGACCTGGAGGTTCTTGAGCAGTGTGATCTAGGCACCCTTGTGTGGCATTTTGGTGAATAAAGAAATGCATAAAATTTAGTCCTTTCCCTTGAAATGACTATGTAAACTTTGGTAAGAGGATTTTATAAACCCCTATGTCCTAGAGGTATCATCTTCATTGGTACAGAGAAAGATACACAGTTTGCTCTGATCTTAAATAATTAGCAATAGATTTTACAGGAAATGTCTCGAGTATAGAATTTCCACTGTTTCCTATTCCACCCAACATGCAAAACTTCTGACAATAAATTACATTCTAAAACCACTAGCAGTCAGTCTAATTATAGGCGTATAAACAATCAAATCTATCCACTGGCAGCAATAAACTTGAAAAGGCAGCCCAGTTATTGACTCTGAGTCCAAAAATCAATTGGAGGTAGTCAATCCTCAAATAAAAGAGGCTGAGAAGAATGCAGGAAAGGACTGAAAAATTAGCCTCTTCAGAAATGCAGGTAGAGGATATTAGCCATCTTATGTGGGGCATAATTCCCAGTAGCTGTCTTATTGCAGCTTTATTTAGGTAAATGAGTTAATCTGAGTATGTTCAAAAGTTCTTTTATAATGGCTTGTTCAGAGTGTGAAATGCAAAGAAGTGAATCTTTGGATGGCCAGATGCATGGAAGCATGTTTTAAATGACTGCAATGCAATTGATATATGCTGCCATCAGTTGTGACACAGGTAATAGTGGAGCTAAAACAATTTCAAGTGGGTCAAGACATCCCTAGAGTACTTGCTGCAATGATATAAAAATCTCCCAGCAATGTGTCTTAAGTCCTGTAAATCATGTTAGACTTAATGAAACCTTCTGCAAGAGCATTCCATTTCTATGATGCATTTAACTGCAGTTATTGACATGTTGTTTCTGGATTGGAGAAATATGTAAGCTACTGATTTATTGCTGTGGTATTAGGGAGATAAAATATATGGACCGCTAATTTTTAAAGTAAGATTCAGGGTATGTGTCTTTATATATAATTACTCCGTAACTATTTAAAACATGCTCCCTTAGATGCTGCCTTCCTTCTTAGTTTAATATATGCATTTCTACTTTGTGAGTTTATTTTTGATGCATGTTTTTCAGATAGAAAACTCTGAAACTCAACTGTGAACTGACATGTGATCATCCTGTTTATTTGTGTTGCTTTCACACAACTGAATTTGATTTTAAAAGTAAAACAAAACACTAGCTCAGTTTAGTTCTGTTGGATGGATTCAGTGACTGTGGAGTGCCTACTCCATGCAATACTGTTTTTATGGGCCATCTTAATGCATCATCTTCAAAATGAACTGGTATATACCACAGGACTGATACGAGAACGTTACTGAGAATCAAAATGCAATGTCAGTGAACTGTTTATAATCTCTTTCCCTCTTAGAATCTCACCTTCTATAGTCCAAAGTCTAGACGTGGACAGGTACTTCCCAAGATTGAAATCTCAAACTTTCTTTGGACATATGTGTTCTGGTACTTCTTCTGTCTTGTTACCTCCATATCCCCAGTCAATTTGATGCATAGGATTAACCATCATGGTATTTGACATTCAGTAAGTGCTTGAAATAATGAAAAATGCAAGCAACAAATATTTACTGAATACCTGAGTTCTGAGAACTGAAGCAAGCAAGTCATAGTTTCTGCCATGAAGTAGACACTCACTTGATGAAGTGAGGAAGGAGTCTGGAGATAGAGACAGGAATCAAAGAAACAAAGGTAAAGAGGAAGAGTAGTGTGAGAGCGCAGAGCAAAAGAGTAAAGATGTCTGCCAGCAGAAACCATGAATGCCTTCACTGTGGTGGTGGCCTCAAAAAGTTACCTCAGTGACCTTGAGTGATAGAGGGTGGGAGAGGGCAGTCTAGGCTGGGAGAATGGCACTGATAGAAACTCCAAGATGTAAAAGGCATGTTATGTTTGCAGAGCAACAAGGAATCTAGGTTACTTATCAAGCAAGTGTAAAAATGAATTTCAGTTGCCATGTTCTCCTAGTACCTTTCATATCACTAAATTCAGTTTCTGGTTAGCCATACACACAAAGAGGAACAAGTTCAGTGGGTATCCCACCATGAAAGCCCAAGGTCAGAACTTGTATGTGCATTCCCCTCCCCACAAGCTTATGCACACCCCTGAGGACACACACACACACACACACACACACACACACACACACTCACACACGCACACGTGTGTACCCTGGCTACTTCTAAGTACAGTTTTTTCCTGTCACTACCAGACATGGCTTCTTCTAATGATGGGGAGATGACAACAGAGAAGGTTCTTGCACATCTTCCAACAGAGTCTGTATGCAGTTGAGGGTAACCTGGGTTATGAGAACACATATATCCAAGGAAAAATCTGTGAAATTTCAATGTGTTCTGTCCACATATAGACTTTTGAATATAAATGGATTAATTCACTAGTCTATAGCCTAGGCATGAAATTATTTAATTAGCTCCATATGAATCAAGATTCAAACTATGGCTATATCACCTCTTCAAAGGCTCAGCTTCTAGATATACCCACTTGTTGTCTGTGGACAACTTTCATCTTAGACATTTTATATGTATTTTAAAGTAGTACCTAAACTATAAAAGTCTTTTGCAGCATGCATCATTTGATTACAAAATCAAACACTTTGTTACCACATAATTAATAAGAGAAGTATATAATATGTTAGAACATAGTAAGTGTAAAACAAAAATTAAAGAAGATGAAAACAATTTGGCAGTTATGCAAAATGTTAATCATAAACTTACCATATGACCTAGCAATTCCAAGGTAATTGAAAACATATATCCACACAGAAACTTGTACATGAATGCTCATAATAACATTATTTTTATTAGCCAAACACTGGAAACAGCTCAAATGTCCACCTATGGATAAGTGAATAAACAAAATATACTTTATACATACAATGGAATATTATTAATCAATAAAAAGGAATGAAGTTCTGATCCATGCAACAATGTGAATGAACCTTGACAACATTATGCTGAGTGAAAGGAGCTAAACACAAAAGCTTACATATTGCATTTATATGAAATGTCCAGAATAGTCAAAACGGTTGAGATAGAAAACAGATTAGTGGATGCCAGAGGCTGGGGAGAGAAGAGAATGAGGAATGATTACTTAAAAGCTACAGGGTTTCTTTTGGGAATAATTAAAATTAAGCGACCTTGGAAGAGCAGTGGACCTAGGAAAAGAAAGCGTGGGTTTGAGGCCTAGTCCTTGTGTTTATCATTGGTAAAACAGTGGACAAGGCACTTAATGCCAGAGCTTTAGATTTTATATCTTCAATCTAGAGGTGAAGATACCATCCCTAATTATCTCACAGGGCCATCATTGGGTTCATATGAATCAAAGGTGTGAAAATGCATTGAAAGTATACAATTTGTTTACATAAATGGAAAGTATTATTAATATTTGTCAAATTTATAAAAGCTATTATTCAGAAAACTGAAAACTTTCTATCATTTCTCTATATAGAACCTATGGGTGTTTACATATTTATAAATATGTTTCTATATTATGATAGCACAAGTGTGGAGACTCCTTGAGAACAGAGAAGCTTGTCTTATTTATCCATGTGCCCCCACTGCCTAATAACAGTCTGTGAGCACTTTAGGAGTGCAGTTAAGCATGGTTGAGTAAATGGATAAATGAACCAAATATATTTTAAATAATGCTCATTGTGTAATTGTATACAGTATCATAGGATTGACCAAGAGCACTGAGAAATTCAGTAATGGATAGAGTGAGCTGACATCCTAGGACTGAGATTGAGATTATGTCATAACTAATTTCTTCATTATCAACTGTAATGAAGAACATGGCTTAAATTCACTTCCTTGTAGGTAGAATTTTGTGGATACCCTGGTCACTAAGCAATGAAACTTAGAAAAATATACCAGTTAAGGGCCTTGGGATGGTAAAAATGCTTGACTAGCTGTCTCTTATAGAACTAAAGAAAACCAAGGCTTAAAGGATTGCATCTGAATCCTCAAGTTGTAACAGTGGAAGGAAATAAATTGAATGTCATTTTGAGACTTAACTGCAGGATCATGTCTGTTTTCTTATCTGTCAAATAGCGATAAGAATTCCTACCTCATTAAGTGGTTGTGGGACTCAAAACCAAACAACTCATTTATCTACTCTAAGTACTCACACATCTGCAAATGACTGGAGCAAGCTAATATCACAGGATTGAGGTTGAGGTCATAATTAGCTTCTTTAATATCACCTAAATTTGTTGCTTTGAAATAGCAACAGCAAAGGCAGAAATGAAACAAGCATTATGAAAGTACCTAGCTGTACACCTTAAAGTAATACAGAATAATATTGAATGTAAATAAACTGTAATTGCAAAATAAATAAATAAATAGATAAATAAATACATAAATAAATAAATAAATAAAAGTATCTAGCTGAGTTCCTGGCACTGAAAATAGTATATGCTCATCAGTAAGAAATACAAGCTAACCACAAGGAGGGATGCTTGTCAGTTGGCATGTAAAATGTTACAGAACACCATTTTGCCCAGTTAGACAACTTAGTGCATTCCTTTCATGTGCTCTCCCTGCCTCTTCTCTTCCCCTCACCCTATCCCTCTTGCCCTTTTAGTATTCTCTCAAGTCTTTTTCTCAAATGGTTCTCTTCAACTCCACTTTTTCTCCCCTCCATCTTTGGCTTTGTTCCCCAGTAAGAGCTATGAGTACAAAATTACCAACCACAATATTACTTCTGGCTAACATGGCCACTAAGTTTTGTTTTGAAGGAAATGCATCTATTTATTTGTTGCTGGACAGATCACGGAAATGTAGCTCTAGTTTTCTTGGAAGTTTTAGATTGGCCATCTACCCATGCCCCATGTGTATTGTCTCCTTTCTCTTTCTCTCCCTCCCTTATTGCTTCATCTTCTTATTTTTTTTAATCCTCCCCTGAGGATATGTTTATTGTTTAGAGAGAGAGGGAGGGAGCGAAAGGGAGAGAGAGAAACATCAATGTATGTGAGAAACTTTGATTGGTTGCCTACAGTTCATGTCCAGACCAGGCATTGAACCTGCAACCGAGGTATATACCCTGACCAGGGGTCAAACCTGCAACCTTTTAACCTTTTTAGAGTATGAGACCATGTTCCAACCAACTAAGTCATCTGGCTGAGGCTCTCTTGCTTCTTTTCATCAATCAATTATATATATATATATATATATATATATATTCTTTAATGTAAATCTCAATTCTTTCTTGCTTTTCCCCTTTGGGCTTAATATGTATCTATGGTTGAAGCTCCATAAGTGTTTATTATGAGTAACAGTGGTAATAGTGCCAGAAAGAGCAACACATGAGCTATTCATCAGTGATTTTTACCTCATGTACCAAATTAAACATTAATGTTGCCAACAATTACTCCCCAAAAGATGCTGGAAGCATATTTGTTAGTAATATTTTATAATAACTATATAAACAGATATTTGTCATGCTATTCTGACTCCTATATCTTCAATCACAGAAGAACATTTTATTTAAGTATTAGGGTGTAAGTATGAGGGTGGAAATTTAAGTGAAACTTGCAATTTATCACTTGCTTCACTTTCCAAGGAAAGTTTTGGGAGTTGGCATTATTTTGTTTTTTCCTAAAATGGATCTAGGATCATTCTTTTGAACTGTATGCTCATTGGGGTAAATATATCTATATCTGAATACTTACTTTATATCAATATTTATCTAACCAAGCTCTGAAACCTGGGATGTCTTTCCAGCCTCAGGAAACTGAGTTAACTCCAATCTCCCAGGGTTACAACACGCCTAATTGCCTCTTAATATTATAGGCTTAAAACATTTGCATGGAAAATTCATCACCCTTGGTGGAGGACAACTTTCTTTTGGGTGTATATATCACAAGATGTTCCACAATGTGAAGGTAACTTTTACACAGAAAAGTATTATGAAACTGAACAAAATTGGGCATGGCTAAAAATAATTACATGTGGACAAATGGAAACTTGATCAAGATATTAAAGGGCACATGCTTTGGAGTGGGTCATAACTGGCTCTACCATTTATTTGCTGTGTGGCATTGGGAAAAGTCCTTCTCTGGGCCAGTGTTTGCTCAACAGTAAAATGATGATAATAGATCCTGCCTTGTGGTGTCATTGTTAGTCTGAAATTAAAGGAATGCATTAAAAATCACTTGTGAGGCCTAGCTGGTTTGGCTCAGTGGAGAGGTTGTCAGCCTGCAGACTGAAGAGTCCCAGGTTCGATTCCTGTCAAGGGTACATGCCCAGGTTGCAGGCTCAATCCGCAATGGTGGGGGGGGGCATGCAGAAAGCAGCCTATCAATGGTTCTCTTTCATCATTGATGTTTCTTTCTCTCTTTCCCTTTCTCTTCCTCTCTGAAATCAATAAAATATATTTTAAAGAATAATAAAATAAAATCACTTTCAAGAATAACACAAGATGAAATTTATCAAGTGGTTAGGAGATGGAATCACATAATAAATTGGAGCATTTATTTTTGTCCCATCAGATGGATTGTCTTTGTTATTCCCTTGTCAGAATGGTACCATCCAATATGGTCAACAATGGAGGGCAGGGAAGGATTGTGGGCTGATGATTGTTTTTTGACAGGAAATTTCAGTCTTAAAGAGATAGGGTAAGGTTTACAGAGGAGGCATGCTTTTATTTTGTTGTTTAAATTTACAAGTGTATTAGTTTGTTAGGGATGCTATCAAAAAGTACCACAAACCAGGTGGCATAAACAACAGAAATGTATTATCTCATAGGTCTGGAGGCTGGGAGTCCAAAATCAAGATATTTGCAGGACCAAACTCCTTCTGAAGGCTCTAAGATAGAATCCTTCTGCCTCTTTGAGCTTCTGAGAGGCCCAGGTTTTCTTAGCTTATAGCTGAATCACTCCAATCTCTGTCTCCATTCAATTTCTGCTTCCATGGTCACATGGCATTCTCTGTGTGTATGACTTAACCCAGATTTCTTCTTTCTTATAAAGGGTTCACTTTACTCCAGTATGACTTCATCTTAACCTCACTAATTATATCTGTAATGAACCCATTCCCAAATAAATTCAATCATATTCACAGGTACCAGGGATTAGAGCATCAACATATCTTTTGGGTGGACACAGTTCAACCCATAACAGCAAGTATCTTTTAAGGACTTACTTTGTGCTGGGTGCTGATCTTAATCTGGAAGGAATGATGGGCATGACAGGGGACTTATAAGTGAGAGAATATTTGAGGTGAAGTTCAGGAATACAAAAGCAAGATTTTGTTTAGAAAGTAACACAGTGACTTGCTTATCCCAGTGGAAGTTTTCCCTTGAGCATAGTGGGAGGAGTTGCTGGGAAGGTGAGCTATGTGACATATGTCCATGCCTTCTGATGTTTGGAGTCACAATGGCGCTTTTGAGCCTTGTTCCCCAACTCAGGTACCAGTCCTTGCCTCCATTCAGGCTCAAATCAACAAAATCTGTGAAACGTTCTAGACTTCATTCCTCTTCCCACCTCCACATGCTCCTCTTTGGTCAATCATTACAGCTTGTCAAGTTGACCTCTCTCCACATAGTTACTGTCTGGATCATGGCCACACTTCTTTATAATTTGTTTCTCTGCGTCCAGGTTTTCTCCCTATTTGGTCCTCCATACTGCTGCAAACCTGCGCATGCCAGTCCCTTGCTAAAAATTCCTTCAATTATTCTCCACCTTTTATATAACAAAATTCATACTCCTTGGTTTAGAACAAGGGTCAAACGTGCCTACCCTTTGAGTACCAAGTACCATTTCCTCATAAACATCCTTCACTCCCATCACACTTCAACTATTCCATACTGTGGCATGCTCAATGCCTTCTTACACCCTTTCCCTCTTCCTTTTTTGCACTTCACTGTCTTGTTAGCTCCTTCTCAACCATTAGCACTCAATTATGACCTCCTCTAGCAAGCCTTCCCTGAACTCTTTCTGGTCTGTGATAGGTGCTTATTCTTCTTATGTTTAATGAGTATAGAGCTGTTGTGAATTTTCTGTTGTCACACAGCACAGTGTTACACAGCAGCACTGATTAACTTGGTTTTCCACTCAACCACAGTGTGTGCCTGAGAAGAGCCTGTAGCTTAAGTCTCTCTTTAATTTCCATGCATAGTGGGCTGGGGAGTGGAATGGTGGAGGCAGGCCAACCTCATGGCCAATGAGTTACCCCTGAGATGACTGACCCCCTAATGTCTTCTGACAAAACTGCAGGTAGAAACAATATCACCTACAAATACTGTGTCAAGGGAGAAATTTAATACAACTGAGAGACAAGTGGAGAAACTTTCTAATTTTATAGCCAATGGGCCCTGGCAGGGATCATATGTAGGGCTCACTTTTCTGCTTTAATTCACCATTTCCCAAAGTCTAATTACTGAGACTATGTTAGGCAGAAGATGGGAAGTGGAGAAAAAAAGCATCAGTAGAGAATCACCTTGTAAACATCTTGTGATGAGGATGGTTATTAAACAGGAACACTCAGCACCAACTGAAGCTCAGGCGAGTTTAGCCAAGCAAATCAATGCAAGTTAATCTTTCAGTGTCAGCTGAGTTTGGGAGGAGTGATGAATGCCTTGACTGGAAAGATAGAATGTTGGAGTGGCAGCCAGTACTCTGACAGCTACAGATGGTGCCAATTACTGCCAGTAGAGTCTGTCCTGCTGTGAGCCCAAGATGTCTGATTTTTGGCCACAGAAAAATAGAAGAGAGGCCTTCCAGCTGGGTCTGTCACCTATCCTTTATTGTTCTGTACCCCAAATTGTATTTAGGTGTGAACACTTTTTTGTTTGTTTTGGTGATGGGGAGGGCATTGAGCATGGGGAGGGGGGCACGTAAATTATACAACCATGCTAATTGCCAAGTATGTGCCTGAGAAGGGTGGGGCAAATCACTACCAAACTTAGTAACGCCTTCCCACCCCATTCCCAGCAAACTAACTAAGTCATCCTAGAATATGGACAAAGGAAAATGAACACATCCCATATACTTATGATTTCCATGGGACTTTGTACATACCAGCATCATCTTGTGCATTGTTTGATTAGGGTGTCCTTGCTAAAAGGATCACTGTGCTTCTGTCCTGTGACATATTTCAGAGCTAGGCTCTTCCCATGTTTATACCCTGGTAACAAATGAGACCATGGTACAGATTTGGGAGTCTAATGCCCAGAGGCCTCCTAGTTTGTTTATCCTCTGTGAGAGTAGCTTGTGCTCAGACTTTGGAGGCAGTGGCCAAGAATGAAACCTTGGCATAATCTGCGTTGTCATTATAAGAGGAACAATAAGAAAAATTTAAAAAATAAGAATAGCATTGACAGCAATAGTATCTGCAGCCACTCTCATTTATTAAGAGATTTTGATGCACTGTATCCTCATGTTATCTTTAATCTTCCCAACAACCTTGTCTGAGAGATATTATTGCCCCATTTAAAATAAAGGAACCGAGTAGCAGAGAGGTTGAATGGCCTGTCCAAGGATAAAATTACTGAGTAATGCCATCTACATTTTAACACAATTCTCTAAACGTTAAGAACAAGTGTGGCTAAGAACAGAAAAGAAGACTATTAATTTCTATACCACATAGTTCAAGGTGCTCAATAAATGTTGGATGGAGCAATAAAGGCTTATTATTAGTGGAATAGCAATGGGAGGCAGAGAGGCAACAATAGTGGCAATAACACATCATTTAAATTTTTCCTATTATTATTGCTAGCCAGGTTTTGTTTCCAATGGATTGCCACTAAATGTTATGGCTCTGGCCCTAGATAATGGTTAGGCACAGGGGTGGTTTTCTTGAAGCAGAAGAGGAGTAAGCTTGCACCCCATAGCTTGAGTCAAGAGGAGGTGCCAGCTTACTTGAGTTGCTTAGCCTTGGGGTGACTACTTCAAGGATCCCGGGAGCTGTGTCACCCTCATATGGCCTGGCCTTCTGTGCCACACCAGCTCAGGTCTGTCTACCCAGATGTTACCCTCCATTCAATAAGGCTTCCTTGGAAATATATTTGACTGTGGGTGTCTTCTGGGATCTTCTCCTCAGGATTTGTAGGTACAGGTTCTGGGTCTGGATGATCCGGTATTCTATTGGAAGGCTATCCCCACCCCCTCCCCCATACACACCTTCTTAATAAAACATAAAGCAAAATTAGGCTCTATTGACTTCTGTGAAAGCCTCAAAAACTTAACACAGCATATTTAAAGGTGTTTCCTCCAACTTTGTGGGCAAGCAGGATGGAACCTGAGACCTAAGAAAACATGACTCACTAAGAAATGGCTAGTGTCTTTAAGACATTTTTACTTTTCTGACTTAATGCTCATCTTTGATAAATGTTCAGTACATTTCTACCTTTTCCTATTTTTCTACATTTATCCATGTTCAACATAAATTATCCTTTACTGAATGTTGTATTTGGCTGAGGTGAGCTCATGATAGGGCACAGTGATAAATTATCACTTACTGAATGTTGTATTTCACTTTGTGATATTTAATGGAATTAGTCTAGACATCTATGACTCTCATTGATTATTTCCCCCAAAGGCAATTAGTTATAAGAATTTAAGAAACTCAGAATTATTTTATTTATAATATTGAAACTGTTGTGGACAGAATATCTGGGCTACTTTAGTTTGCCTTCCTGGCTTTGCAAGATAGCCAAGAGTATCCTCTAAACCAGCCGTGGGCAAACTATGGCCCGTTTGGAATGATAAACTAAAAAAAAAGACCGTACCCTTTTATGTAATGATGTTTACTTTGAATTTATATTAGTTCACACAACACTCCATCATGCTTTTGTCTGGCCCTCCGGTCCAGTTTAAGAGCCCATCGTGGCCCTCGAGTCAAAAAGTTTGCCCACCCCTGCTCTAAACTATGCTAGAGAACTAACAGAAAATATATTTTTGGAGGAAAATATATATAGCCAGGGGCCAACACATCCGAAACAATTGAACCAATGACTGAACAGGCTGCGTGGGCGACCAGGCACGAGAAGGTCGTTCTAGAGGCATCTACGCGTCCCGGGGTGGGAATTTGGGGCGACCAAGGCCAGCAGGGGGGGCAGTGAGGGGCAACCAGGCTGGCGGGGGGGGCAGTTGGGGGTTACCAAGTTGGCAGGGGGGCAGTTAGGGGTGATCAGGCAGGCAGGCAGGTGAGCAGTTAGGAGCCAGTGGTCCTGGATTGTGAGGGGGATGTCCAACTGCCGGTTTAGGCCAATCCCAGGATTAGGCCTAAACTGGCAGTTGAACATCCCCCGAGAGGTCCTGGATTAGAGAGGGTGAAGGCTGGGCTGAGGGCACCCCCCTACACACATGAATTACATGCACCGGGCCTCTAGTTTTATATAAAAATAATACAGTGTATGGAGGCCAAAAGGCTAGTTGTCCTAAGTAATGGCCACATGGGGATTGTTTCAGGGGTTGTCAAGGTCACCCAGGTTCATTGATTTGCTTAGAAGGGCTCATAGGACTTAACATATAGTCATACTAGTGGCTCAGATTTATTATAAAGACATATCAAGTATACACATCCAGGTCAATAAGGGAAAAGACACATTAGGGAGAGTTTGGAGGAATCCAGATATAGAATTTCAGTGCTATCTCTCTCCCATGAGGAGCCACAAAAATGCTCAATTCCTAGCAGCAAAAATGCATCAACACATATGAGATATTTCTGCCCAGGGATGCCAATTTGAAACTTAGTGCCCAAGGTTTTCACAGGGTCTGGCCACCTGGCCACACTCTGCCTAGCAACTACCAAAATTTCAGATTCCCAGAATCTGAGGATATTCAGTGCTCCAGGCAGGCAAATCAACCCTTTCACTGAGGGAAAGTTTCATATCAGTCTAGGACAGTGGTTCTCAACCTTGGCTGCACATTAGAATCACCTGGGAATGAGGCCCAGAAATCAGGATTTTAAAAAGATTCCCAGGTGATTCTAATGTGCAGCCAAGGTTGAGAACCCCTGGTCTAGGACAGTAGTCGGCAAACTGCGGCTCGCGAGCCACATGTCGCTCTTTGGCCCCTTGAGTGTGGCTCTTCCACAAAATACTGACTTCTGCACATGGGCCAGGAAGTTTCAATCACACTGTACGTGCGCACCTACATGTGGTATTTTGTGGTATTTTGTGGAAGAACCACACTCAACGGGCCAAAGAGCCGCATGTGGCTCGCGAGCCACAGTTTGCTGACCACGGGTCTAGGAGATCATAATGGTCTATCTTAGAAAGCAAAGTGGCTTCCTTAAAATTTTTTGACCTGACTTGGGGAATCAGTTCAGGTATAGCACAACTCTGGCAATAAATTTGAGCTGACCTAAAAATATTCCAGGGCTGAGGTGAGCTCATGATAAGGCACAGACAGGAAGTATAATCCCTGAGGGCATACATGGTTCCCCTGCAAACAGAGTTTACAATTTTTAGGGACCTTGGGAATTACAAGTTAACAGAACTCCCAATGAGGCCTTCCACTGAAAGAGGAAGAAAAAGGCCTAAAAGATCGAATTAATGCTTTATAGTCAGATTTAGAATTTTGAAATCTATTATTTAAGTAAAATAATGACTTAATGATTAACCTTATTTAAGCATAATAAAATGCAGATCTGCTTCTTTCTCCTTGGAATTATCTATCTGGAATTACCTAACTGCAAGTAGTTTGTAAATTGAAATAGAGAAGAAGGCATTTTATTAAATCTAACCTATAGGAATTGAGTTGTTTTGTCCTCAACTTTAAACAAATATTTAGCAAATTTTGGGATCCATTTAATGATAGAAATATATAAATAAACAAATGGCCCTAGACAAATGATTCTCTAAGCTTCTGGGAATCAGGTCAGGGTTTTAAGATAAGCTTTTGTTTGCCAGTTGCACACATGATATTTCTAGCCATAATACTGTGGAGAATTGGTAGTTTCTACTCCAAATGACTATGAATGCTAAATTACAGTCTCTTAAATAAAAAATAGGCTTTTATATTAGAACGTTTGGACATGAAAATGAATGGAAAGAGTGTAAAGGGGGTCAATAGTGACAAAGCACTTTATAGTTTACAAAACCTTGTCCCATTGATTCTCACAACTGTCCTCTGAGGTTGGCAGTTTCATTTCCACTTTATAGGTTAAAAAAAAAAGCTTCAAACATGATGAAAATCACTCTGAAGAAATAAGTAGCCAAGTATGGATCCAAACACAAATATTCTGACTCCCAGCTCTATTATGTTCACTTTTACCACAAGGTTAGCCTTTGAACTCTCAGCCTCTCACCTGACTTCAACATGGGAAAAGCTTATATTAGAGCATACCTAAGTAGTAATTTGTTAGCAATGTTTATAACCTGGTAATGTCTCAAGGCTTATGTTTTTGTTGCAAATGTTCCTCACTTTTTCAATTCAAGGATAAACAGAGTTCCTATAGGAAGAGATTGTATTTTGTATGTTTTTGGTAGTTGATAGTGTTGATGTTTTTGGCATATGAATGCTATAGAAAAGCCAATGGAAGAGAAAAGAAGTTGCAAGACAAAAACCTGGAAAGACTTACCAAATATTATTCAGAGTGAGTAACAGGTTTTGTTTGGTAACATAACCTCTGAAAGACAGATGAGATGGAGAAGCTTTTTGCTGGGGAACACTCCTGCCAACAGAGATGATCATCTAAAAGTCTCTTGAGTTTATCTGCCTTACCAGTAAAAACTGCTGCTAAGGCACTGCAAGTTGTAAACATGGATGCAGCTAAAGTATCAAATCTCCTCTCTTAATCACTTAAACTGCATAAATAGCTAAGGATGAAAAGTGTGTGCAATCTTCATTCCAGACAGAGCTGCTCTCACAGCATCACCAGGTTTACTATTCATTTTTCTTTGTCTTAGATTATTTAACAACAAATCTGTAGACTTGAGCCTTCCCTGGGCCTGGCTTCTTGTTAAAGGAATTTCTGTCATCTCCTGAACCCATTTTCATTTCCTGCCAGCAAGAAGAGAGGGGATAAAACTGGCGCAATCCATAGGCCATAGGCCCCAAGTGGACAGTTTTCTTCAGGGCTGGAGAGGACAATGGGCCAGTTTATGTAACATTAAACCCAGGTGGGCACTTACCCACTTTGCTTCAGTGCAGCTTGTAGAACTTGGCACAAATTAGTGTGTTTGCGTTTCATTCAACTTGGCCACTGGCCAGCAGAAATACTATATTTTCATTTTGAAATTTCACTTGGCAGATCCTTAAAAGTCACTGGAGAACTTTTCCTGAGTAATAAAAAGCAACTTTTATTGAATACTAATTATTTTTTCAGCTGAATATGCCAGCTGTTTGAAAATGTTCTGGTCACATTAAAGCATATTTTAATAGTGTACTTACAAATACAGATCCAATACTAAAATCCTTTTTGACAGCAACTTATAAGCACTTTATTCCAAAAATGTCTTTAAGCCTAGTTCCATGCAAGTCTAGAAATCTGATACATGGAAAATATATGCACTGGTTGAGTTACTAAATTATTTGGGGAATAGGCAAATATTGTAAACTTATAATTTACAGCATTCTTTTCCTTAGAAACTCAGACAAAATGAATGCAGATTTCATTCACTGATCAGCTTTAAGATTTTAGAAGTAAATAGGATCTAATGACTTGGGGCAGTTTGGGTCATTCTGAGTAAACTTGCTTTTGTGTTTAATTACTGGGACACCTACTGTATCTTTGGCTCTGTCCACACACATGGTTATTGAGTGTTTCCTGTATTCTAGATTTCATGCTAGCCACTAAGATGTATATGAAAGACTAAGATGAATTACATATTACCTTTGCCTGCCAGGAATTTACAGCCACGTGAGGTGAATCAGAAGAGGGGCAAGAAAAGTAAACAAACCAGAATGATATCTGGGTAAAATAGAGGTGTAAGGGATAACTTGGGCAAGCAGATTCTGCTGTACATTCTGACTGAAGGAACCAAAGAAGAGCATGATAGAAGAATTACTATTTGAGCAAGACCTGAAAGGAAGAAAACACTATTGATAAGTGAAATATGGAAAAAGGCCATTTCTCAGTGAAGGAACAATAAATACATGAAGGCCTAGAAGCACATGGTGCATAAGGGAGATTATTAAAGGAGATAAGGCTAGATAGAACAGATGATGGGAGTATAAATGTCACATTAGAGAGGTTATTCTCTTTTCTGTAGAGGTTTGTGAGAAGGGGGATGAATTTGCTCTCTGTTGAAAATAGGCTTGTTCAGGCCTTGTTTTACTCTCTGGTAGTGAGTATAGAATGGATTGGAAGGGCATGAGACTGGAAACATGGAGACAGATCAGTTAGGAGCTATTGTAATAATTCATAGAAGGGTTGATTAGGGCTTGAAGAGGTCATTAAAAACAATTATCTAATTAATTTAATCAATGCAGAGAGTGATCTGGCTAATTCAGGCATGGTTGAGGGAAGGGATACACTTTCCTCTCAATCACTTGTTTTTATTGACTTGAGTTGGCCAGGTAATTGTCTCAACTCTCCACTTTGCTTTGCCTATGTCATAGCCATTATATGGTTGGACAAATTGCTTAGTATCTCTGGGTTTCCCTTTCATCAGCTGTAAATTAGGGCTAATAATTTTTGCCACCAATGGTAATTGCCTCAAGGGAATGCTCTATGCATTTGTGTGAGTGCTAGCATATTCTTGGCATAAAGCAATCATTAATAAAATTCCTAATACCTCTATTAATGTGCTTGAAAATCTTCAGAAAAGTCAATACCCCCAATAATAAATATTTTAAATATGAAGAAATATTGGGAAGTAATAAAAGGGTGACACCATTTAGTTAAAGGACAATCCCTCATGGCTTCCCTTTCATTTGCAAATCCTCTCTGCCCCATTTGCATTTAAAACATATTTTATAAAATAAGTGCAACATACATAGTTCACTTGAGAATCTTTCTAGGTTTTTTGCAACAGATTGGAAGCTGCCTTTCACAAGCTCATAGGTTGTTCCAAACATCTAAGAGTACTAGATGGTGTTTGCCTGTCTATCTGTGGGTGACAGTTGAAGTTCAAGGGTGTCTCAGAGTTTTAACATCCTTTGTCTGTGACCTAAGAGCCAAGTGACTGAAAGATACTTTATTTTTCAAAGTGGTGATGGCAACATAAAAAAATCATTTGCTAACTGACTTCAGACTATTATAGTGTAAGGAAATACATTGGCTAAATTAAGTGAAGATTTAGATGATATTTACTTTCATAAAACCAGCCCACGTTTCCTCAATCCCTCCAAAACAAGGCAAAACTTCCCATGCATGAGGTGTACATGTGTTGTGATATGTTGACGTCAGATGTTTTTCAAAACATCTGGGGTTGGTTGGCCAGTATTAGCAGTGCATAAAGAAAACAACAACACCCAAATCCAATCATGCATGTCAATTCTACTATCAGCAATCAAACAACTAAAACTATTCCTGGGTCTTAAAGCCAGCTCACCAAGAAATTCAAACAAGTGGGAGCTTCTCGTTGGCAGGAAATATGGTTTTCTGATAGTGCTGTGGCCCCAGGAAGCCAAGTTGTGGAAGAGAGAAGCTCCATTTGAGCCATTAACAACCCAGATGATGTTGAAGGACCTTACTCCAAGGTGAGTAGTTTAGCAGTCAAAAGGCTTCTATTCACACTTATGGGCAAGACCCCAATGTCTACTCTCTCAGAAATAAGCTCTTTCTGACAAGTCATTATAGTGCGACAACTACCTAAAATCATGGCATCCAGTTCCTTTAGTGGTCAAAATTTCCATGATGCTACTCCACCCTGAAAGCACCTTGAAAGATTTGCCTCTGTGCTTTGCCAGGTGCCTTTGACCAGATTCCTCTGCGCATGTGCACAATTCAGGATTTGACAGTGTTGAGCTAATTTGCATGTATCTTTTCTCATCTGGTTTTGGTGAAGAACCAGTCCCAAAAGAGCTAAACTGAGGTGGCATCATTTGAATCCATCTAAATGGGTTGGTTTAATAGGATTAGAAAGATTTAATCTGTGAGAATGTGGGGTTGGCCTTGATCTGGTATCTGACTACTGGTTCAGTTTTTATACTCTACACCAAGCATCTAAGGAGTAGAATTTTCTTTCTGAGTGCAACCTCCACGTTTCTTCAAAGTAACAGAAGAAAGGAAGCATTTGGGACATATCTCTTACTTTTAAACAGGATAGAAAGCCCTGTTAATATTTAGGAAGGAATAGTTTAGAAAGCATTGGATATGGAATCAAAAGGCCCAGGATACCCTGGCCAGAGTGGCTTAGTTGGTTGAGCATCATCCCATGCACCAAAAGGTTGCTGGTTCAATTCCAAGTCAGGGAACATGTCCGAGTTGTGGGCTTGATACCCAGTAGGGGGCATGTAGGAGGCAGGGGATTCATGATTCTCTCTCATCATTGATGTTTTTATCTTTCTATCCCTCTCCTTTCCTCTCTCTCTAAAAAGTCAATAAAAACATTTTTTTAACAAAAGCCCAGGTGCAAGGGGAATTTTTGCTAATTTTTTCATTACTGTGATTTTGAGTAAGTAACTTTAGCATTCTGATCTTCCGTCTCTTCACATATAAAATGGGAATATCTACTACTTGCTCCACTAGCCTCTCAGCATTGGCTGGAGGGCCAAAGAAGATGTTCTATATACTCATTCTTTGAAAATTATCAAGGGTTATTTATTTGGAAGTTTCTGTTAGGAATAAGGAATGTATTATGAGCAAAGGGCCAAGATTGTCCAGGGTAATTACCTATCACTAGAGGCAGGAAGAATCCATGTTTGTGACTTTTCCCAATTGTATATAAATAGCAGCAACTTGGAAATGATTCAATCTTTGTTCAAGAGGTTATCACTGATTCTGATGTAGAGATGCAGTTAACTTTCCATCAATGATTGTTGTCAACCTCAAACAATCATAATAATTATTATTTTCCCTACAAGGTTTTGTATGGAGGTGGAGTTCATTATCCCCGTCCCCACATTAATGAACTAATGAGAATAAAGTAATCAAATACTACTTTATTTTGACCATTCAACATACTACCCACATGCTTCGTGTTATCTGTTCAGGAAATTTATTATGGATGAATGAAATTGCCATGCACTTATTGATTAAAATATTTGTGAAACAACACAAATGTCTCTAGCACTGTCACCTTAGGTACTAAATGCTGTAGGATGTTTTTGTCATAAAACATTGTATCTGGCCCTGGCCAGGTAGCTCAGTTGGTTGTTGGTTAGAGTATCATCCCAATATGCCGAGGTTGTGGGTTCGATCCTCGATCAGAACACATAAAAGAAACAAACAATCACCCTAGCTGTTTTGGCTCACTGGATAGAGCGTCGGCCTGGGGAGGAAGGGTCCCAGGTTCGATTCCGGTCAAGGGCATGTACCTTGGTTGCAGGCACATCCCCAGTAGGGGGTGTGCAGGAGGCAGCTGATCGATGCTTCTCTCTCATCGATGTTTCTAACTCTCTATCCTTCTCCCTTCCTCTCTGTAAAAAATCAATAAAATATATTCTAAAAAAAAGAAGAAGAAGCAAACAATGAATGCATAAATAAGTGGGAAAACAAATGTCTCTCTCTCTCTCTCTCTCTCAAAAATCAATGACTGAATATCAGAATAGGGAATACTAGTTATTTTTTATTTTAAACTAGTGGCCCAGTGCAAAAATCCATGCATGGGTGGGGTCTGGCCGGCCCACCCTGATCAGGGCTGATTGGGGCCAGGCCGGCTGGGGGGAGGGGCCATGGGCAGTTGCCAGCTGGCCCTGCTCCCTGGTCAAACTCCAGGGCAAACTCCTGGTCAAACTCTTAGTCGAGGGGACCATTTGCATATTAAGCTTTTATTACATAGGATGAAGCCCTTTATGCAATCTATCACTAATAGATTTCTAAGTGATTATGGAGCATGACATTCTGGCAAAGAATGCAGAAAACTGTCAACTATAGAATGGATTTGTTAGAACGAGGATATAAGCATAAATAAATGTGTATATAAGAAATACATAGAAAGAAATGTGTGTAAATGTTTGTTTTTATTATTCATTTTACTATGCTGGGGTTTCTGTATAGAAACAGCCTAAGAAATCCCATCCCTAATTGCATACATCTTATGTGTCCAAACAAAGGATTAAGTTATGGTACAAAGAACCCAAGAAGATTACCTTACACTTTTAAATCACTACCTTCTACCTCAAACCTGACTCATAACCAAGTATCCTATTTTTTTATAAAATTTTATTATTGTATAATGTTGAGCTTTGCATGTATGTAAAACTAAAATACCCAATTATTTTACCAGTGAAAATTAATTTATTTGGAAATGGCAGAGGAATTACAATTCAAGACATGCATGTTATGGCAAACCATAGGCAAGTCCAGAGAACAAAGTAGAGAAACATTACTTTAGAGAGAAAAATGAAGGAGTTGGGAAGGGCTGTTATAAACAAAATGTTCATTGGAGGAAACCAGGAGTTTGAAGTGTAGTAGCATCCCATTGGCATTTTCTCATTGGCTGAGTCTGTTGCTAGGCAAGAGGATGATGTTCCTCCTGCTGGAGTTGTAAGTTTCTTCCAGTGGATAAATGTAAGGGTATAAATTTTCCTGTTAGAGCCTGGGAAGTGCAGTGAGTGGTAGCACATGAGAGCTCCCCATTCAGTCCTCCCTGACTCAATTTTAAATGAGGTTTCCTTGCCCTATCCGGTATAGCTCAGTGGATAGAACATCGGCCTGCAAACCAAAGGGTCCCAGTTTCAGTTCCAGTCAAGGGCATGTACCTTGGTTGCAGGAGGCAACCAATCGACGTGTTTCTCTCATATCAATGTTTCTGTCTTTCCCAATCTCTACCACTCTCCCTAAAGTCAATGGAAAAAAATATCCTCAGGTGAGAATTAAACAAATAAATACATAAATAAGGTTTCCTTTATTCATTTTCACAAGTTTAAAGAAGAAAAGACAGTTAAGCCCTAACCGGTTTGGCTCAGTGGATAGAGCATCGGCCTGCGGACTGAAGGGTCCCAGGTTTGATTTTGGTCAAGGACATGTACCTTGGTTGTGGGCACATGCCCAGTAGGGGGAGTGCAGGAGGTGGCTGATCGATGTTTCTCTCTCATCGATGTTTCTAACTCTCTATCCCTCTCCCTTCCTCTCTGTAAAAAATCAATAAAATATATTTTTAAAAAAGAAATGACAGTTAAGGAATAATACCATCACCCAGAAATATTGACTACTAGAGGCCTGGTGCACAAAAATTTGTGCACTGCGGGGGGGTATCCCTCAGCCCCACTTGTGCCCTCTCACAGTCTGGGACCCCTCCGGAGATAACGACCTGCTGGCTTAGGCCCACTCCTAGGTGGCAGAGGGCAGGCCCAATCCCTAGGTGCCTGCCCCGCAGCCCCTGGTCTGGCTCAGAGCAGGGCCGATTGGGGAGTTGGTGCGCCGCCCCCTGTCATGCACAGAGCAGGGCGGGTCAGGAGGTTGCGATGCCACCCTCAGTCACGCTCAGGGTAGGGCCGATTGGGGGGTTGGGGAGCCGCCCCCTGTCACACTCAAGGCAGGGTCGATGGGGAGGTTGTGGCACCACCCCCTGTTATGCACAGAGCAGGGCAGATCAGAGGGTTGTGGCGCCACCCCTGTCACATACAGAGCCAGCCGATAAGGGGGTTGGGGCGCTGCCCCCTGTCACACACAGAGCAGGGCCCATCAGGGGGGTTGGTGCTCCGTACCCTGTCACACACAGAACAGGGCCGATCAGGGGGTTGGGGCACCTTCCCCTGTCACAAACAGAGCAGGGCAGATAGGGAGGTTGTGGCCCCGCCCCCTTTCACACACAGAGCCGCTGGGCAATCAGGGGGTTTAGGCACTGCCCCCTGTCACTCTGCTCTTGGGGCCAGGAGGCCTCGCGGCTCTGCTGATACCAGTGCTGGGAGGCCTCACGGCTCCGCTTGACACCGGGGCAGTGAGAGCTCGCTGCTCAGCTGGTCCTGGTGCTAGGAGGCCTCGCTGCTCCGCTGATCCCGGTGCTAGGAGGCCTCGCGGCTCCGCTGATCCCGGTGCTGGGAGGTATATTACCCTTTTACTATATACGATAGAGGCCTGGTGCACGGGTGGGGGCTGGCTGGTTTGCCCTGAAGGGTGTCCTGGATCAGGGTGGGGGTCCCGCTTGGGTGCCTGGCCAGCCTGGGTGAGGGGATAATGGCTGTTTGCAGCTGGTCACACCCCCTTCAGGGTGGGGGTCCCCACTGGGGTGCCTGGCCAGTCTGGGTGAGGGGCTGAGGGCCGTTTTCAGGCTGGCGGGTGACTGAAGCTCCCAACCTCTCCTTTTTTTCTTTTTTTTTTAATTCTGGGATTTATTTACCTTCTATGGCTGTCACTGGAGCTGAGAGCCGGCTTTAGCTCTGAGGCTCGGCTCCAGCTCTGAGACCTCGGCTGCTGAAAGCAAGTTTCTGGGCTTTGTTTACCTTCTGTATTTGAAACTTTGTTGCGACTCCAGCTCTGAGATCCCGGCTGACTGAAAGCAGGTTTCTGGGTTTTGTTTAGCTTCTATATTTGCAACAATGTTTCTTAAACTGCAGCTCAGACCTGGCCTGCGGCAGGCGGGGAACCTTGGCTTCCTCCGTCACTGGAGCAAGCAAGCCTCCTGTTCGCTTCAGCTGCCTGGCTGTAGGCCGCCATCTTGGTTGGCAGTTAATTTGCATATCTTGCTGATTAGCCAATGGGAAGGGTATCGAAGTTACGGTTAATTACCATGTTTCTCTATTATTAGATAGGATGTTGTTTTATCTATGCATGTCTGTGCATGTGGAAGACAAGAATTGAGATTATCATTACAGAGTTTTACACCTTGTTTTACTCCTCTTAATATATCATGAACATTTTCCCATGTCATTAAATAGTCTTCAGAATTATAATTTTAAATTCTGAGTGCCTTTCTCCTGACTTGTGCCCCCCCCTTTCAAGGTGACAGTGTCCAAAATAGGAACATGACAAATGCTGACATTCTAAGAGTCTTATAAGATTTATGGTAGTGTTGTATGGAAGTGTCACAGTAGGGTTTTGTTTTGTTTGTTTCTTTTGCACCAGGTTCAAAGAAGCAAGGCATGGAGAAAGAGACCTCTATAGCTGACAAGTTTTTAAGCTGACCTTTATTCTTTTTTTATCCTTATACAATTTCTCTGTGATTTCTTATCTATAAAGTGGGAATGCTCCTCACTGGTGATGGGAGGATTCAATGAAGTTTCACGATCCCTTAATATGTAGAACCTTGTCAAGGAAATAAAGGATAAGCTAGGATTTTTTGAGCTGTCTCTACTATGGCATTGTGGGTGGTAATCTTTGTGCCTGGCTCCCTGCTCTCCTTAGTTGAACCTGTTGGCAAATTATTGATCTTGTAAATATCCTGTGTCAATCTCTTTTCTTTTTTAATATACTTTTTATTAATTTTAGAGAGGAAGGGAAACGGAGAGAGAAATAGAAACATCAATGATGAGAGAGAATCATTGATTGGCTGCCTCCTGTGCACCTCCTACTGGGGATCAAGCCTGCAACCTCGGCATGTGCCCGTGACTGGAATTGAACCCAGGACCCTTCAATTTGCAGACTGATGCTCTATCCACTGAGCCAAACCAGCTAGGGCAATATCTTTTATTTTTATTCAATTTATTTGAGTTACATTGGTTGATTAAATTATGTGGGTTTCAAGTGTATAATTGTATAGTAATACATCATCAGTATATTGTACTGTGTTGACCATTCAAAGTCTAGTTTTTTTTTCTGTCCAATAAACTGGTGATCAGAACTCCTAAGTTTACATGTTGCTGTATGACCCTAAGCTAGTCATTTCCTCTCTGTGGGTTCATCTATAAAATGTTGGATTCTCTAAAGGTTGGACTAGGTGATCTCCACCTGCCCACAAGTTCTAAAATTATTGTATGTCTGTCATTATCTGATACTGGAAGGCTGACCGAATGTGAGTCCTCTAATGGAGCTCCATAGGCAGGGATGAGGAGGTAGAAGACATTTCATAATTTTCATTAACCTCTTCCCCATGTACCCTCACCTCAGGATTTCTTTTAGAAGTTAAGTGTTTCTTGGCTTCTTGCAAAACAATGTCTTGATGAGTTAATTTAAAATGGACCAGCAACATATGGACTCCATTTAACTTGAAATGTCCATTGGTTTAAAAAATAAAACAAACAAAAAGGACTTTGGCAAGATAAGCAATTGCTTTTCTCTTTTTTAAGTACTTTATTTATTTATTTATTTATTTTTCTGTGCCTGTGCCTTTATACGAATGTGATGATTATTGTTCTAATCTTTGTTAAATCCTGAAGCCTGCAGTGTCTATTGCAATTATATATCTACTAAAAAACAGTAAGTATAAGCTGACAATCATACTGTATTATTGAAAGAGAGAAAGACATGCACCATGTAGCTTGTCAATTAAAAAAAATAGTAGCCAAAGCTAAAATGAAGAAATATCAGTAGAAATGGCAACTTTATTAGTGTTATGTGATGGCGCTACAGGGAACAATAGTCTACTTATGTTTATTCTTAAATAATGTTGAATTCCTGAAAGGCTTTCTATTGAAAATTCTTTCTCCTCTGGATATCAGCTCTTGTTTGTAAGATGCTACTTAGTTTTCTCCTATCTATGGCCTAATCTTTTCTCTCTCAAGCCTTTTTAAAAATGACTATTTCAATTGGGGAAAAAGAAGACATATGTAAAAGTTTAGACAATAAAAATTAGTATTTCATACAATTATTTGCCTTCCTTTATATAATTGTTTTGGAAACTGCAAATAAGAACACAAATTGTAAATCCAGGCAGAATTCCTCCTATTTTTATTATACTAATCAGAGTGTTCATTTTTCTAAAGGAATCGATGCCATTTATCTGTTCAAGTACATTAAACCCCTGCCTAAAGGATTTAGGCTAGTGTTTTCCCTTCTGAAAAGGAGTCACCACGGTCATGCAGATCAGAGTAATAAGAGTTTAAAGTCATTTTATCCATTCATCCATCCATTCATTCATTCATTCACTTTATATTACCTGCTACTTTCTGTCTTATGCAGAAGACAGATAAGTAAATGAAATGTACCAATACCATGCCCTCTAATAGAGAAATGGCCAGGATGCTTTGCCAACTGGAGGAAGAGGGGACTGGATGCCATCAGGAACGGCTTCTCATGAACTCCTACTCAGCCTTCAAGACCTAGGTGAAATGGTACTTTTGAAATGAAGTCTCCATTGATCCCTGACTAATGGTGCCTTCACATAGCACTTACCACATATTATGGAGGTTGCCTTTATAAATTCCTGTCTTGCTCACTGCTATATCAAGCCCCAACATAGTTCCCAGTCCCTAGAAAGAGCTTAATAAATGATTTTGAATATATAAAAATATACATTAGGCCCACTAAAATTATTTGAAACATACAGGTACAACCTTCAGCATCTTTGCAAAAAAAAATTTTTATTCAGAATGGAAGTAACACAGTTTGAACCTTCATCACAAGACATTAACTATTAAGCACCAAGTTGAAGTTTCTTGATTTTTCATTTGCCTTTCATAGCCCAGGGTCACTTCCCAAATATTTCTAAATATTTTGTTGTTTACTGGTTTATTTTATTTTCTGTTATTTTCATCAAGACACACTTTAATATAATGCTACAGTGAGTGATATTAGATCAGCTAGAAATATTTTAGACTTTCAAAGCATGGGCATTACATATTCAAAACAGGACCTAATGTTTCAGAGCTTCATATTCTACTATAATTATATGGTTCAATGCAAGTGATTATATCTCTTCTTCAGTAACGGGCTGAAAAGTTTTGGTTTGCTGGTTCCCTCATAATTTACTGCCTAGGTATAATAGGCCAGTCTTGCAGGGGGAAAAAAGATGATAAATGATGCTGGCTAGGATTCATAGATTTATTAAATTTCTATCAAACAGTGCAACAAAAAAATCTGCCTAAGTTAGAAATGGGCTCAAATTTTTTAATCAAAATTCATGAGTCCTGATGCTTGGTTCAGTAGATCCAAGGAAAGCTTGAATTGAAGACTGATTAAAGAAAATAAAAGGCTTATTTGAAGTAATTTTTCAATGACGGCTTTTAATTGGATGTTAAATCAAATTCTTATCTTCCTTTCTGCAGATAGCACATTATATAAAATACAGTTAGTGGCACTACCACTGTAACTGATACACTGAATAACAATTGACTTCTCACTTTACACTGAGAGGGGAGAAGGGCTGTGGTTGTCAGCCTGTCAGAAATTAAGTATGTAAATTAATGCTTAAGTGTATGAATATGAATATGATTTACAAGAGGCTCAGAGTATTGTTGGGAGAAAACACTGAGGTTTTTCTTTCCCCTTCAAGGTTAACAAGTGCTCAGTGACCTTTACAGATTGTGTGCAAGCATGGTTGCATTAGCAGGGTGCCCACGTGTGCATTTTGCCACTGAGCTTTGGCTGGGAGCTTTAATACCCCAGAAGAGCAAATACTGAACTCATTCTCTAATGTCCCTTTCTGCCATCCATGAATGTCAGCCCATAAAAGCAATTTCATTAGCATTTCCTCATTTTCTAATATAAGCAGTTAGCATGGCCTAATAATGGACCCTTATACATCTTTCCCAAAGGATGGGTGCTGTGTCTCTAGGAGGGAGGGAGATGCCAGAACTGGGGAACTCTGAGAGCACCTTGGTTAGCAAATGGGAGCACTTGGGGCCCTATTTTAGAACAAGGGTGGGTATTCCTAAAAAAGTCTGCTGCCTTTTGGAGCCATTGGTGGGGGAAGGGTGGAACAAATGCCTCTTTCACAACTGACTGAGATGGTGTTGGTTTGCAAGAGTTAATGGAACTTTTTAAAGTGCTGAGTTAACTCCCAGGATAGCATTTAGAGATTGAGGGAATGGAGTTTGCATATACTCGTTTTCTCATATACATTTTTAGTGGTAGATCTTTAGTAGACAGCTCATTAATTTCATGGTTCTTTATAGCCAAGAATAATATCCTTTAGGCTTGGGAAACATTTCTGCAATTTTTGTTCAAATTTTTAGAACTATAAAAACTATGTTCCATCGAATTTTAAATTGGGGAAACCCTAGTACAGCTCAGATCTAAATACATCTTCATTCCTCTGTTACCCTAAATAGAATTGCATCTGTATTGGCTTCCCATGTTTGAGATTATACACGATGTAATCATTTTGCTGCTTGAGAATGATCAAACCTAGTGAAATTTATGTTGCATGACTATATAGTCTATTTATTCATTTAACATTTTTATTGTTGAAAGTCTTACATATGTCCCTCCCCCCCCCCCATTGATCTCTTCTGCCTGCTGCTCTAACCCTAACCTCAGCCTTCACCTCCCTATCTTATGTGTCCATGGGTTATGCACATATGCATACAAGTTCTTTGGCTGCTCTTTTTCCACCCACCCTCCCCCACTTTCCCTCTGAGATTCATAGATAGTCTGTTTTTATTGCATATTTTGTTGACCTTTTTTAGAGTAGTTTTTAGTTTAATTGCAAAATTCTAAATTTCATCAATAATGATACTTATATCTGTACATATTGCACACCTACTTTGGGCTAGGCTAGTCACTTTAGATTGATGATGGTAACCATAAGCTGTAGTGAGTGATAGAGTTATTGAGGAATAGCCCAAGGCTACATGGCTAGAAGTTACCAAGTTTGCACTGCAACCCTACACACAATTCAGCGTGCTTTTCTCTCTGAAATTTTCACACCTCCTATAAGATAGTTGGCCTTAGGTCCATTTTACAGATAAATAATCTGAGGCTCAGGAAGGTTAAGTTATTAAGAGTGTAGAAATTAAGAGGCTAATATGGAATTTGTGCCATGATTTTTCCACTTTGTCCCTTCACCCTTTCCTTCTCCCCTTCTTATAGTATAGGCACTGTGTCTACCATGATGCTGAATGCCTTTACTCCCAATGTTCATTCAGAGTCTCCTAAGCAGTTATCCTTTCTCAGATCTCATCTTTCTTGATTTCACAATTTTTAAGAAGAGCATTTGCCAATATTCCCCATTCTTCTTTTTAAAACTATTTTCATGACATTGTATTCTATTGGTTCTCACCCCAAATCCCCATCTGTCATTTGATGCATTTTCCTTCTATGTCCTGGCCTGGGGATTCATTTCAGTGTTTTAACCTTTAGCTAATTCAGTCATCAGATTTGTTCATTTTCAAAGTTTTTATTCTCTTGACTAGGTATTTCTACCTGTGCCAGCTCTCCCAGGCTCCCCTCACAAACTTCTAGCTGTCTGCTGTTTGAGCCATATTTGGATTTAAGTCAGAATTCTGCAAAGTACTTTCTGTATAACCTTGGGAAAGTCAATTAATATTTCTAAGCTGCAGTTTTCTCATTTGTAAACTGGGAATAATAATAGTCCATCATACAGTTTTTGCAAGAATTTAAATTGAGATGATGAAGATAAAGGACACAGCATACTACCTGGAACGTAATAAGCACTCAGCAATAGCAAATGGTAGCTATTATTACTATTACTAGAGTCCCGGTGCATGAAATTCGTGCACTTGGTGGGGGACGGGGGGTCCCTCAGCCCAGCCTGTGCCCTCTTGCAGTCTGGGAGCCCTCGGGGAATACTGGATTTGAACTGCTATGAACAGTGAAAAAGGACCAAAACAGTTATCTAGATAGTTTATTGGCTTCATCCTGAGGTATGCAAGAGCTACATCCTTCTTTCTATGCCATCATGGTGTTTCTAAATGCAGGAGTTGCCTTGGGAATGAGGGGAGTATGGTACTTTCACAGCATTCTGGGATTTCTAAATTCATAAACCAGTTATGCACAACTCTAAGATGCCCTACTGACAGTGGCAAAGGACATTTGGCTGGGTTGGATTTCCTACAGGAGGAAGCATGTTAGAGCATAATATGGTGCTAAACAGATTCTGAGAAACAGAGCATGTGCTCTGATCAAATCAGCACTGAGCATCACTCACTGTGTGTATGAGTATATACCATGGGGCTTCTGAGTACAGAAACCATGTTGTATTGGGTGGTCAAATGGCAGGTGTTTAAAGAATTGTGGTATTAAACTCCTCACTCCTCTTTAGTTGGGCCTCTTTGATTCTTCCTGCTTTCCTTCCCATAAACTATTTGGTTGTTTTCCATGCCTTTGCATGTGCTATTCCCTATTCTAGGAATACCATCCTCCTTCTTTGCTAATTCATAGCCATCTACACCTTCCAAATACAACAGAACCAACAAGTTATTATATGAATTTTGTGAGCCTTTGTCTTACATCCAATGATAGGCTGTCTACCTGCCCCTATATGTCCAGTATTTAGCACAATGTTCTGAACCTAAGATGAGCTCTCTTAATGTTTATAGATGGAAGAAAGAGAGTAAAGGAGAGAGGGAAGAGAGAGGAAGAGAGGAAGGCAGAATGGGGAGGGGGAATTTAACCAAATCACTGTAGAATCAAACAACTCATTAATAATCCAACTGTGGTGTTTGCACATCTAGTTTCATTCCTGAATAGCAGCCCAATTAAAAAAATGGATTTCAAGTGAGAGAATGTCATGGTCACATTAGTATTGAAAAAGCCACAGCACGTCCCTGATTTAATTATGTTATGTGAAAATCTAAGCAGTGATGTAAGAATGTTTCCCTGTTAGGGTATTTGCTATTTTTTTAAAAAAATTTAACCTTTGTGGCAGCTGAAACCTCTTAATAAAGTAGTGTTAACTGGTGAAGACCCTAATGAACTTTGGCAAAAATTTATGTTTTTCTTTTAATCATATACAAGAAAAATAGTATGTTACTTGCACAGATAGGTTTCTAATTATAGCTTTTGCATTATACTGTTTTATTTTTATTTTATTTTTTCTTTATTGATTAAGGTATTACATATGTGTCCTTATCCCCCCCATTGCCCTCCCCACCCCCCACTCATGCCCTCACCCCGCTCGTGTCTGTGTCCATTTGTTAGGCTTATATGCATGCATACAAGTCCTTTGGTTGATCTCTTTCCCTTATATTGTTTTAATTGTCTTTTTAAATGCAGTGTTTAACATTCCTCCAAGAATTTCTCAATTATTTCTTTACTGAGCAGAAGACTTTTAGACATCGAGTCCATTTCTTAAAATGGTACATTTTAACATTAAAACCCCTCTTTTCTCCCAGTGTCATGTTGCAGCTTATATTCCTCCTTTCCGAGGACACTTCATCCCCTTGCTTGAACGCAAAGACCAAAGTCAGAAGAACTTGAGAAGACATTTGTAAATCTCACTTCTTTTTCAGCTCTAAGACCTTGGGGATGTTGTGATGTTATAGCTGTTCATCTGAGGTGGAGGAAATAGGATTAAACGAAATGAAACCAAACCAGATCACTCAAATCCACATTTTTATAATGTGGATAATATGCTTTTTTTCTGGAAGTTATGAAAGATGTTTTTTATTTCTTATTTTACAAAAATACCTGTCCCTGAGTATTGATAATTCTAGTTTAAATTCTTCAAAAGAATCTGTGACTTGCAATTGCTCTGATGGTTATGCAGCTATTTTTAAGTTTGTGTTTTTGCTCTGAAAAGTATACACTGTGGGGTAAATTTTATGTGCAATTATATATCACTGGAGGAAACTTTTGAGGCAATAGCATAAATGGATTTATAAGGCAACCTTCCAAGAATTTGGCCCAGATGATCTCATAACATATACGTCTGGTCTTTTATTTATCTCATTAAACTTATTCTGACACATTTTTCATATAATAGCTTTCCTGATTTCTTTGGCAAAATGTCAACATTGTATCTTTTGAGGGAAGATAATGCTTTCTCTGTTTTCAACTCTTGGAGCTCTGATGTATACCCTGCATTTTACCAAGTGGCAGAAAGGCCATTTGTCATTGTTGATTATTACCAGGATAACTTGTAGATGTGAGATTCTATCCAGTGCTCTGAACTTAAAATTTCTCCATAGATCACTGACAGAAGAAAGCATATGGAGTCCATGCTCTTTGAGTTTATCTCTATATCCCATGGAAGCTATTGCTATCTGGTCTGCCACTTAGCCTTCCAAACATGTCTCCCACTCTTTTTAGGAAAATCATTAGCTCCCAATCTTCCTACATGTGTCTAGCTAAGATTGACATAATACAAACTCCAGAACTCTATATTTAAGCAAGCTCTTCTTTTGCACATGAAGGAACAATGTGATAGTGGTCCATTTGTTTCTGATCAAGATCTTCTTATCAAATAAATCAGGGTTATGATCCAGAGTAGACCAGGAAAGCAGAAAGCACAACTATAAGCCTCCAAAATGACTGAATCTAGTAAAATTATGTTCCAAATCCTGTTCAAAGGGCACTAATGTACAATACACATGGATCATACAAGAGACCTCATTATGCACAATATGATATGCAACACACATGTTCAACCATACTATTAAGACTTTTTATCTCTATTAATCTAATAAACTAACTCAAATAAACATTATTTTAATATTTAATTACCAATAATTCTGTTTGGCTTCTTAAAATTTTAAGGAACTTTTGGGGATTGATTTGGTTTTCCACAAATTTTAAAAGTCATTTTCTGGTGAGCTGGTATTTGTTTTTTGGGTTTTTTTTTTCCTCTCAATAAATTTCCCTATAGCAAAGAATATCAGGATCATCCCATAAACAGTAGAACTGCTCTTATCTGCCTACCCACTCTTCAGAAATAGCCATTGTAATATTGAAATCCTTGGAGATCTCACACGGGATCTCATGATAAAAGTCTGGGGACTAGAATTTTCTTGGTCCTTTTATTTTCTCAGTTTTGAGTCTCTCCTCCCCGCATCCTTAGAAAAAACTTCATAAAAAAAATCAAGTTTATCTCTGAAGTGACCAGAAATCACAAAGTGCCAAATGATTGTGTTGGTAGAATTAGTTGTGAAAAGGAGAAAGATTTATTTGTTTTCCTGGAAGACCCAAGGGCTGTTATGGGCTACCTGTATAGGTCCAAATATCTGACCTTTCTTAATGCCAACTAACGGGATATCACCTTTGAGACTTCCTGCTTTGATCCTCCCTTCTTCCCCCCTCCCCATTTTCCTTTTCCAGCATCAACAAGATAGAACCCTGTTAGAGAATTCATTCAGTGTTTGGGTATTGATTATACATTGTTGAAGGCACAATTAGCCATTGTGAAGGAGGGAGTCTGTAAAATGCTGCAAAGTGGTAACTACTTGTGAGTAGAGGCACTGCTCTTCTTTCCTGTTAAGAGATTTTTCAATTTAAATGTACTGTTATGGAATAGAAAAAGGATAATGTATATCTTCTGCCCTCTAGTAGTAGGGCTAAGAGAAATATACAAATAATTATAATGAAATGAATAACAGGGCTTTCCCCCATATTATCTATATGGGCTGTGGGTACATAGGATGAAAGCATGAACATGCTGATTGTGTTCACTCTCATAGATGGGGGAGTTTTTCCAAGTTGTTTGTAGTGGTGATTAAGTTTTTACAATTGCCAGAGCAAGTTCAGGGGCATAGATTAGTATTTGAAACTTCCTAATTGCTTTCCATCTCTTTATCACTTTATGTATGCTTACATCAGAAAGTCCCATGTTCAGTCAGTTCTTTGCATCATACTATATTTAGTCCTATCTTGATGTAGACAGAAACTGCTTTCGTCACTTTTGTTTTGAAATCATTGTGACACTGAGGCAGTTCAGTGCTTTTTCTGTGCTTAATTATGATATTTAGTTACAGAAAATGGTTTCCTTTTTCCAATCAACCTTAATCAGAGCCTTTGGTCTGACCTCCTAGGTCTGAATCATGTTATATTTACTCCTCAAAAAAATAACAGAGGGGATCCTGCACAGGTTATACTAAATCACAAACTGATGAGGGGTGACAGGTTCTGCAGTAAGTTGGAATCACATGTTATTTGATTTTTGCCTCTATAGGCCAAATTTCAATAGAAAAAAAAAGACAGAAGAGGTCAGTGCACATATGCAGATAGTCTGAAATGAGATCACAGCACCAGTGACAGCATCTCATTGAATTTTATTCTTTTTTAATTTTTTTCTTTATTGATTAAGGTATTACATATGTGTCCTTATCCCCCCATTGCCCCCCACCCCCCACTCATGCCTTCACCCCCCTGGTGTCTGTGTCCATTGGTTAGGCGTATATGCATGCATACAAGTCCTTTGGTTGATCTCTCCCCCTTACCCCTACCCTCCCCTACCTTGACAGTCTGATGGTCTGATCAATGCTTCTCTGTCTCTGGATCTGCATTTTATTCTTTAGGTAAGGGAAATATATATAATTTATATATAATTTTCTAGCAATAAAACCCAAATATCCAAACATTGTTAAAACCATCATATAGTAAAATATCCAAGTATGTGTTTATATTCATAGGGATATATTGTGCAAATATATATCTTATTTTATTAATAATATGATGTATTAATTATATCCATATATCTGTCTCTTTATATTTACCAAGCCATCTTATAAGGTGTTTTTTTGATTTTGTATGAGATGTTTCCTAAATCTTGCTTGGAACTCCTAAATAACTTCCCAGAAACAAACATGCTTTTGGTCACCTGAGTCCATCACTCCTTAAAGTTAAGTTGGTGAAGCAGAACAACTGAATTTGAATCATTGTCTAGTTTTCTTGTTTATGATTAGTGATTATTTTAAAGTTTGACAGACTGAGCATGACCAGCAAAATATTTAAAGAAAGTGGACTTGTATCAGTGAAGATCAGTATAGGGGATTAGTATATAATAGGCTTTAGAATATCACAGCCTGCATTTATATTTAGTCACTGCCTCATACTAGTGTGGGCAAGATATTTAACTACCCTGAGTCTCATTTTCATTATCTATAAAATGAGGATAATAATAGTGCCTACTTTAGAGGGTCAGTAAGGGTCACATGAAATAAACTATGTAAAGTGATTAGCAGAAAAGATTAGCTCTGTTGTATATGAGCTAACATTCAGTGGAGCTGTCTTGGCCAAGGATCAGAACTGGCTAAGGTTGGCAGAAAGCAAGAACAGTTAACAGATTAATCAGTGCCTCTCCTTATTGTACCATGTACCTTGAACTGGATGATCTCATGTGAAAGCTAACTCTGCTTTCTTCTTTGCTGGTGAAGTATGGTAATTCTGAATATTTTGCCTGTGAATGTTCCATTTGATAGTGGTTATTTGTGTCCTTTATAATTCATAAATAACTTATTTATTTTAAATAAAAAATAGACAATTCAAGAACTGACTTATTTCTCTCTGTTATCTTCATATTAGTAAATTTGAGTCTTCATTCACCATGTCTGAATAGTTTTAAAACCTGCCCAGGCACAATGACCAAAAAGATAATTTTGAATTTAAAAAAAAAAATGAAAGATGTTTTGCAGTGAAAGATTCCTTACTCTTTGGATGATTACATTTAGATGTTCAGAATGAATATTTTGAGGGCTTTTAGCAGCTTAGCACAATATTTTTTTGGAAGTTATGTTTTGGAAATCAATTAGCACACATGAAACTGAGACGCATACATGCAAGGAGTGAATGAAAAGCAGCTAACTCTTGATTTCTCAAGTCATTACTTTTGACCTGTTGACCCCTGGATAAGATGGGTATTCACAAATGTCATGGAGCAATCACATGACATGAGTACATGGAGTCCAAAAATAGGATCAAAAGACCTGAGTTGTTGTCCTCTAAAAGGGAAAATAATAAGAGGAGGTTGAACTATAAAAGTCTATCCAATTAAATTTCAATCTGATATATTTAAGGAATTTTGTTCTATAAATGTCTTGCTTCGGGATATAACTTTCTGGTTGTGGCCAGTAAAATATTAAATTTTATTTGTTATACAGCAGGGGTTTGCAAACTATGGACACCTGTTTTTTTTAATAAATAAAGTCTTATCAGCACACAGCCATGCCCATTTGCTTAGTTATTGTCTAGGATTTCTTTTGTGCTATAAGGGTAGTGTTGAATAGTTGTGACAAAGACCATACAGCCTGCAAAGCTGAAAATATTTACTATATGGTCCTTTACAGAAATAGTTTGTTGACTTGTGTACATATGCATGTACTATAGACATACGTACATATATGTCTCTATGTATATAAATATATAAATTCTAGAGCGTTATGCATACATGTTAATTAGAAAATAGTATAAATAACTATGCCTTGCTTCTAGCATGGTGGTTGGGCCTCATTAGGTGCCCAGTAAATGAGAGTTATTAGTAGATTCTTAAGATAAAGAGACTACTCAAATATTTGACAGCTGTTTTGTGGTTTTGCTTTTTGTAATTATCGTTATTCTTTGGCAGACATTTCCAGTAACTTTTTTAAATAAAAATTGTAGATGTTCCTTGTGTAAATTTGGGAAACTTCAGAAAAGCTTAAGAATAGAATGAAAATTACCCATAGTCTCACCAACAAGTAATGATTACTGTAGACATCTCAGTGAAACTTATCTCTTCAGATTATTTGTCTCTCCCAAAGAGAATCATACTTTTTTAAAAAATTTATTTTATTGTTTAAGGTATTACAAATAGTAGTACATATGTCTCTTTTTTCCCCCATTGACCTCCCCATGGCCTCTGCTACCCCCCGGCACTTGCCCTCAGCCCACTCCATGTCTTGCATCCATTGGTTATGGATGCAAGTCCTTCAGTTCATCTCTTACCCCCCCAACCCTCCCCTGCCTTCCCACTGTAGTTTGAAAGTCTGGTCAATGCTTCTTTGCCTCTGTATCTATTTTTGTTCATCAGTTTATAATGTTATTTATATACCACAAATGAGTGAGATCATGTGGTATTTATCATTCACTAACTGGCTTATTTCCATCCATGCTGTTGCAAATGGTAAAAATTCTTTCTTTTTTACAGCAGCATAGTATTCTATTGTGTAGAAGTACCACAGTTTTCTAATCCACTCATATGCTGATGGGCATTTAGGCTGTTTCCAAATCTTAGCTATTGTAAATTGTGCTGCTATGAACTTAGGGGTGCATATATCCTTTCTGATTTGTTTTCTGTTTTGTTTTTTTGTTTTTGGATATATTCCTAGAAGTGGGATCACTAGGTCAAATGGCAGTTCCATTTTTAATTTTTTGAGGAAATGCCATACTGTTCTCCACAGTGGCTGCACCAGTCTGCATTCCCACCAGCAGTGAAGGAGGATTCCTTTTTCTCCACATCCTCTCCAGCATTTGTCATTTATTGATTTGTTGATGATAGCCATTCTGTCAGGTGTGAGGTGGTACCTCATTGTTGTTTTGATTTGCATCTCTCAGATGATTAGTGACTTTGAACATGTTTTATATGTCTCTTGGCTTTCTGGATGTCCTCTTTCAAAAAGTTTCTATTTAGGTCCTTTGCCCATTTTTTGATTGGCTTGTTTATTTTCCTTCTGTTAAGTTGTATGAGTTCACTGTAAATTTTGGAGATTAAACCCTTATCGGAGATAACATTGGCAAATATGTCCTCCCATGCAGTGGGCTTTCTTGTTGTTTTGTTGGTGGTTTCTTTTGCTGTGCAGAAGCTTTTTATTTTGATGTAGTCCCCTTTGTTTATTTTCTCCTTAGTTTCCATTGCCCTAGGGGTTGTATCAGTAAAGATATTGCTAAGACAAATGTCTGCTATTTTGCTGCTTATGGCTTCTTCTAAGATTTTTATGGTTTCCCATCTTACATTTAAGTCCTTTAGCCATTTTGAGTTTATTTTTGTGTATGGTGTAAGTTGGTGGTCTAGTTTCATTTTTTTACAAGTATCTGTCCAGTTTTCCCTACACCATTTATTGAAGAGACTGTCTTGACTCCATTGTATTCTCTTGCCTCCTTTGTCAAATATTCATTGAGCATAATGGCTTGTGTGGATGTCTGGGTTCTCTGTTCTGTTCCACTGGTCTATATATCTGTTCTTGTACCAGTACCAGGCAGTTTTGAGAACAGTGGCTTTGTAGTATAGCTTGATATCTGGTATTGTGATCCCTCCAACATTGTTCTTTCATAAGATTGCTGCAGATATTAAGGGTCTTTTTTTATTCCAGATGAATTCTTGGAGAATTTGTTCTACGTCTTTGAATTATGCTGTTGGTATTTGAATGGGGCTTACATTGAATTTATAGATTACTTTGGGTAGTGTGGACAGTTTAATGATGTCGATTCTACCAATCCATGAACATGGTATATTCTTCTATTTGTTCATATCTTCCTCTATCTCTTTTTTCAGCATCCTGAAATTTTGAGTTACAGGTCCTTTATCTCCTTGGCTAAGTTTATTCCTAGGTATCTTAATTTTTTTGTTGCAATGGTAAATGAGATTGATTTTTTTAAAATTTCTCTTTCTGTGAGTTCATTATTGGTGTATAGAAAAGCCATAGACTTCTGGGTGTTAATTTTGTATCCTGCTACATTGCTGAATTCATTTATTAAGTCTAGTAATTTTTTGATGAATTTTTGGGCTTTTCTATGTACAATATCATGTCATCTGCGAATAAGGACAGTTTTATTTCTTCTTTCCCAATTTGAATGCCTTTTATTTCTTCTTCTTTTCTGATTGTGATGGCTAGTACTTCCAGTACTGTGTCGAACAAGAGTGGTGAGAGTGGGCATCCCTGTGTTGTTCCTGTTTTTAGGGGAAAAAAAGGTTGTAGTTTTGCCCATTGCATATGATGTTGCCTATGGGCTTGTCATATATAGCTCTTATTATGTTGAGGTATGATTCGTCTATGCCCACCTTGTTGAGAATTTTTATCAAGAAAGGGTGTTGGATTTTGTTAACTGCTTTTTCTGAATAAATGGGTATGATTATATGGTTCTTATCTCTCAGTTTGTTTATGTGGTGTATCACATTTATTGATTTGTGGGTATTATACCATCCTTGCATCCCTGGGATAAATCCCTCTTGGTCACGGTGTATGATCTTTCTAATGTAATGCTTGATTTGATTTGCTAGAATTTTGTTGAGGATTTTGGCATCTATGTTCATGAGGGATATTGGCCTGTAATTCTCTTCCTCTTTATTGTCTTTATCTGGTTTTGGGATTAGAGTAACACTGGCTTTGTAGAAAGAGCTTGGAAGTGCTTATTGCTCTTGAATTTTTTGGGATAGTCTGAGGAAGATAGGCTTTATTTCTTCTTTGAATGTTTGATAAAACTCCCCTGTGAAGCCATCTGGTCCAGGGCTTTTGTTTGTTGGAAGTTTTTTGATTACTGCTTCAATTTTCTCCATAGTTATCGGCCTATTTAGATTTTTTAGTTCCTCCTGTTTGAGTTTTGGAAGGTCATATTTTTCTAGGAATATGTACATTTCTTCTAAGTTGACCAGTTTGTTGGAGTAGAGTTGCTCATAGCATTTTTTAGGATTCTTCGTATTTCTGTGGGGTCTGTTATTTCACCTCTTTCATTTCTGATTTTGTTTATTTGGGTCCTCTCTTTTTGCTTCTTGGTGAGTCTAGCTAGAGGTTCATCAATCTTGTTTATCCTTTCAAAGAACCAGCTCTTGGTTTCATTGATCTTTTGTAATTTTTTTTGTCTCTATGTCATTTATTTCCACTCTGATCTTTATTATTTCCTTCCTTCTGCTCACACTGGGCTTTTCTTGTTGCTCTCTTTCTAATTCTTCAAGTTTCAGAGTTAGATGTTTTATTACCAGTTTTTCTGTTTTGTTTTGTTTATTTGTTTGTTTTTTGTTTTTGTTTTTTTGAGGTAGGCCTGCAATGCTATGAACTTCCCTCTCAGGATTGCTTTCACTGTGTTCCAAATATTTTGGATTGTTGTGTTTTCTTTGTTGTTTATTTTCAGGATGTGTTTTATTTCTTCTTTGATCTCTTTGGTAACCCACTCATTGTTTATTAGTATGCTATTCAGCTTCCAAGTGTTTGAATTTTTGTGATTGTTTTTACTGTAGTTGATTTCTAATATTATGCCATTGTGATCTGAGAAGATGCTTGATATGATTTCAATCCTCTTGAATTTGGAGAGACTTTGCCTGTGTCCCAGTATGTGGTCTGTCTTTGAAAATGTCCCATGTGTGCTTGAGAAGAATGTATGTTCTGTAGTTTTGGGATGGAATGTTCTAAACATGTCGCTTAAGTCCATCTGATCTAGTGAGTCATTTAGAGTTGATGTTTCTTTGCTATTTTTTTGTTCTAGAGGATTTATCCAGTGATATTAATGGGGTATTAAAGTCTCCTACTATGATTGTGTTGCTGTCAATCTCTCCCCTGATATCTTCCAGAAGGTTTTTTTTAATGTATTGGGTGCATAAATGTTTACCAAAGTTATATCCTCTTGTTGTACCGATCCCTTTGGAATTATGAAGTGGCCTTCCTTGTCTCTTGTTATGGTCTTCACTTTGAGGTCTATTTTGTCAGATATAGGTATTGCTACCCCAGCTTTTGAGAATCATACTTTGTATACACTTTTTTGTTATATTTTTGAACATTCTCATATACAATTAATATTTAAACATTTCTTTTTAAGGAGCCATAATGTAATATGATTATATCATATTTTATTAACCATTCCTCCTGTGTTGAACATTTAGACTGTTTCCACTCTTTGGCATCACAAATAGAACTTTAATAAACAACATTGTGCATGAATCATTTCATGCACGTCTGGCTTTTTTCCCCTTAGGATAAGTCCTGGAAGTAGAATTATTGGTTTGGAGGGTAAGAACATTTTCTAGGCTATTGTTACTTGTTGATGAATATCTCCCACCAGGATGAGAGAATGCCAATATTCCCTACTCCTCCTTGGATGACAGCACTAGGTAATATCACTTTGAATGTTTTGCTATTTTGAAAGGTTAAATGTGTCATTTTGAAATGTTTTTACAAAAATATAAATATGTTTTCTTACCTCTCTGTTGGCTATTGTGGTTGAAGATGTTCTGACATAGAAGGCCGAGTCCTTGCCATTCAAGAGGCTTTGTGGGAAAGATGTCTCTCAAAAGTTATATCTCTTTTTATATTGGATTCTTGCTGCCCAATACAGGCTCAGGCAGTGATTCAGACTCTGCTGCCAGGGAAAGAGAATATGTTCTAGGTAGGAAGACAAGCAGTCTTGAATTTTCATTGCTAAGCTGAGCAGTCCTGGGTACACCAGGATAGTTGCTCAAACTATTTTGTTTGGCATCATAGGAATTAGACTTGAATCCTGGAAATGTCAGACAGGGGCTTGTAATGTTAGGGAGTCCTTACAGAAAACTACTCTTATGTGAAAAGTTCTTTCCTTTGACTAGCATTATCCTTGAAGATATTTACAAAATTATAAGCCATTCAAATTTTGTAGCTTTACTACATGACTTAATTATTTACATGACTATAGGGGTTCTAGAACATATTTTATTTCTTTTGAACTATGAAAAACTACATTTAAACCCAAACCAGAAAGAATTAAGGTTTTGCTTCTCAACAAACATTGTGAAATGAGTTCAGCAATTATTACTGAGATAAGAAGGTATCAATGCAGCATGACAACGAGGACACAGTGTATTCAGAGAAGGTGAGGGCATGAGCAGGGGATGGGGGTAACGTGGGGATAAGGACACATATGTAATATCTTAATCAATAAAAAAAATATATTTTTTTAAAAAGTGGTTCTGAACGTGACATTTTCTGACATAGTTCTCAACCTAAATTATTATAACCAAAGGATGCTCTGTGCATAAACAGTGTTGATTCCAAATCACAGTAGTGGAAATAGAGGATGGAGATATTTTTTGTTATACTTTGAGGATGGAAGGATCATTATGTTATCCAAGGAATAGTTTTGTTAATGGAGATGCATCTGATCCTCCCTATATCCATCATAGTAAGTTCAAATAGCTTCAAGACTATTGATCTTGTGTCTCACGTCACTTCACCTACATACTGTGATTATAAGAATGCCTGAATTGTGTCTGAGAAACTCAAGCTATATGTATTCTGGAAGGAGAAATCATTGTCTCGCCAAGTGAATTTAGTAATTTCATCAATTTCTTGGGCACATTGTGAAAGAAACTGAAACAACTGACCAATGACATTTGCAAAGCACCCTTGCTTTGAACCACAGGTAAAAAAAAAAAGCAGAGTGAAAAATTCACCAACCCTAACCGGTTTGGCTCAGTGGATAGAGCGTCAGCCTGCAGACTCAAGGGTCCCGGGTTTGATTCCGGTCAAGGGCATGTACCTTGGTTGCGGGCACATCCCCAGTAGGGAGTGTGCAGGAGGCAGCTGATCAATGTTTCTCTCTCATAGATGTTTCTAACTCTCTATTCCTCTCCCTTCTTCTCTGTAAAAAATCAATAAAATATATTTAAAAAATTCACCAAAAAGAGCTTGTTCATTTTTCTAACAAATGTATCTGTCCAAACGCCAATTTAACATTTTTATAATACTAAATAGTGTTTAAAAGTTAAAAACATTGAAACTAAGTTATTTTTACTTTCTTTGTTCCAATGTGCTATAGTTGGAATTTTCATCAGATTGGAAAAAAATAATTCACTCCCAAGCTAAGACCTAATATGGCAAGTTTAGTAACCAAAGCTTCAAACCTACCCAAACTAGGATTTAGAATGGAAATGGTGGCAAACCTCTTAAAGTCTGTGAAGCAGCATTGAATGTTGAATGAAGCTGTTTAAATAGCCAAAATGAAGTTTTCTATGGGCCTCTTTTCAACAGATTCTAATTCCTGCCTATACTGCCTAATTACAGAAAGAAGTCTAAAGGACAACTCAAAGGTGTCACCTTTCTTCTTTTCTTCCTAACAGAATTCACAAAAATTTCCTCAAGTTTCCAACAGTGTCTCTCTCAGAAGCTCCTTGGGAAGAAATATGACCTTCAGGAATTTTTTAATATCTACAGGGAGAGAGGTTTAAGAATGTAGTACCAGTTACATACTCAGAACTGTACTGACTAAATGATTACCAGACAATGGAAGGGCAAACTGTGAGTGTTATTCAGAAGAAGTGAAATCACTGAAAGTAAATTAGAAATTTTCTATGTGTAAAAGAGTGAAATACTCTGAAATATGGAAGTGCATACCTAGAGTTTATATCCGTCATCTCTTTGAACACTTATAACATTTTCAAAGTGCCTTAAGCAAGGAATTGTTCAATAGTTTGTCAATATAGTAAATAATATATGCAGCTCTTATTAAAGTTTGACATCATTTCTTCAGAATATAAATTGCAGAATTTTAAAATATGCCTGTATTAACCTGGCATTCAGTACCAAATCTACAATTTGGGAACCTAAACATTTCTATTTGCCCAAAGATTTAAGTGCAACTCTTCTGCTTTGGACTCTTTTTGTGTTATTTCATCCATGTATGTAGCCTTAGAAGAAAAAATGTGTAGTCTTACATTTTAATAACATTGTCCCTATGTGTCTGGTATAAGTTTCCTTATATGAAAAATGAGCTTTATATCTTCCTACCACTTCATGTATTTGTTGTGTAAATGAAGACTGATATTATGTTCACTGGACAAATGTGCAGGGAATTATGGCTCCAACCACAGTTGAAATATTTAGCTATTTGAAAACTTGTAGTATTTTTATTATTTTAAACTATTCTTTAAAGTATTTTTGATATTTTATAATTTGAGGGAAAAGTCATTGTACTTATAGCTTAGTCCTCTGTGTATGGAGTGGAGGTAGGGAGGATATAAAAACACAGAATTATAGAGAAAGTGAATGATCATGATGGCTATCTTTCAAAATCAAGTTCCAAAGCCTCTTGCATTATTCATTTCTTCAATTTAAATCATTCACTGTCCAGTCTACCTTTATTTCCTGTTAAGTTAGAGCCCTGATGTTACATGGTGCACTAGCTCTTTAGACTCCAAACTCATTCATTGATTTATTCAACAAATGTTTACAGAGTCCTAACACTCTGCCAAGCATGGTGCTAGGTGCTGGTAATGTAGCAGTGAACACAGCAGACACTGCCTCTTGTCCTCATGGAGTGTGAAGAAAGCATGTGTCTTTTATTGCGGTTGCCCCAATGCCTAACATGTGTTTGCTTCATAGTATAACTTAGTGAAGTTTGTTAAACAGATGGTAATCAAATAAATTATTATATAACTGATAAAGTGATTGACACAGTTCTCTGCAAGTTTAGACTTTGTTAGCTCCAAACAACTTTCTCTGCCAATTTTGAACCTCACTATACTACTTGTAATATCAGGGTGCTGCTTAGATATGATCCATTATATCATTTAGCATCTCATCATGAAGATCCAAAAAAGCAAGTTTCCTCAGATACCCATCTGAGAACAAGGCCTCTTAGCATCTAGCTGGCTCATTCTCATTTCCTGCACCTTCTACATCTCATAACATGTCAGGAGACCCTCTTTGCTATGGGCTGCCAGGAAACAGCTCCTCCTTTTTGACCCACCTGGAGTAAGTATCTAGGCTTGAGTAGCAAGCATTTTGTCTACTAAAACTTTGCCTGATTCCATTGTATTTATTCCTTCCACTTTTATATAATGGTACTATGTTTATCTCCACAAGTTGTCTGTCATCCATTTTATGACAGAAGGGGTTTGAACTTGTAAAATAAAGTTCATGTGGCAAAAAGTCAATGACCTTCACAACCCAGGGTAATGTGGCTGGATTTTTGTGGATAACTTACTTCATGAACTCTGAGTGTGTGTTGCTGAATTACTTTAAAGTTTCAAATAAATGTAGCATGGCATGACCCTTCTCAAAACAACAAATAATTGATTTTTAAAAATATCTTTTAGGCCGAAACCGGTTTGGCTCAGTGGATAGAGCGTTGGCCTGCGGACTGAAAGGTCCCAGGTTCGATTCCTGGCAAGGACATGTACCTTGGTTGCGGGCACATCCCCAGTAGGAGATGTGCAGGAGGCGGCTGATCGATGTTTCTCTCTCATCGATGTTTCTAACTCTCTCTCTCCCTTCCTCTCTGTAAAAAATCAATAAAATATATTTTAAAAAAATAAAAGTGAAAAAAAAATATCTTTTAGTACTGAGAATCTCCAAGCCTTTTATAGGCTAGGCATCTACACTTGACAATATTATCCTGGTAAAAACTTGTATGGTATTTGGCATTGTGCTGGGCATACAAAGAAATGCTTGCTGAATTGAATTATAGTCAATATAATTTTCCAGGGGAGTAAAAAACAAAACCTGCAGTCTTGGTCTCTGAGATATGTGTAGAAAATACTTGTTGAGTGTTAAACTTCAAGCTGATACTCAGCACTGGATACTGGAACCAGTATTCATTTTATGGTATCATTTCTGAAACACTTTTTACGTTCAACAAAAAAAAGAAGACCTTACTACAGTTCATGGTTAATTTGCTATTTTTCACTTCTTTTCACCTGATTATTCTTTTCATGGAATAGTAAGATAGGAAATTAGTAAGAGAAATTGAGGATGAATGCAGATGTTCAAGTTCTGGACCTAAGGTAGACAGTTTGATTCCCAAGTGATTAATTTTTATTTTTGTCACTACCTTTATAGTGGTGCCAGTTGGAAGCATAGCATGCAAAGTGCCACCCAATAAAGAAATTTTCTCAGGGAATAACCCAAAAACTATGAGGTTTTCCTGGGAGTGGAGGGAGTAATTAGAGCAATAACTTTTAGACACTTCATTTCAAATAATAATTACATTAATCTGTAGATTAGTTGACTGAAATATTAAATCCTTTGGCACAGGGTTAATAACAATTGTCATAATGGTGCCAAAAAGAAATTTTATGGTCATCTTTTAAATACCAAAGAAATTCCTTATTGTTGTGATAAAATACAGATGTGGTTTAGAAAGAAACTTGCATAGTGAGCAGAAATATAATATATAATTAGAACAAAGAGAGCTTAAATCAAATTAATCTTCATCTGACAGGCACAGTTACATTTACATCATTGAGTGCAAAGTCATAGCCAAAATTGAAATTAGAAACAGATAATTATGATAAGAGAGGACACTTATGCTGACTTTTCTCATGCATAATTAGAAAGAATACAAAATGCAATGCTTGTTCTAATTAGAATTAGCATTAAAAGATTCCAGTTTTGTTGAATTCTGGGTTTTTTCATAAAAAAGTTGTTTAAATAATTGAATGATGAACATGCAAATGTATTTGCTTGTTTGTTCAAGATCAAAACAGGAAGCCAGTTTAGGAATATAACTTCAATAGTACAATGATATGGGTTACGTTAATTTCTTATGTCAATGACATCTCATAATTTTGTTGGCTTTGTTACATGTGTTTTTATTTCCTTTGATAATCTGATTTTATTCTTAAAATCTGCCTTTCATTTTCTTCTGCAAAGTATCTTATTGCATATATGCCTACATATACACATGCCTTATAAAAACAGAGGTTCCAGTTGTTCACTAGGCATATAAAAAAGGTGTTTAATGGCAGGTTCAGAAATGCAGATATCAAAAGACCTTGTGATACAGTTCTGTTATTTCTTCTTGAAGTTCAAATTTTCTATTTCTGAATGATTGAACTCAAAGGGAAATTTTGCTTCCCATTGACAGATCTTTTTGAAATACTCATTCCTGAATTCCTTACTAGAATCAATCTTTGGTGATATTTTCAGTGATCCTGGCAATTGAGAGAGACAGGGTAAGGTGTTAGCCAGCATTATGGGCTTTGAATGGGACTCCAGAAGTCATTACTCTATATCCTTTGTTTTTCTTGATCCCTTGTCCTTTTTCTCTTCTCTTTTTTGCTTTTTCTTCTTTCTGTTCCCTTCTTTTAAAGATGAAGCCCTGGCCTCTTCAGTAGCAGCAGTGGTCCTGGCTTCCTAACCAAATATTCAGGCACTCTTGGAGTAATTTTATTATTTTCCATTACATTTCTTCTATTGCATCTTGATGCACATTATTGAAAATTATGAAACTCTGAATTCCATCTATTTTGGAAATATATGAGTTCCTGGCAAGACAGATGGACCTAGACATATCAATTGAAATAAACAAAGTGTACCATAGTTGCTTTCTGAAAAATGGGTTTTATAGAATCCCTTTTTGCATGCATACAGGATTTATATTTAGGGTACCATTGAATGCCTTACCAATCAAGACCCTTTACAATGTGGCAGAGGATAACTAAGTGAAGTTATAGATTTCCTCCCTAAGAAGGTCTTTATAATCAAGGAACATTCTGATCTGTCAAAGATTATGTAGGGTGATTTCTCTAATTCTATGATCCTGATCACTGTCATCTTCCTTCTTAGCTTAGTGTCCTCTCAGAATTTCCCAGTGCTCAGAAGTGCCAGAAGAAGTACTGAAGTTGTGGATTCTCCCTTGATATGGGTAGCATTAATGTTCTTTGGCCTTCACATTTTTTTTTGGACTGTGTTTTTCTTTGTTTGGTTTGTTGCTTGGTTTTACTCTAAAGGAAAAGGGCGGTAGAGAAAGTATGTAATGTCTGATGTTATTTTATTTTTTTAATCCTCATCCAAGGATATTTTTCCATTGATTTTTAGAGAGAGTGAAAGGGACGGGGAGAGACAAACATTGATGTGAGAGAGACACATTGATTGGTTGTCTCCCACACATGCTCTGACCAGGGCTGGGAATCAAACTGAACCAAGGTATGTACCCTTGACAGGGAATCGAACCCTGGACCCTCCTGTCCACAAGCTGACACTCTATCCACTGAGCCAAACCATCTAGGTCTGATTTTAAGGACCACAGTAATATGATACACAAAATACCATCTGAATATATCTTCTCAGATGGTTATTTTATTGCCAGCAACAATTATAGAAATGATCTGTTTATTATACATTGTGTTAAAGAAGGGCAATTGGAAGGGAGAGAGGAATTTCAATGCCAAAATACAAAATTATAATTTATTGTCAGGTCCAATATGCATTATTAATACAGTTGATGATATAGGTTAAATGATCATAGTCAATTAAAAGAGTTGTGAAAGCTAAGCATTAATAACTTCTTAAGTAAAAAGACGTTATTTGATTAAACGACATCATGAAAGAAAACATGGTGTGATATAGCCAATTATAACATTGTGACTATCCCAGGAATATTTCTGTTGTTAGGAAGCAAACAAAACCTCAAGAGTTTTCATTTGAGAGATTTCAACCTACAGGCCTATTGATGGCAGGGTTTGTCAGAGAAGACTTCCTGCAACCTAAAGCTCAATCTTAAGAGAGAAAGACATTCCAAAGCCAGTGATTTCCTAATACCCTTGCAACCACATGCTGAACAAACTAATTTGCTAAGAACTTAAAAGGGCTGACAAACAAATTACCGCCATCTTGATAGAGGGTGATTATTGGCATTACTGACTCAGTTGGTTATTCTTAATGAAATAATACAGCTTTATTTTCACAACTTGGCTTGTAATGTAGGTGAAGGACATTTAATGTATTTTTTAGTGAGCAATACTATGCAGCTATATATCATTTTGCATTTGCAGTTATCATTGAAGTCAATTGTATTTTGTTTTATTTCTAAGGCTTTTGTGATGTAGGTCAGGATAAACATGACTATTATATAGAAAGAATAATTGTAAAGTGTGGCTCCAATATAATAAGACTTGACAATATAATTTGGGCACTTATATACTAAAGTCTAGGGTCACTAGGAGGTTGGCTATAAATGTGATTGGCTGGTGCCTCTACCAGACCACACACCTCCTCTGTGCTATTCCTTCTGCCTGGAATATTGAGTTGCCCCCACTTTCCCTTCCTGGTGAACTCTTATTTATCCCACAAGAGCCTGTTCTTGGTCTCTCCTCTGAAGTTTACTCTGCTCCCTTCCCAGCCCATGTCCCAGCCCCAGCCCCAGCAGTTTGCCCTGTCTTCCCTAGTTCAACATGCTTTGTTCCTGCAGCTATTAGAGTGTTCATCACTCTGACTATAGCAATCTTGTCACATATACTTCTTGGACTAAACTTGTGAACCTGTGTGGCCCCTGCATCTGGGACATGTGTCCCAGTTACCTGCAACTGTACCTTCTCCACAAGAACTAAGAGCTGAGATTGAGGCCTTAATTAATTATAATTTACACCTTCTTAACTGCACTTCCAGGTCTCCAGAGGTGCAAGCCTGCTGTTACTACTCTGCTGCCCATACTGGCAATTGTATAGAGTATCTTAGTGGGGTGCGGATCTCTCAAAATGAAACAAAATTCTGCATATGTGAACACACTCCTGCACACATTTTAAATCATTGTGGTCTGCAGGCTATAGATAAGCCTTTCCCATAGACATCACATGGAGAATAAATTAAAAAGAAATTTTGCTTTCCAGTGTAGTAACTGGGGTGGGAAATAACAACATTTGAGCAAACTGACCAAATTTTTTTTTGCTTTGGCACAAAGTTTTGGGGATATGTTTTTGTTTTTATACAACTGATCCTTAAGTGGCATGTGGTTCCTCCCAGACAACATGGACTTAGGAATTAGATATTGCTACCATCTCACTTATTTTTTATTCCAACCTTTTCCATTTAATCCCGCTATACAGTCCTTTAAAATAAGTGTCCTCACCCATTTACAGATGAACAAGTTGAGATTCAGAGAGGCCAAGGAGTTCAGCATATGTACAGTTACAGTATGTACACAGATTGGACTGCACAGAGGCTATCTGTGCCCTGAAAGTGTGCTGCCTCTCATCTTTCCCAATGGAATGGAGTGAGGATCCTGCTTGAGGCAAACTTGATAAATTAAAATTCATACTATAAAACAGATACATTAGAACTTTTATTGTTTAAAAGGCTTCCTATAAAATCTTTACAATATGGACTTCCTTTTTGGAAATCAAGATGCACTTTCCTTACGAAAGGGCTATTTTGAATACATTGTATAAAAGGCAACTAGCAGCATGAGTGGTTTTCACAAATGGTAAGTATGTTAACCTATAAGAGAAGAAACCAAAGTTATAAGGTAGCAGGCAGTGCTAACAGTGATAGATTTTTGCTCCATATTGATAAAGTGTTAAACATGTTTTAAATACATTGTGCTTTATGCCCAAGTGTGTCACTGGGTAACTTGGTTAGAAATGTAGAGCCATTCATTAGTATACTGGGGACAAAGACTTTAGTCCTAATCTTTTACCCTGGACTTGACTCCTATTTCCCTCCAGGAGCTGTAGTTTCAGTGGGAATCCAGGACAGACATTCTGAACATTTTGGAAGAAAGCCAGAATTGTTGGAGTAATCTGAAAAATGATGCTCTTTGGACTCAGTACTCTTTATATCAAGAGATTCAAAATCCAGACCTGTCTCATTTTGCTCTAATGTTAAATTTGGGGCTGATTTCCAAGAAATGTTCCCAGATTTCCAATTGTCCAAATGGAAAGATCATTTAAAGGAAGTATATTTTTTCATTCAAGTAAAAGGGGTTCTATAGCATTGCAATTCCTGCTACTGTAGGCAGAGCTTTCCATATCTTCTTTTTAAGTCTAGTTATTGGCACAATTTATTTGGACCAATTCAAAATCTTTCCAGATAATTCAGCCAGCCAGACATTCGACATACATTTGCTCAGTGCATACTATGTGCAAGTACTGCATTAGACATTAGTGGTGTGGGATGAGGTAAAGACTGGAGAGTACAGAAATTTATCATGATTGGACTGGGCCCTGTCTTCATTCAGCTTGCAGAGGAAAAACCAAGCATGTGACAAGATGTGCACACACATAATCATAGATTAAGGTAGAAGCTCCAATGAAAGATACAGATTAACTCTAGCCAGAGTTTTGGGGATCATTTCAGAAGTAGTAAATTATATTTGATCTGAACTTTGAAGTATCAGTGGGATTTGTAATTGTAGAGTTGGAGAGATGTGTAGTTTCAAGATCAGGAGGTGCTACAAGTAGAGGAAATATAATCAAGTTATAAATAAAGGGGTGGAATCTCATGCAACTTTAAATTGCATAATAATATTGCAAGGTAACCCATGATCCATTGAGAAATAGAAGAGATGATCTGTAGTCTGGAAAGGCCCCACAGAAGTCTTAGAACATTTGAAGAACCTGAACAGGGAAAACTTCTCACTCCTTCATGAGGACTGATCACAAATATATTTTAACACAGAGACTTCTGTGAACTATTTATGATGACTTTTCAGTTGGACACTGAATTTATTTATAGTTTCATATAATGTAAATATGTGTCAATGCAAATGTATTTCTGCTGCAAAGGGTTACATTTGCAGTACTGAAACCATAATCTTTAGAAGGGACTGCTTGCAAGCTCTGCCCTTGGATGGCCTCTGGGAACTTGGCATTGAAGATATTCCTTAACTGAAAAAACTGGCTCACTCTGCCTAGACTAGACTGTTTCTGCAAACAATGGGATTTATGCTGAATATCTGCTTTCTTTCTGAGAGTGTGGAATTTTTGTACATGCTAGGCAGAAAGTGCCCACATGACCAGCCCTAAATGAAAACCTCGAGTGCTATATGCCTAATGGGCTTCCCTGAGCTAAAGCATTGCATTCATGTGACTACATTTTTACCATTGGGGCAGAATCTGCTCTGTGTGGCCCTTAACAGGAAGGACAGAACTTAAGGAAGCCTACAAATGTATTCTGCTGCCTATGACTTTTTTTTCATTATGGTACTGTTATGTATCCTGTCACTGCTGAAACCTTAGCTGTGACTACAACTAACTATTCACTGAGTCCCCTGAGTTCTCTGAGTGTGTGGGTGATTTTAATGGACACTGCAAAACAAGATTACTGTGTACCTAAGACTAAATAACTTCTCTGTGTCATCTAAGAGATGGAAATAGGAGTTTTCAAGTGAAGCATGTCCTATTACAGAAGAACCTGATCTGCCAAGAATAGGACCAAGACCAGCATTTTTTCCTTATAAATATACTAGAGGCCCTGTGCACAAAAATTTGTGCATTCGGGGGGATCCCTCAGCCCAGCCTGTGCCCTCTCACAGTCTGGGATCCCTCTGGGGATGACCACCTGCTGGCTAAGACCCGCTCCCTGGGGGATTGGGCCTAAGCTGGCAGTCAGACATCCCTCTGGCAGCCCTGGAGCCCTCGGGGGATGTCCACTTGCCAGCGGGGAGCAGGCCTAAGCTGCAGTTGGACATCCTTAGTGCTGCTGAGGAGGCAGGAGAGGCTCCCACCACCACCGCTGTACTGGCAGCCCTCAGCCTGGCTTGTGGCTGAGCAGAGCTCCCCCTGTGGGAGCGCACTGACCACCAGGGGGCAGCTCCTGCATTGAGCATCTGCCCCCTGGTGGTCAGTGTGTGTCATAGTGACAGTCATTCCCAGTCATTCTGCTGTTAGGGTCAATTTTCATATTACCCTTTTATTATATAGGAGTGCCTGTCCAGCCTGGGTGAGGGGCTGATGGCTGTTTGCAGGCTGGCCACAGCCCCTTCAGTGTGGGGGACCCCCTGGGGTGCCTGGCCAGCCTGGGTGAGGGGCTGATGGCTGTTTGCAGGCTGGTCACAGCACCTTCAGTGTGGGGGTCCCCACTGGGGTGCCTGGCCAGCCTGGGTGAGGGGCTGAGGGCCGTTTCCAGGCTGGCCACACACCCTTCAGGGTGTAGGGGTCCTGCTGGGGTGCCTGGCCAGTCTGGGTGGGTGGCTGATGGCAGTTTGCAGGCTTGCCAAGTCCCCCAGCAGGGACCCTCACCCCATGAGGTTATGGCCAGCCTGGGTAAGTGGCTGATGGCTGTTTGTAGGCTGGCCACAGCCCCTTCAGGGTGGGGGTCCCCGCTGGGGTGCCTGGACAGCTTGGGTGAGGGGTTGATGGCAGTTTGCAGGCTTGCCAAGTCCCCCAGCAGGGACCCTCACCCCATGAGGTTATGGCCAGCCTGGGTAAGTGGCTGATGGCTGTTTGTAGGCTGGCCACAGCCCCTTCAGGGTGGGGGTCCCCGCTGGGGTGCCTGGACAGCTTGGGTGAGGGGTTGATGGCTGTTTGCAGGCTGGCCAAGCCACCCATAAAGGACCCTCACCCCATGAGGGTGTGGCCAGCCTGGCCAAAGCCCTTTCAGGGTGGGGATTCCCACTGGAGTGCCTCGCCAGCCTGGGTGAGGGGCTGATGGCTGTTTGCAGGCTGGCCAAGACCCCCAGCAGGGACCCTCACCCCATGAGGGTGTGGCCGTCCTGGGTGAGGGGCTGATGGCTGTTTGCAGGCTGTCCAAGACCCCCAGCAGGAACCCTCACCCCATGAGGTTATGGCCAGCCTGGGTAAGTGGCTGATGGCTGTTTGTAGACTGGCCACAGCCCCTTCAGGGTGGGGGTCCCCGATGGGGTGCCTGGACAGCTTGGGTGAGGGGTTGATGGCTGTTTGCAGGCTGGCCAAGGCCCCCAGAAAGAACCCTCACCCTATGAGGGTGTGGCCAGCCTGGCCAAAGCCCCTTCAGGGTGGGGATCCCCACTGGAGTGCCTGGCCAGCCTGGGTGAGGGACTGATGGCTGTTTGCAGGCTGGCCAAGACCCCCAGCAGGGACCCTCACCCCATGAGGGTGTGGCCATCCTGGGTGAGGGGCTGATGGCTGTTTGCTGGCTGGCCACAGCCCCCAGCCACCCAAGCTCCCAGTGGAGGCTGACTGGAAGCAGGTATCTGGGATTTATTTGTCTTCTATAATTGAAACTTTCTTGCCATGAGCAGTGGCCACAGCCAGCTTAGGGCAGGTGGGAAACTTGGCTTCCTCCATTGTCCGGCAACCAAGCCTCCTGCTTGCTCCAGCTCTGTGGCTGCCAGCCACCATCTTGGTTGGGTTAATTTGCATAAAGTCACTCTGATGGGCTGGTGGGCGTGGCTTGGGATGTAGCGAAGGTACAGTCAATTAGCATCTTTGTCTTTTATTAGTGTAGACTAGAGGCCCAGTGCATGAAATTCGTGCACGGAGGGGGGGGTGTCCCTCAGCCCAGCCTGCACTCTCTCCAATCTGTGACCCCTCGAGGGATGTCTGACTACCCGTTTAGGCCCGATCCCAGTGGGCATTCGGATATCCCTCTCACAACCCAGGACTGCTGGCCTGGTCACCCCTAACTGCCCTCCCCTGCAGGCCATCTTGTGGTGGCCATCTTGTGTCCACATGGGGGTGGCCATCTTTGACCACATGGAGGCAGCCATCTTGTGTGTTGGAGTTATGGTCAATTTGCATATTGCCTCTTTATTAGATAGGCTTCTTTTTCTCTTTTCCATCTGTAATTACAAGAAGATGGCCTCTAATGTTCATATTGTATTGCCTGGTAATGATCATCTCTTCAACCCATTGAATTCCCAGAATAGATGTCACCTTTTAGCCACACCACCTTCATATCTGTGTTGGGACTGGCAATAATCCAAATAAAGAGAGTACTGCAGTAAATATTTGTTCTTCTCCCACACTGGGTGATCCTCAGTCAATCTGATTGCTGATTCATTTGCTCTCTCCATGTAACAGATGTTGCATTTGGAGATGGAAATCAATGTTACAAAGCATTAATAAGTGGAGAACTTACAGGAAAGTGAATCCAAATGACTCCCTGCTTATTTAATACAGCATGATCTTGGCCTGTTTTTATGCCAGGTTTTGCCAATAGATTTCAAGGGACTTAATTTTAAGTAGGAAATTAGTTCTTTGAAGTGCATACATGTATCTCTGATAGCTGAGAGTGGTGAAGGTAGGAATACAAGATCCCAGTTTGAAATGAAAAGACAGATAGAAAGTTTACTTGCAAAAGACACCTGCAGAATTCATGCAAGACTAGGTATGGGCAGGAGACTGCTGGCCCTACAAATGTTTTTTGACCCATAATAGGTTACAGCCTGATTTAATAGGTCACATTTCACTGCCTTTATGGGCATCTCTTTTCAGGGTAATTATCTCAACACACATTTGATGTGGCAATATAATTGACACTTGCTTTCTACAGTTTTGGTTAATGAACCATACTGACTTTTTCAGACTAAATCACTCATGTTTTGTTTTTGATATGTAATTTAAATGTATTTAGAAGGTGATGTTTGATACCTTAAAAATTCTCAGATAACTGACAACTTTGAATTCTCATCCTTTATGAATTATAGTGTGTAGCCATGAAGAAAAGATTATAGAGGCATCCAAAAGCATGGATGTTTGAAATTTAGAATCTAAGAGGAAAGATTGGCAAAATGATGTTATATAACATTAGCTATATAAAAATACTATGTGATTACTGCAGAAGAGTGGTCTACATTGTCAAGGGTCCCACCCCACTCCCCAAGGGGAGCATCCTATGAATTTCAGGTATAATATTTGGTTATTTTAAAACTTTCATCAAAAACCTTTCCAGCCCTAGCCATTTTGACCCAGTGGATAGAGTGTTGGCCTGCAGACCAAAGGGTCCTGGGTTCAATTCTGGCCAAGTGCACATGCCTGGGTTGCGGGCTTGATCCCTCCTAGGGGGTGTGCAGGAGGCAGTTGATCGATGATTCTCATTTCTATCTCTCTCTCTCCCTCTCCCTTCTCTGAAATCAATAAAAATATATTTTAAAAAACTTTCCAAAATATATTTGGAATGCAATCTGTTTGTTCTCTAATGATATCTGTTTGATGATTTTTTATTAGAAATTTACAAATAATTGAAGGTAATGAAGAAATGAGATATTTAAGCTTAGAATTGGATATGAGAAAACAGATGCCTTTACATTTACTTATTTGTCTCAGAGTTATAGTACTGTGAAATCAAAACCAATATTAAGATGAGAGACAAAATAAAGGGATGGGCAAAAGTAGATTTACAGTTCTGAGTATGCAAAATAGCTTTTTCTTATATTATTAATTATTGTATTATTTCCCATAAAAACAATAATAAACCTACTTTTGCCCATTCCTATATAATGATAACTAATCACCCATTCATTGATAAAGAAGCAATTGGGATATATCTGGCACAGCTGAAGTGCCTTAAGGTCTTCCATCTCTGAGGAGACTCAGGTGCAACTTTCTTCCACCTTCCGGAATCCGGGTTCATCCGACTGGCTCCACCATGCCACCTCCACCATGCCGCCTCCACTATGCCACCTCCACCATGCTGCCTCCACCATACCGCCTCCACCATGCCACCAAGGAAATCAAAGGTGTACACCTGAAATCAAAGTTAGACCCCAATGAAATCAAGTTGTATATCTGAGTTGCCCAGGTAGGGAAGTGAGTGCTATGTCTGTGCTGGCCCCTAAGATCCGCCCCCTGGGTCTATCTCCTAAAAAGGTTGGTGATGACATCACCAAAGCAACCAGTGATTGGAAGGGTCTGAGGATTATAGAGAAACTGACCATTCAGAACAGACAGGCACAGATTGAGGTAGCAGTGCCTTCTGCCTCTGCCCTGATCATCAAAACCCTCAACGAACTATCAAGGGGCAGAAAGAATCAAAAGAAAAAAAAACATTAAGCGCAGTGGAAATATCACTTTTTAAAATTTTTATTTTATTTTATTGTTTAAAGTGTTACAAATAGTAGTACTTATGTCTCCTTTTTTTTCCCATTGACCTTCCCTCGGCCTCCCCTACCCCCCTGGCACATCCCCTCCCTGCCCCCCGCCAGTGTCTTGCAGCCATTGGTTATTCTTATATGCATGCATAAAAATCCTGCAGTTCATCTCTTACCCCCACAACCCTCCCCAGCCTTCCCACTGTAGTTTGACAGTCCGTTCGATGCTTCTTTGCCTCTATATCTATTTTTGTTCATCCGTTTATAATGTTATTTATATTCCACAAATGAGTGAGATCATGTGGTGTTTTTCTTTCACTGGCTTATTTCACTTAGCATAATGCTCTCCAGTTCCATCCATGCTGTTGCAAATGGTAAGAATGACTTCTTTTTTATAGCAGCATAGTATTCCATTGTGTAAATAGAAGTACCACTGTTTTTTAATCTACTCATCTGCTGATGGGCATTTAGGCTGTTTCCAAATCTTAGCTATGGTGAATTGTGCTGCTTTGAACATAGGGGTGCATATATCCTTTCTGACGGTGTTTCTGTTTTCTTGGGATATATTCCTAGAAGTGGGATTTCTAAGTCAAATGTGAGTTCCATTTTTAATGTTTTGAGGAAACGCCATACTGTCTTCCATAGTGGCTGCACCAGTTTGCATTCCCATCAGCAGTGCACGAGTGTTCCTTTTTCTCCGCATCCTCTCCAGCACTTGTCGTTTGTTGATTTGTTGATGATAGTCATTCTGACAGGTGTGAGATGGTACCTCATTGTTGTTTAGATTTGCATCTCTCAGATGATTAGTGACTTTGAACATGTTTTCATATGTCTCTTGGCTTTCTGTATTTCCTCTTTCGAAAAGTGTCCTTTGCCCATTTTTTGATTGGCTTGTTTATCTTCCTATTGTTAAGTTGTATGAGTAACCTGTAAATTTTGGAGATTAAACCCTTATCGGACATAACATTGGCAAATATATTCACCCATGCAGTGGGCTTTCTTATTGTTTTGTTGAGGGTTTCTTTTGCTGTGCAGAAGCTTTTTTATTTTGAGACCACGAATAACTGCAGCATTCCTGAGAAAGAAGAACAATGTTGGTGGGATCACAATACCAGATATCAAATTATACTACAAAGCCACTGTTCTCAAAACTGCCTGGTACTGGCACAAGAACAGACATATAGACCAGTGGAACAGAACAGAGAACCCAGAAATGGGCACAAGCCATTATGCTCAATTAATATTTGACAAAGGAGGCAAGAGCATACGATGGAGTCAAGACAGTCTCTTCAATAAATGGTGTTGGAAAAATTGGACAGATACTTGAAAAAAAAAGAAACTAAACCACCAACTTACACCATACACAAAAATAAACTCAAAATGGATAAAGGGCTTAAAAGTAAGATGGGAATCCATAAAAATCTTAGAAGAATCCATAGGCAGCAAAATAGCAGACATTTGTCATAGCAATATCTTTACCGATATAGCTCCTAGGGCAATGGAAACTAAGGAGAAAATAAACAAATGGGGAAATATCACTTTTGATGAGATTGTCAGCATTGCCTGACAGATGCGGGACCGATCTTTAGCTAGAGAACTCCCTGGAACCATTAAAGAGATCCTAGGGACTGCCCAGTCTGTGGACTGCAATGTTGATGGCTGACACCCTCATGTCGTCATAGATCAGTGGTTCTCAACCTTCCTAATGCCACGACCTTTTAATACAGTTCCTCATGTTGTGGTGACCCCCAACCATAAAATTATTTTTGTTGCTACTTCATAACTGTAATTTTGCTATTGTTATGAATCGTAATGTAAATATCTGATATGCAGGATGTATTTTCATTGTTACAAATTGAACATAATTAAAGCATAGGGATTAATCACAAAAACAATATGTAATTATATATGTGTTTTCCAATGGTCTTAGGTGACCCCTGTGAAAGGATCATTCGACCCCCAAAGAGGTCACAACCCACAGGTTGAGAACTGCTGTCATAGATGATATCAACAGTGGTGCAGTGGAATGCTCGACTAGTTAAGAACTGCAAAGGAAAATGTTTCAATTAAAGATCATTTAACAACCAAAAAAAAAGTAGCAATTGGTTATATATGGTATAATTATTTTTGTAAACAAACAAACACACAAAAACACTAGAATATCATACACCAAGATATTAATTCTAGTAATTTCTAGGTGCGGGGTTACGTAGGGTCTTCTTTTTGTTACCATTATGTTGTTACCTTTAAATTTTATATAAATATGACACTTTTTGTCATAAGATAACATTGTGTATCTTTTCTAAAGGAAGCAATTAGAATGGGGAACTATGAAATTGACAGTGACTGTACATGAGTTTGTGGTTACATTTTTTTCAAATCTCTATGGAAGACAGTAACCCTTCAATAAAGGCTGTTTCCAGCTCATATTAACTAACCTCTTATAAACAAAATTAGGGCCAGGGTAATTTCACAGATACTTGTGAAGAGCTTCTGAGTAGAAAATGAGGTCCAACCTACAAATATGCAAAATTGGGGAGAGAATTAATCAGAATGACAAATGCAAATGATGAGTATGCTATAGAGATGTAAACTGCTGCTGAAAAAAAAAGGTTTGGTTAAATCAGGTTTCATTTCAGGAGCCCTTAAAGCAGGGAGATTTTATGGTGGAAAATAGGACAGAAGGTAGTTTTTGTCTTTGTGTGGGATGAAAATCATCTAAGGAAGTATGTTGTCTCTACAGAGTCCTTCCATATTAGAACAATATAGAAAACAAGGAAGAAGGGGTCCTTGAATGTTCAGGAAGCTAGGCCTCTCTCAAGCAGAGTCAGAAGTCTTTATTTTACAAAGGGTTAGAATGTGAGAGATGTGTGATTACTCTGCTCCAACATGCTATTTCACATAGTGTCTTGATTTTTTGGGAGAAAAATCCATTTCAGACAGTTTCTTCTTGACCCACACAGTTTTCCTATGCTTAATCACAAGCATTTCAACCATCTTATATTTTCCTCTCCTTTCTCTCTTCCTTCTCACTGTGCTGACTTCAAATCCTATGTTCCTCCCTTATTAATTAAACTTTCTTATGTTTTTCACCAGATTTATATCAGGCTACTATATACTTGGATACTGCTAGTGTAATACTAATAGCCACTGCTTTAAAAAAAATCAGACTGCCTAAGAGCAACCTGTACCATTCTAGAATTAGCCCCCTTCTCCCTCATATTTATGGGAACATATTGGTTTTGCTTAGGGGAAATTTTTGTTTCTTTGGCCTCAGACCAGTGGGTTTGGAGTGTAGTTCATAACTAATGAGATAGGCTACTCTCTGCAGAGCAGTTTCCAAGTGCTGTTTCTTGTTCTTAGGCCAAATGGCAGAAAAAAAAAGTAACTATTTCATGCAATGAACTTTGGGGGTCATTTGAGTGATCAGAAAGAGTGAGTTGGACTATATTGGACTTAAACCTACAGAGTAATTTTTATTGATTTGGTAGTTCAGATTTTTTTGGTTTGATTTATTTGTATTATGCACAATCAAGAAATCATTATTTTAAATGATTATTCATGCAAATGGATCTGCCTTTAGTGAAAAGCTCTACAGGTTAGTATAGCACTTTTTGTCCATTTAGATATGGTTGATATCAGGGAAGGCATTTGTTACAAAAATTGATTATGTGGCCAGGAAAGAGTTGCCAATTTCTTTTGGTTCACAAATTCCTGCAAGTTATACCAATAAGATGAATGTTCCATTGTGGTATCTGAAAATAGCTTATAAAATTAGAACTACTGAAACTAACAAATTAATATTAATGACCCTGGGCTAGCATGCACTTTGCCTTTCTCAATAGCACACGTAAGTGCTATGTAAGCACCACCTTTTGTTATTATCATTTATTTGCAAGCTTATCACATTGAATCTGGGAGGTACACATTGTTAATCCTATTTGCTAGTCAAGCAAAGTGAGGTACAAGGTTGTATTAGTTTCCTATAGATTCTGTAACAAGTTACCACAAACTCAATAGCTTAAAATAATAAACATTTATTCCCCAATAGTTCTAAAAGCATGAAAATTCCAATATGAAGGTGTCTGCAAGACCCTCTGGAGGGTCCAGGGAAGAATCATTCCTTGTATCTTTCAGCTTTTGGTGGCTGCCAGCAGTATTTGCTTATGGCCCCATCACCCCACTCTCTGCTTCCATATTTACATCAATCTTTTCTCTATTGTTGTAATGTGGGAGGCATGGGACAGGAGTTGGCTGAAGGCAACTGCCCCTGTCTTGACTTTTCTAAACATGTCTGAGCCCCCAGGTATTTTACTGGAATCTTTATGTTTAGTCTTTAGACATCCTTGTTTAAAGGGCACTGCAGACACATGTGTCTTCTCAAGGATGCTTACCCTACTGACAGTATCTAATAGTTAATTTTAGTTCAAGCTGCTGTTACAATCAAAACCTGAGGAGGTAGGCGAACAGGGCTGGTTAGTACCTATAGCCAAGCAGTCCCTTAGCCCTCTCTTTTACAGTAATTGTGTGTCAGAGTAATCATTCATCCATCACTCAGGGTCTGCTGGTCATCCCAGGCATTGTATGTGTCTTCTACTCTTCTGTTTGTGTCTTTCCTAAAACTTCTTTGATTTTTTTAAGGATACATGTGATTGTATTGAGTCCACCCAAATAATCCAGGATAAACTCCTCTTCTGAAGATCCTTTACCTAATCTCATCTTTTGCCAAAGAAGTTTATTTACAGATTCCAGGGATTGATCATGGACATATCTTTTTGAGACCATTTTGGGTCTGCCACAAAGGTTACTGAACCAACAAATGGAAGAATTGAAACCAACTGGAATCTGGTATCTTGATACCAAACCCTGTGTTCTTTGTAATAACCTTCTTAAACTATACCTTATCTCTGCTGTAGAATACACTTGAATATTACTCAATGTTACCTCTGTCTTTTAGAGGATAGGAAACTGAGTCCTCTCAAGGAGAAATGTTTTAGAATTATTGTTAAGAAGTCATAACAACAAACATAAAAACAAAACATAGCCACGGTTAATAGAGCAAGATATTTTTTTTCCATTTCTCTATGAGGAAGTAAGGATTTTATTTGGTATATTCACACTAAAGACTTTTGGATATTATTTGGGCTAAAATAATATTTTATTTCATTATGCATTTTAGTGAGCTTATTATCAATATCATGTTTAGCATAAAATTTATTAGTGAAATGCCCTTTAATTTAGCCTGTCTAATTGGTGCTAATTTAGTTAGGTTGCATTACATTAGACCATTTAATGTAGATAGTTATACATGGTTCATGAAATGTATTTCAACAAATTAGGTAATTTTTCATGTAGCTGAACAGTAAAAAAATTACATTGTGGTAGATGAAAAATGCAATATTCCAAAATAATTTTTCTGGTATCTTGTTCGAAAGAACTTAACAGATTGTATCATCTGTCTCCACTCATTTTCCCATTCTGTAACAAATAGCCAAAGTACTAATGAGGAAAAGGGAATTGACACTTTTGGAAGCATAGCAGAATCTTTACAAAGGATCATTGTTGCAGCCTTCATTTCTGATTTACCATGTTAAGGAGACAATAACATGGGGGGGTGTTGTTTTCCATCTTTGATCTGTATGTCTTCCTATTTTAATTTTTGTGGTTAGAAGATGAAGTATGTAGTTTTTGACATTTCTCCCTCAGTGGTATAAAGAAAACACAATTGACATTCAGGAAACATATACACAAAAACAAAACATTATCAAAACCTTCTCAGTTGTGCATGAGGAGGAAGAACAGGTCCAGGCAGTTACCATGCTGCATGGTTTGCCAGGCCATACTCCTGCTTGCTGTTTCCTCTGCCAGTAATGACATTCATCACACATTTCCCACAGATGACTAAATGAGTCCAGCAACATCACAGAAACTCATTCTAGAAGATAATAACCATCTCCAGATATTACTTTGTTACTTGTCTCTAGAAGGAAGAATTGCCTTATTCTTTGGGGGAATCTATAAAAATTCAAATTATTCCCACAGGTAGATTTTTCTCTTCTTCCCTTTTTGAAGTCAAAAATATTGGATGGAGTTGCTAAACTATAGACTAATTTGATAGAGATTTAGAGTTTTGTCTACAGGCATCTGTGAGATCACAGAAGAATGAAGCCCTGGGTGCCTTCTAAACTGTGTGGGCATTGTGTGGTGGCAGCGGTAGCCCTGGGTATCCTCATGAGTTTCCAGCACAATCTAGCTTCTGCCTCTCCTCCTGAGTGTTCCACAATAATGGGAGCAAATGGCAGATATTCCAATTAGTTTTGCTGTGGTGAACATCTGAAACTGGGGCCTTTAGTGAATGTCTTTTTCAGTGTCCAAAGAGACTCTTAGCCTGGGGGAGGCAAAAATAGCAAAGTAGATTAAGGAACATTTAGTTAATATCAGACAACTAGGGAGGAATGCCAGCCACTACTGACAACATCTGACAGCACTGTCACTGCTCCCTTTGGCCTGTGCACTGGAGCCTGGCTATGGGTAGCACCCAGTCACTGCCATTGTGTTTCCAGACTTCTTTGAAGGAGGCTGCTGAGGTGATGTTTTTGTTCAGTTCCTGGTGCTGAGCTCTTGTGTTGCCAAACCCAACACTCAATAGAGAGAGGAGCTCAGTTAAGAAAAGCTTCAGGGAGTGAACGAATGTGTAGCAGCATTTTAAAGGAGAGGCAAAAATAATTTAGGAAAGACACCGCAGAGTCAGGAGAGCTGGAGAAGAGTGTGCAGGCTGGCAGTATTCTGGCAGAGGTGCTTGTGTTTGCTGAACCCTCTCACTTAATACCTTGGTGAGATGTGCCTGTTCCCTGGTACCTAATGCTAGAGTGCTAAAGGATTAGATAGCTCTTGAGTACCGTTCCTTCTAATAATAAAATTAATGTGACCATTTGGAATAAGATTTTGTAATGGGCCTCATTCAAGCCTCTAAATATGCACACTCCACTTTGGAACTGTACATAATTGCTCAATTGCACCTGCAAATCATGTTGTTAGCTCACTAATTATTCAAATAGTGGGGGCAATTCCACAATTGTGTGTGTAATTGTGTTAATTGTTAATGCAGTTAGGTACAGGTGCACTGTGACTAATTACACATGCAGAAGCAGCTCTCTAGCAGCCCACTGTCTTCATGCATGGGCCTCCCTCTCCAAGACAGACACAAGTGGGTGACACACACAAAGCCACAGGCCATCGGTGGGGGGTCAGTTTGACACAGCTTTCACTTAGGAACTGCAGCGTATACATTTGGGAAACAAGCAGATCTTTGACTGAATTTAGTTTTTATGCTTTTTGCTTCTCTTGAGCCCTCTCCCACCCCAACTGTGAGAGACAAGGGGCACACACACACACACACACACACACACACACACGAGTTATACAGTCACGCACAGTCACAAAGTCACACACAAAGTAGTTCATGTTGCAGGCTCTACTCATCTTTTCACTGATTGCTCTGATGCCAGGGGTGGGATTAGCTTTTAGTCAGGGGTTTTATTACTACATTTCCCAGTCACCCATATAAAGTGTGTCCCAAAATTCATGCAAGAAGTAATTTTGATAGAAAACACAGGTTTATAATGAAAAATTGTGAATTTTTTATTGATTCATAAAGTATACAGTATAAGGTTATGTACGGAATAGCATGTCGGGTAAATGGCCTCCACAGCTTTGCTGGCACATACGCACTCTTTTGTTGAAATTTTCCATGACCGTTTTGCATAAATGTGGCTGAATTTCGATGAGGCTCATTTTCATCTTGATGGCTTGGTTAATCGACAAAATTGTCGCATTAGGGGGTTCAGAAAATCCACGAGTGATTGTTGAAAAACAAATACATCCACAACATGTCACTGTTTGGTGTGGATTTTGGGCTGGAGGCATCATCAGACCATTCTTCTTCGAAAATGCGGCTGCTCAGGCAATAACAGTTAATGGTGCTCGCTATCGTGACATGATAATCCAGTTTACCTGACATGCTATTCCATACATACCCCTATACTGTATATTTTGTGAATCAATAAACAATTTACAATTTTTAATTATAAACCTGTGTTTTCTATCAAAATTACTTCTTGCGTGAATTTTGGGACACCCTTTAGTTTCAGGAATCCTATTCATCTGAACCCAATGTCTGGATATTTATTCCACTTCCAGGGTAAAATACAGTTTGGGAGGTAAAATTAGGTGATTTTTGAGGCATTCTGATGGTTTATGCCGATGGGACCTAAACAGGAACTACTGCCACATTCATGCTTCACCTTTGTGCTCATCTCTTCAGCAACTTTAGCCTCATTTCGCCTTGTAGCTTGTTGCAAGGCACTGGTAAAAGCCTTTCAAGATACGAGACAAGTAAATGCTGAAGTTTTCTGTGTCTGTGGATCAGGGGATGGGTGCATATCTTACACTGCGGGAAATATACTATAGATATGCCCTCGATTTTCAAGACAACCTGATTTTACATATTCTGCCCAGTCATTCCCATAAACCCAAAGTTTTTAACCTTTGATGAATCACAGTGTATTTTGAAAGTCTTATCAAAATGATGGAACCCCTTGCCATTAAATACACACAGGCACATATACAAAATGTGGATATGGTTTTAAACTCCCTTAAGCACATTCATAGATCCCAGTGATGAACCCATCCTACAAAATGCCCCATGTTTTAGAAACTAACAAAGTGCCCATTTCATAGATGAGCTTGGATTGTGTTAAATACATTATATGATAGAACTCCAATTTCAGGTATATAGTAATTAGATGAAGTTAGTAAGAATTACGATGCAAATATATTCAAGTTTCTCTCCCCCCCCCCTTCTTTTTGTTTGGAAAGGTATGGCCAGCATAGTTATATGTTTCTATTATTGCCATGACCATCTGTTAGTTTTGTAACACATTTGGTAAATTTAAAAAAGTATTCACAGCCAAGTAGACATTTGCTGATCTGGATTGCAACCCTGGGAGGGAGGGAAAAGAGGATGAGTTGGGGGGGCAGAATAGATATTTACAAACTTGTGTAAACTTAGATCCTCTTGTATACAGAATGGGAAACTCCAAGGCTGCATATGCAATGTGCACATTGCATCTCAGGCCCTTCTAGCAATCAGCATATATTTATTGTTTAGACTCAGTGTTCTGTAGCTCTAAGGAACTGGCTCTCTATGAGAATCTTTACATACCTTCCCTGCTATAAGGAAGGTGTGTCATCTCTAAACAATTAATTAGCACTGGTTTGTAAGCCCAATGCCCAAAGGAAAATGTATCACACTTAAGACAAATCAGTCTGTTAACAATACTGGAGAAATATCTTAGGGATCATTGAGGTTAGAGACAAGGGAAGCCACCCTTATATCCACTTGTATACAGAATGGGGAACTTGGTCTGGTAGAAGAGGTGTACTCTGCATCACTGATGCATGGGGAACAGAATTAACCTGCTTTGTACCCAAATCCATGTCCCAGCAGGTGCCCAATTGTTCATAGAGAGATAATGCTAGAACTCATGTCCTAGAATTACTGTTAGGATTAAATGAGACAATCCTTGTGAGGCATTTAGCACAGTGTCTAGCACATATTAAGTACTTAGTAATAGTGGCTATAATTTATATTATCATCATTAGTGTTATTACTGTTCTTATTTTATTGTCACCATTTTAATCTATACATATAAGAAATTAACCCTGTAGTGCTGTTACCTTCTTTTCACTCTGCCAGCCATTATTCTGTGACCCTGCCATTGAATATTATTCAGACCTTCCTTTTGATATTTTCTATATTTTGCCTCGTACCATAGGCATTTATATATTTGTTTTATCCCACCAACTAGGCCATATGACCAAATTAATTTTCTCTGGATGCCATAACAAAGCACCACAAACAATGTAGCTTAAATAACAGAAGTGTATTATCTCACAGTACAGAGGCTGAAAGTCTGAGATCAAGGTGTTGGCAGGGTTGGTTCCTTCTAAGGGCTGTGAGGGCAAATGTATTTCAGGCCTCACCTTGGCTTGTAGATGGCTATCTGATCATTATGTCTTCATACTCAGTTCCTCTATGCATGTCTTTGACTAAATTTTTCTTTTGTAAGGACACTAGTCACACTGCATCACAGCCCACCATAATTGACCTAATTTTAACTTGATTAAATCTGCAAAAACCCTGTCACCAAATAAGGTTACATTGTGAAGTACCGGGGCTTACAACTTCAGCATGAATTTTGTGGGGACAAAATTCAACCCATACAATGACAATTAATGATATGGCCTATGTTTTATATGTCTTTGAAGATTCTATACAGCACATTCTAGTGCCTTGCATATACTTCAGAAGAAGAAGCAATGGACCTGTTGTGGCAGAGACCAACAGGCCTGTGTTCTAATGTTGTTTATCTTTACCATTGGCCAGTTAGCCAGTCTGAGACTATTCCCTGTCTAAATATGGGGTACTAATTCCTATTTCATAGGCCTTTAGATAATTACACATTTTGTATATGCAAAGTACATGCATATAATAGATGCTCAGTAAAGGGTAGTTATTACTCACAAATGTTTATTAAGCAAATGAGTGAATGGATGAATAACCATATGGAGGGATGATTGAAACCTAGGTGCATAGTCATAACTGTGGGTCAGAATTATAGGTTTTTAATTTCTTTGTTAAGATGGTCTATTTTTTCATTGAATTTTATGGTTTTGTACCTAGTCCATGTGCAATGGAAAGAAATTTGTGCATTCATTTGGAATATTATGAAAAGTTAATCAACTTTCTAAACCAGATTTATGAACAACAATCAATGTGTGTGTGTGTGTGTGTGTGTGTGTGTGTGTGTGTGTGTATGTTTGAGCAGTCCAAGTTGCATCCTTGAAATGTGATACTTAATCTTTGGATAAGCAAAGTCATTTCATTATCCTTCTAAAATGAAATATATCTACTAAATTTCATAAATGTGTATTATTTTGTGAAACAAAACAAAACAGAAAAGCTCCTAATTAGAACAATGTGTCCTAGATTGGCCACAAGGTCCCATAGTTAGGAAGCAGAAGATAGATACTTGTTTTGAGACTAGGAAAATTAAAAGTTCACATTGACATAATTCCTAATTATAGTTTCAATTCACTAGCATAGGAATGTCAAAATCTAACTCAGATTTCCTTTTGCCTGCTTTTCTGAACATTGAAACAATGCCTTGATGTGCATTATTTGCTATATAATTGAAGTAGATCAGAAAATCAGTTGGTTGACCAAAAAGCCAACCTCATGACCACCAACTTTTAATTGCTATAAATCACAGATATATACACATGTGGAGTTGTCATTTTGAAGGTGATTAAAAGAAGTTGAATCTCAGAGGGAAGGACTAGGGTGTGGGGTGGGGGTACGGGTGAGGCAAGAACAGATTAACCAAAAAACTTATATGTATATATGCATAACCCATGGACACAGACAATAATACAGTGAAGGCCTGGGGCGGGGGCAGGAGCAAGGAGGAGGGGGTCAATGGGGGAAAAGGGGAGACATCTGTAATACCTTCAACAACAAAGATAATAAAATAAATAAATAAAACTTAAAAAAAGATGTTGAATCTTTAACCACAAAAATGAAAGAGATTGTCATCAATAAAGAAACTCTAGAGCTGAGGAATTTTATTGATTTGACCAGAGGAATTTGCAAACTCTATTTCTGTTATATTTTCATTTCACAACTGTAGACACCTTTGAAGATATCGTAGCCCATTTGGTAAAAGAAAAATATCCATATTTTAGTTAAGGGGACTTTGTTCATTTTCAGTTTCCAGGATCTAATGCAAGTCTTCTAGGTGATGGCTAAATCATCATTTGTGTTATCTAAAATTTGATGTATCTCTCCCTACTAAGAATAGCTTCACTGCCTTTGGCAGCACATTTTAACTGGTTTAGATATCATGGAAAAATCACTTGGGGGTGGGAGGAGAAGGACTTTAGTTGACTATTTATCTTTCATCAGAATTTTTCACAGCAATTGGTTCCATACTCACTCTAAAGAAGTTATAGAATTGTGTGTAAAATGCATACTAAACAGCCTAATGCAATAAAAATGAAGTATGAACACTGTCCTTCCATTAGGTTTTCTGTTCTCAGCAGTTCCACAAAGCCACATATCAAGAACTGTGTGTGTGGATTCATATTAATATAAAATCTGTGCAATTGCAGGTCCAAGAAACCATTGCTATTTATAATTGGAGCCTAAAACAGCATTCTCTGTGCAGAGTTGACCCACTTCTCACTGTCCTGCCCCTGTTCTCACCACCCTCTTCTGTATGCTTGGGTGGTCATATTTTGAAATTTCCCCAGGCCCAGTTTGTCATGCAGTCACGTTTCTCATCACATCTGAAGGATGTTGTGCTTCGCATGGTAATGAGGCCCTCTTTGTTTCAGCTGCTGCATTGCTCAGTAATTCCCATCAGTTTCTGCAGTCTGAGGGCTAGTGCTGTGATGGCAGAGCCATGGAGGGCCTTTCAGAGTAAACAACTCACCTATTACTCAGTTGGGATTTTAAAAACTGATTTACATCAGTTTCAGGTTTTAAGCTGCTATGTTTTGTGTAAAGAATTTTTCTGAGTTTGAATCAAACTGTCCAGAATTCATTGAGATAATGCTCCAGAGAATGGCAGTTTTGCATCTTATTTTATACATTACAATCAAAAGAGAAGATGTAAGTGAGTTACATGAAATTAATTGGTGATAGAATAGGGAGGCCAGAGAAAGCAAAGGGGGGGGACCTCTGGGATTTAGCAAAAGTAAAATGATATATATTTTCATAGGTGGGTACAGGATAGTTAATGGTGAACAATTAACACAATAAAAATATCAAGGAGCGGGTTTGTAGTCTTTGCTCTGGTGCCGTGGTCGGAAAACTGCGGCTCGCGAGCCACATGCGGCTCTTTGGCCCCTTGAGTGTGGCTCTTCCTAAGCCTTAGGAGTACCCTAATTAAGTTAATAACAATGTACCTACCTATATAGTTTAAGTTTAAAAAATTTGGCTTTCAAAAGGAATTTCAATCATTGTACTGTTGATATTTGGCTCTGTTGACTAATGAGTTTGCCCACCACTGCTCTGGTGCATTGGTTGTGCCCTGGGGGGTCTAAAAAAGGTATGTTATTATAGATGCAAAAGACAATAGAGAGGCTCAGTTAAGAAAAAGATTGAGTTTTTTCAGGGAAGAATCTAGTCTAGGTCATGACTACCTGCCATAAACTGCTTTTAGTTAAAATGTTTTAATTTCAGACCATCCTTTGTGCTTACTTTAGTTCTCAGTTTGCCAGGCCTTCCCTGAACTTGTCAGGTTAGCATGTGGCCCCTTTTCTTCCATAATTTACTGTTTTTTTTAATGTGTTAAAACAATGTATGAACATCATTTGCAAGGCTTGCTTGTGTGGCATGTGTATGTTTGCCCTCACTATTGTACTCATGTGTACATCTCACTGCATATTTACAAAAGAGGCTGAGCTAAGTGAACTAAGTGATGCCCACTTGAATATGTTCTAAAGAGAGAAATGACATTCCTGGAAGGCATTAATTTTTTCATGAATTTAGTAGCTGTGATGGTGTATTTCCTGCCAGAACTACTGAATAATAATAGTTTCTGTCTTCCCTGAAATTATTTCTATTTGGTTTTAAATTGCTTTAAACTGTATCCTAAGAACATGTTGCCTCTACAGAGATGCAGTCTGACAAAAAATATGTGCACACGCCTTTCATCAGACAGTTAAGACCCTAATCCTGCAATCCTAGCTAGACCCCAGAAAACGAGTGGGAACTTGCTGCAGTAAATGGATGGTGGTTTTGAGTTTTCTATGGTCCCATTTATTTTCCCAGTAGTTAATCATAGCACTATTCCAACAGAACATGTGTCCCCTGAATACTGGTTATTGCCAAAGGTGATTATTTCACCATAATACTCCATAGAGTTAAGAATCATAGTTATGCCCCAGTTGAGTGGCTCACTTGGTTGGAGTGTTGTACAGTACACCAAAAGGTTGTAAGTTCCATTCCTACATTGTGGGTTCCATCCCCAGTCAGGGTGAGTATGGAAGGCAACCTATTGATGTTTCTCTTGCATCTATGTTTCACTCTCCCTCTCTGTCTAAAAATAAATGAAAAAAACATCATAATTATATAGGTTTCTGTATCATATAGGTGCCATTATATACCACATAGGCCATCTGACCCCTTCATTTCATATTGAGGAGACTTTGGTTCAGAGAACAGAGGTGATTTACCAAAGACACACAGCTAGATAAAAGAAACGATGAAAAATGGCACTCAAATATCAGAATATATATTGAGGAATGGTTCAGATTATGTATTTTGAGCTTATCAAATGTTATCTTGAAAAAATGAAGGTTTGATAGTCTAACCCTTATAGAATATTCTGGACAAAAGCATAATACACCCTCCTAAAATGAAAATTAGTTACTTTTAGTCTTATTGATTATCTGTATAATCAATTTATTTGATCATGAGTCACAGTCCTATTTTGGGGAGCTCTGCAAATCTGAGATACCTGTTCTTTCAGTTTCTTCATTTAATATGTAAAAAAAACAGAGAGAAAGAGATATAGAGATATAGGTCTTCTGACCTAAGCTGCAGGCCTCTTTCCCATTGGCTACCACTTTCCTTCCATGGTAAACCATGAATTTTAAAAATTCCCTATTATTTGTAGAATTAGTCAGACCCAGTATGAGATGTGTTCATGTCTGACCTTGAGCTGCAAAAACAGAAAAGGATAAATATAAGTCTATTGATATGTTGAATTGACCAGACCATGGAACTGGTTGCCAAAGGGTTAGCTTGGCCATGGTCAAGGTGAAAGAAACATTTCAATCATGATTGGGTATAAGGGATATTCACTTTGAAAACTTTGGATGATCATATTACTAGAAAAATAGGTTTTCTCTGATGAGACCCTAATAGAAAAAACAACCATTAGTGAACCCATTAGAGGGAACTCGGGAGAAATGCAGTCTTTGAAAAATTTGGCTTTAACATTCCCTTAAGGAGGAATCATTTTGTCATTAGATTATCAATTGTGAGCCAATGTACATTTATTCTATATGTACTCTTCCATACATATTTCAAATTTGCAGACAAACACTAAAGTTTCACATATGGAAATCCACAGCTGGTCAATTAAATGTTTTTAAACTTTCACTCCTAAATTACTTGTCTTTATTCAACAGGCTCAAAATAATCTTACATTCTAGCTTGATTTAATTTGTTATATACAGTAGTACCTCCCTACCACTGGGGATGCTTTCCAAGACCCCTAGTGGTTTCCTGAAACTGTGGATAGTACTGAACCCTATATAAGGTACATTTTTTCTTATACATATGTACCTATGATAAAGTTTAATTTCTAAATTAGGCACAGTAAGAGATTAACAATAATAAGTAATAATAAAATAGAATAATTATAAAAATATACTGTAATAAAAGTTATGAGACTGTGGTCTCCTCTCTCTCTCTCTCTCTCTCTCTCTCTCTCTCTCTCTCTCTTCCTCTCCCTCTCTCTTTCTCTCAAAATATTGTACTGTACTAACCTTTCTTGTTCCTGTAATGATGTCAGGTGATAAAATACCTACAATTGCCTATTTGATGAGATATAGTGAGGTGAATGACTTAGGCTACTCTTGTGCTTTGGGGCCATTAGTAAGTAAAATAAGGGCCACTTGAACACGAGCACTTTGATACTGTGACAGATGATCTGATAAACAACATGGCTAGCTACTAAGTGACTAACAAGTGAGTAGCATTTACAACATGGATATGCTAAACGAAAGGATGATGCACATCCCAGGCTAGACAGAATGGGATGTTTGATACACTACTCAAAATGGTGTGCAATTTAAAACATAAATTATTTATATCTGAAATTTTTCATTTAATATGTTTGGACCACATTGACAGCAGGTAACTAAAACCATAGAAAGCAAAACCATGGGTGAGGGGTGTACTACTATAGAAAGATAGAATGCATCATATCCTCCCATGGCCATTTTAATCAGTTTCTCTTTGAGATCTTATGAAATAGCCCATTGAGCTGCACATTATACTTAGTATAGTTTAATTTGAAGTGATTGTATTGCCCATAGTAGTTGTGAATGCAAAGGAATAACTATGATATTTTGTTTATCCTACTGAGCTAGGTTATTATAACTTTATGCTCATCAGAACAATGGAAAAACTGAGCTCATTGAAATGCAACATTCATTTTCATGTTTACTACATTATGTCATACTGGCACAACAAAGGAGTTTTGAAAAGTGAAATAATATATAACACAACTCATTTTAATATATATATATATATATATATATATATATTTATTTCATAGAGGAAGGGAGAGATAAAAAACATCAATGATGAGAAAGAATCATTGATAGGCTACCTCCTGCACACCCCCTACTGGGGGTGGAGTCTGGCAACACAGGCATGGACCCTGACCGGTAATCAAACTGTGACCTCCTGGTTCATAGGTCAATGCTCAACCATTGAGCCAAACTGGCCGGGCCACAACTCATTTTTTTATGGAGGCTACTACATATTTTACTTTTTTATTGATTTTTAGAGAAAGAGCAAAGTAGAGGTATAGAGCGATAGAAAAATCAATCAGAAAGGAACATCATAAAGATTGGCTACCTCCTGCACGCCTCTACTGGGGATGGAGCCCACAACCTGGGCATGTGCCCTGATGGAATTAAACCAGTGACCTCTTGATTCCTGGGTCAATGCTCAACCACTAAGCAACACCGGCTGGGCCATACCTTACTTTTAGATAATATAATTGAGAATCAGTCTTTTTATACAATGGTTAGGAACACAAGTTTGAAGTCATACAAACACGGTTTTGTATCTTGGCTTTATCACATATTAATTGTGTGACCTTGGCTAAATTACTTAACATCTCTGAACCTCACTTTTATCATTTAAAAAAATGGGGATAATAATGCCTACATCATAGTGTTGTCATGGAGATTAAGATAAAAGATAGTTCTGGTCCATTGTAAGTGTTCAACAAGCATTTCTTTAAACAACAGGCATTTATATAACCATTTTAATACTAAAGGTATAACACCAAAAGGCTTTGTCTACATATTCTTGGTTTTGTTTATGCTTTTTTTCCCATCTTACCTTTAACTCTGTATACTATTAAGTTGTGAAAATAATTACATAAATGCCAATGGTGGCTTGGGAACAGCTATCCCAAGTGTTCACTATAGAGTTTAGATACATTAAGGCCAGAGGTTGCTGTTTGGCGCTGGTTTGGATGATGGATATATACCACAATGCCTAATTATGAAACCCAATTGAAACTGATCATTTACCCTTTGGTGTGGCTCTTCCATTTAAGGGCTAGATTTTGGGACTGCATTAGTAAAATTGGGCAGATAAGGAAAAGAAAGGAAGGAGACAGGAAATTGACTAAACTTTCAGAAACACCACTTAGTATGCCAAATTTTACTTTTGAAATGAACACCATTTTAAAGGAGGTATAGATGGATCATTAATAGAAATAGAGCATTTCCAACTGCTCCAATACATATCTCTAGAAATTAACAAGTACTATTATTTTCTGTACTTAAATAATAATTTACAAAATAGTTTTATTCACCTAACCTTCTCTTCTCAGTACATCTAATTTTCTAGTATTACATTTCCTCATTGCTTTAATTTGATTGACTCAATTATTTAGACTGAACATAGTGCTATGGAAGATAAGGCAATGACTATGACCCCTATGCCACACCATACTCTACAGCCTAAGAATATAAGTAGGAGCTCCAGCCTACTACCTCACACACCTAGCTGGAGGCAAAGCTAGATCCTGACTTCCTCATGATACAACCTTTGGTGGTAATGCTGTGGGAATATGGGACCTGAAATGTTGGGTGACTGAAGAGCAAGCATATAAAAAAGATGCCATATTTTGCCTCCCTTTTAATGTGTCTTCTGTTCTTGTTTACACAATGCTTTCTCAGGCATCTTTACATCACAGTTTTAACACTTACCATGTTATCACATTATTTAATGTTTTAAGAGATATTCTTTTTAGTATTTCAAGGGTAAGATGGGGCACAGCTCACCTCCCATCACTTCCCAATAGAATACAGAAGAGACTGTACAGGTAGATCTATTAGATCTTCCAATAGAAGAAGTTTAATTATAGCTTCATGAGTTGATTGAATTGAATTGAATCTAATCGAATTAAATTGAATAGAATTATTAAACAATGAGTCCTTTGTCATTGGAGTTTTGTAAGCAGCAGCTGTATCATATAACTACAAAAACTTGGCCATTTCAGTCATATGGTCCAGAATTTATTCCCAGGCCTTTTCCGTTCACATGGCTGTGTGACCTTGGGCAAATTATATCATCTTTCTGCAATTCATTTGTCCACATCTTTAAAATAGGTCAGATCTTAGAATGTTGGAGTTTATAACCCTCAGAGTCCTTTCTCTGTAAAGAGTATATCATGAGATCAATATATACATTATAGGACATGCAACTAAACAGTATTTCATTGATAATAAACCAATAGCATTAGTTTTGCACGTGACAGATGGCACATTTATCACTGAAGTTATTTCATATATTAGATGGTCCTTCTCTTCCTTGCCCTCCATCAGATTTAGCAGTTCACAGTCAGAGTTTTAATGATTTGGACCAAAGGCCACTACCACACCTGTAATGGCTATCAGAGGTAGTTATTTTATAGAGTGCCCATTTTATATAAGTAACCAAATTTCAAAAGGTGAAAGGGTGCCCTTGCCAGCTCTAGTTGGCTGTTTCCCCTTTCCTTGAATAAAGAAAAGGGGGTGGAGTGTGTTGAGTGAGCAAGTGTCTTTCTTTATCCCAGTCTTGGCATGACACCAGTAAGCTTATTTCACCACAAATTCATGACTTCTAAAATCAATATTGACTGTAGATGAATTTAATTGGATGTAAAATGGCCAAGAAACAAAAGGTAAAGGAAGAGACAAGAATGGAGTAGCAAGTGCTGACCTCAATGTGGTACCTGAGTCCTCAATGCTTAACAGCTTTGGAGGCCTGGCTGGAGGAAAGAGTTGGTCTACCAATGACAATAGTGGGTGCTCTTCAAAGCACAGACTCTGAGGCATGATTGTACAGGTGATGTTACTTCAAGATGATCTTCCTCTCTCAAGTTTTTAAGATACCAATTTGTCGGTCTCTTTTTAGACCATCAGTGTTTTTTGTCTTTTATAAAGTTGTTAGTCAGTTTGGAATATGTGATAAAATTGGTTGTCCTATAACAGAGATACTTATCCTGTCATCTTAAAGGGGAACCTTCATTGAAGTTTACAAACTTGGCTCCTGAATTCCTATGGCTTTAGTGGGAACTCTATGAATAAGTATATGTTTACAGACCAGCACCATGAAATAATGGAAGATATACTGTATTAAGTAGCTGAAAACCCATGGCCTAATCTTCACCACTAAGTAGCCATAAAAGCTCAGACAAGTCATTTAACCTTTTGAAGCTTCAGTTTTTTTGTTTTTGTTTTTAAGTCTTTACAATGAAGCCCATTCTGTCTTCTTTGCCTACTTCACAGGATTTTTGTGAGGAAGGAATGATAGGAGTTGAGGCAGAGGGAGCAGGGAGTGGAGAGGATATATAAGGACTCTGTAAGCTAGTAAGGAATCTAAACTTCTGAGGGATTATTTGTATAAGCATTGGTCTTAGAACCAATAATAATAGAAATATTTTTTAATATCACCCTCATGTAAATGCCCTCATTCCCTTTTATTTTCATATGTCACCAGGGTACTATTCTTAGAGCTTTGAATTAAGGGGTTAATAGCTTCACATTAAGGATTTAGGAAATTTTATTTGGAGTTAAATGATCTTTTATAGAGAAGAGAAACTAAGGATCTTGAAAATACTAATTGTAAAGCTTATCACAAAAAAGGTAGTAGATGCTGCTTAAAAACCTTGTAGCATACTAATGAGTTATCATGTTTTCTTTTTTAGCATAAATTATATGAATTATAAAACAAAGGAAAAACACTTAGAAATTAATGAAATGCATTTTATAAGTGTACCTAAGTGCTAGGTTAGATAATTTCAAGATCAGTGTGATCATAATAAAATTTCATTTACCTTATGCTCTCAGCCCAGAGCCATAGGGGTACCCAACTAAATGTACAGTAGGTACTAGTAATTGCATCATTTAAATTTGTATATTATTTAACATTTTTAAAGTACCTCTTCTTTATGATAATCCATTTGAATGAAGAAAAAATTTGAAAATGATTCTAAAGATCTTCAAATAATCCTATCTAATAATAGAGAAACATGGTAATTAACCATAACTTTGATACCCTTCCCATTGGCTAATCAGGGCGATATGCAAATTAACTGCCAACCAAGATGGCGGCCGGCAGCCAGGCAGCTGAAGCGAACAGGAGGCTTGCTTGCTCCAGTGACAGAGGAAGCCAAGGTTCCCCGCCTGCTGCTGCCGGCCTCTGAGCTGCAGTATAAGAAACAATGTTGCAAATATAGAAGCTAAACAAACCCCAGAAACCTGCTTTCAGTCAGCCGGGATCTAAGAGCTGGAGTCGAAACAAAGTTTCAAATACAGAAGGTAAACAAAGCCCAGAAACCTGCTTTCAGCAGCCGAGGTCTCAGAGCTGGAGCCGAGCCTCAGAGCTAAAGCTGGCTCTCAGTTCCAGTGACAGCCATAGAAGGTAAATAAATCCCAGAATAAAAAAAAAAAGAAAAAAAGGAGAGGTTGGGAGCTTCAGTTACCCACCAGCCTGAAAATGGCCTTCAGCCCCTCACCCAGACTGGCCAGGCACCCCAGTGGGAACCCCCATCCTGAAGAGGGTGTGACCAGCTGCAAACAGCCATCATCCCCTCATCCAGGCTGGCCAGGCACCCCAGTGGGGACCCCCACCCTGAAGGGGGTGTGACCAGCTGCAAACAGCCAGCAGCCCCTCACCCAGGCTGGCCAGGCACCCCAGTGGGACCCCCACCCTGATCCGGGACACCCTTTAGGGAAAACCAGCCGGCCCCCACTCATGCACCAGGCCTCTATCCTATATAATAAAACAGTAATGTGCAAACTGACCCTAACAGCAGAAGGACTGGGAATGACTGGTCACTATGACACACACTGACCACCAGAGGGCAGATGCTCAATGCAGGAGCTGCCCTCTGGTGGTCAGGGCGCTCTCACATGGGAGGAGCTCTGCTCAGCCACAAGCCAGGCTGATGGCTGCCAGTACAGCGGTGGTGGTGGGAGCCTCTCCTGCCTCCTCAGCAGTGCTAAGGATGTCCGACTGCAGTTTAGGCCTGCTCCCCGCTGGCAAGTGGACATTCCCCAAGGCTGCTGGGCTTCCAGAGGGATGTCTGATTGCCAGCTTAGGCCCAATTCCCCGGGGAGCGGGCTTAAGCCAGCAGGTGGTCATCCCCAGAGGGGTCCCAGACTGTGAGAGGGCACAGGCCGGGCTGAAGGACCCCCCCCCCCCGCCCCCGAGTGCACAAATTTTTGTGCACCAGGCCTCTAGTACTTTATAATGTAATATATATTGATGAGTTTATTTATCTTGAGTTGGGAGCTTTTATGGATTCCAGCTATATGTCTTTGCCACAAATTGTGTTTGTGTGTGTGTGCGCGTGCGCACGTGCTCCTGGCTAATAAATGTTAGTTTTAGAGTCTGTGAGGGTCACTAGAGGGAATTTCCCAATCTCATAATATATTAGTGTCTCTTCATGTCTGTTTCTGATGGGGTCCAACAGCAGGTAAACATACTTAGGTAACAAAAAGCTTCCTAAGAGTGAGCAGCAGTCATTAAAAGTAAAATAATGAAGGCCAGCTACTGCTGATCTCTTTGACAAGAAGGAATTCTTGCTGCCAACATTTAGAAACCACTAAAAGTGTTCTCCATTGAAAATCAGGTTTTGACTTTGTTCCCTGAGCTGAAAAAAGTATTTCAGTAGAAAATAACAGAAGTAAGTTGAACTTTGAATTGTCATTTTGATGACTGTCTAGTGAAATGGTTTCATGCTCTGACATTGCACCTTTGAGACTTTGGGTTGATACCCATAAGATAAAAATTTTTCTGGTCTTACAGTTGAAAAAGTTACAAGCACACTTAATGTCTGGTGATCTCTGCAAATTACCAAATCTTCATCAAAAAAGGAAGATTTAGAAACTATTATGGGGATTTTTTAAATAATCTTTTTGAATAGAGCCATTTCTACATGTTTTGGATTCAAGTTTATTGATTTAGCTAAGTATAGATTATATTTTCACTACCCTCCAGCAATAAGCACTAACTCAGCAAGAAGCTCTCACATGATTAAAGCACTTTGGCTTTGGGGTCAACATGCTATTTTTGAAAATCACATCTAATTGTCATTATGGTCTCCTGATATTAAAAATTAAACTGTCCACATTTTAAGACTTCCATTGACGTTCTAACAAATATTATCTGTTTCCATTTTAAAAATATTTGCTGGAATGGCTTGACATTTTTACTTCTGTACATCATGGGGGCCCTATACCTGTGAAATGTATAGCTTTTTTCATTTTATACTAGGGGTCCCTGGTCCTGGCCTGTGGGGATCTGGCCGAAACCTGCTCTCTGACATCCCCCGAGGGGTCCTGGATTGCAAGAGGGTGGTTCTCAGGTGATGCACCTCAGAATTGGACTCCTTCTTCTCTTCTCCCAATATTATGTCTCTTTCTGTATCTCTCTTGCTTCTTTCATCTCACTTGACCCTAAGTTTGGCAGTAACTGACAACTTGTGGGCATTTAGCTGCAAAATGCAATTATTTAGAAAACAGGATTTACTTAGCCTGGAATCTAATTGGCCTAGGGCAGGACCCTGATCAATGTCAGGCTACTGACCAGGCCCTTCTGCCCCAGCAGAGTCCTGTAGCGGCGGGAACCTCCTTTGTCCCACCTGAGCTGCTCCTTCACCTCCTTCCCTCCCCAGAGGTTGCCCACTGGCGCTATTGTCTGCCTGGAAGGAGGGAAGCCTCGGCTGGTTTCCCAGCTGAGAGTGGTAGCAGGAAAATTCGCTGCCTCCACTGGAAATCAATATTAAGCCAATGGGCCTGCACAGGTGCCAGACATCAGGACTGCAGCCAGTAGGTCCTGTACATTTCATCATTTAGCTAATCCAGTCAAAAAGTTTCTGTAAGGGCCAGACCCAAGACCTCTGCAATGGGCTGGAGGTCGGTGGGGAGCCAGACCCAAAATGGGGAGCCAATGGGCTAGAGGCCCGGTACATGGATACCTGTACTGGTTGGGTCCCTGGGGCTAGCCTGAGGGGATCAGGCTGAAACTGGCTCTCCGACATCTCCCAAGAAGTCCTAGATTGGGAGAGGGCGGTTCTCAGGTAATACACCCCAGAATCAGGCTCCCTCCTCTCTGATTCCAGGTGCCTCACCCAAGAACCACAGCTACCAAGTCACCACAGCTTGGCAGCTCCTGCATTGAGTTTCTGCCCCCTGGTGGTTAGTGTGCATCATAGCTACCAGTCAGCTGGTTGAACAGTTTGTCGTCGGCCAGTTGGCCAGTCACATAGGCTTTTATATATATACTAGAGGCCCGGTGCACAAAAATTTGTGCACTTGTGGGGGGGCCTCAGTCCAGCCTCTGCCCTCTTGTAGTATGGGACCCCTCGGGGGATGTCCACCTGCTGGCTTAGGCTCACTCCCCAGGGGATTGGGCCTAAGCTGGCAGTCAGACATCCCTCTGGCAGCCCAGGAGCCCTTGGGGGATATCCACTTGCCAGTGGGGAGCAGGCCTAAGCTGCAGTTGGACATCCTTAGTGCTGCTGAGGAGGTGGGAGAGGCTCCCGCCACCACCACTGTGCTGGCAGCCGTCAGCCTGGCTTGTGGCTGAGCAGAGCTCCCCCTGTGGGAGCGCACTGACCACCAGGGGCAGCTCCTGCATTGAGCGTCTGCCCCCTGGTGGTCAGTGTGTGTCATAGTGACCAGTCATTCCCAGTCGTTCTGCTGTTAGGGTCAATTTGCATATTACCCTTTTATTATATAGGATAGATTGGAGTCTTCTATTAGTGATCAGCTAATGAACACTAGTTGAAGCTTTCAAATTCATTTGCTTTGGACAACAGAATGATAGACTTGTTTGAACAGATTTGAGTCACTACATATTAAATTCTAGGTCCACCCCTTTATTATATATCTGCAGAAATTGTGACTTGCCCAAAGTCATATAGTGCCATAGTTACCACCTATTTAACTCTTTCCCCTTATTCAAAGTTAAGGCCAAGTCTCACTTCTTTGCCTGACCACTCCATATTCATGGACAGCTTTCTCTTCTTCAACTTCCTATTATAGTTATTGTCAAAGCCATTCATCTATCTTTTTAAAGTAGGATTGCCACACAGTTTGGAATTTCTAGAATAGTGCTGATTTGAAATAATCAATTTTATTCTCCCCATATTAGATATTCTGGAAATTGTTATATTTGGCCATCTAAGTCATATAACCCAAACTGGTTCCCATACCCACTCAAGGAAAAATTATCCTGCTGTCCATGTGCCTGATTCAGGGATCGTAAAATATATGCTAACTTGCATTGTCATTTACTCATGTTATGTGTGTAGGTATGTAGGTCTTCTTTACTCATCTAGAGTACATGTCCCCTGTGGACATTTATTTTTTATCACCTGCTGAATTTTCCATAATGCTCAGTACAGTGTACTGTACATAGTGGGGATTCAATGTGCATTTTTCATGTGGCACAATTTTCTGTTTTTTTATTTTTTTAATTTCTTTCCTTCTTAATTTTTATAGATTTTTTAGAGAGAAGAATGGGGGGAGGGGAGAGAGAAGAGAGAGAGAGACTTATGTGAGAGAGAAACATTGATTGGTTGCCCCCCGCACACACCCTGACCAGGGATGGAACTTGTAACCTGGGCATATGCCCTAACTGGGAATCAAATCCACCACCTTTTAGTGCATGGGACGATGCTCCAATCAACTGAGGCACACCAGCCAGGGCCTCTTTTCTTAATATGAACAACATTTCCAAATTCTACATTTGGCAGTACCCCAACACATTGATTCTGGTCAGGTTTAATTTGGTTATTTCACTGAGTTTATTTTATTTTTATCCTTATTACCTTATAATTATACCTGGAATTACAAACTCTTGCCAGGTATCTCTTTATCCTGAGTACTTTCACAGCTAAGAAATAGCCACTGGTTTTCATGTGGATGTAGCACAAGCTAGGATCATTGGTGCCATGCATATGCTGTCCATGTTAATTGGCATAAATCATTAGGTTCCATAAACCATGTTACACCATGCATCACTCCTTTTCTGTTCAGTGTATAATACAATGTGTTTGAGATGCTCCACAGAGCGGCCCCACACTTAATGAATGCCACAGACCATCTTTATGACACAGTGTCAGAGGTCTGAGTTTGCAGAGTGATTTTCTGGAAAAGTGCCATGCCCTTTCATGAGCCAAGTGTTTAAGAGTGTCCCCTAAATGCTGGGCAGATGGGGCCTTAGGGTTATCTCTCCAGCTAACTGGAGATGCTAAGTAAGATACAGGGGAAGTTTAACAAACAGGAACTTCTTGTATTTGTTCTATTGATTTTTCTGCCAACAAAAAAAGTGTAACAAATTGTGGTGTTTTCAAATAAAAGCATTGGGAATAAACTCTGATTTTAGAGAATGATTTCCTGGCCAGACATGCGGTTGCATTTGAGGAAAGGCTGGATATAGCAGGAGATAGGTAACAATGCCAGCTCACTTAACAAAGCAGGAAGGGTAAGGGCCAGAATTGTAAATCATTATTTATAATTGAACAAAGTGGTAATTTTAGCAACTTTCCATTCTCAAATATGAGACCGTCCTCGTGGTAATCAAACTATTACTCTGAAACAGTTTGCTTATCAGGAGACCAATTTGAGATTGTGACCTGAAAATGGAAATTGTCTTTCAATTCATTTGAATTGCAAACAGGGTAGAAAACCTATAGCTACTGTGGCATATTTTTAAAGCAAAATCAGGCACCTACATTGACATCCTATTTACATTTCTTTCAGAAGAAAAAAAAATCAGGCGAAAGATATCAAAAACACATTTCACAGCAGGCAAATTAATTGGTTTTACAGTATTTGAATGGAGGGTTTGTCAAATAAAACATGCCTTGACAGTTAATAGTGTCATTTAGAGCCAGAAAATCATTGGCTTATTTGTTATTGGATAAAAAGAAGGCAAACATTTTGTATTAGGAACTTTTTTATGTGTTTAAAATCCTCATTAGAGATTAATGGACATGCTTACTTAGCATAGCTCCATTAATTTAAGACTAAATAGTCACTGCTGTATTTCAATCTCAGTGTTGTTTCTTAACATTTTTTTACTTCTTTTTAATTAGATCTTGCATTTGAGTTTGGTCTCTACATCATTGGAGATGTAGAATTAATTAATGAGATGTATAAATCTAATGGAAGTAAGTTATTCTTAGCAATCATTTCATTTTAGTGAGCAGTTAAACCACATGTAAGTGGGTGCAGATCTAAGAGATTTAAGAAGTATAGAAAAAAATGTGAACTTCCCTGAATATATTTAGCACTGTCACTTGGCATTAATAGATAAAAGTGTTTTAATTAGAGTTATAAATAATAGGGGAGCTGGCCAGGATTCAGTTCCTATGCACACAGATTGTTCTTTAGGATCATCACTGTCAAAGAAGAGCAATTGTAATACTGTTTCAGTGGAACCGCAGTGTCATCCACTGGCAATTAAGACAATCCTAAGTGCAGGTTTTAGAGAATTAAGAAGGTGCCAAGTTCATTAGAGGTTAGTATGAAAGTGGAGCCATTTTCTATCAAGTACATTCTGTTGTCACATTTTATTGAGGGCATATAATGGGCACAATTTATAAAGATTATTTTACTTACACTGCTTTAAGGAAATTTTAGCTAGTAAAAAGTTTAACTGAAATCCAGATTTCTTGATTTATTAATAAATCATTAGCTATGTATTTAGAAGACTGAAGTAGTTTCTATAGGTTGAGGAATTATTCATGTCAAGGATAAACCTTTCTTTTCTAAAAGACTTTCAAAAAATAAGATATATATTTAAAAGTTTCTTCTATAAATGGGGTTATAGCAAGTCCCCAGAATATACCTATGGCAATATCTTCAGAAGCTACCAGTAAATCCTGAGCTCCCACTTCATTCCCTACCATGAGGAAGTCTTTATATCTTCAGAAGCCATAAATCCTTTGAAGAACTTTTCAAAGGTGTGTTATAAAAGATAAGCATATTATAAAATGTTTCATGCTAATGATCACATAGTAAATATGATTGAAAATAGCTCTTCTTTTAACAATTTTTAAACTTCCAATGTTATATAGGAATGATCTCTCTCAGGAGGATATGGTTAATCAAGTTCTCTGTTTAATTCATTTATCTCCAGAGAGATCTTCAAGTTCTGGGGCCATATTTGGCCCTGGGGTTAATTTCATCTGGCCTTCAGGGTAATATTATGGTATTCACCACTGTGGAATTCCAAAAAAATCATTACTCCTACTCTTAGGCTCTCTTCTTCCATTCAGAATGAAACCTCTTATAGATTAGAGCAGTTGGAGAACTGAAAACTGATTAATTAGCTTATCATTATTGGAAAGAGCTATAACTAATATTGGGGAGCAGAGTGTCACCTCCTTCTAAATCACCAGAGATACTTGGCTTTCAACTCTCACCTTCTCCTCCGCTCCCCTTTTTACCTTCATACTCCTGATTTATACAGCATCTCCTTCTAGTTTCATGCTGTAGCTAGCTCTTTATCTCTCTCCCTTAAAGATTTCCAGATAATTCTATTATACTTCTCTAGCAAATTTGTGTTGCTGTTCTCAAAGACAAATATTTTCCACCTTTCCTTTTTCCTCAGATTTCCAATAACAGCCCCCTCATTCTCAGCTGATGACCTTGCCACATACTTCATAGAGAAAAATATGTACAGTCAGACAAGTACCACCTCATCATCTCATCTTTAATTTCTCCACCCCAACTGCTTATGTACCTAAGTACTATGGCTTCTTTCCTATTACAATGGAAGTAGTATCCAGAAGTGTCCACGCTCCTATTTCAGGCTATTTTGTGTCTCAATCCACTCTCTCCTTCTCAAGGACTTGCTTTTACCTACTTTCTATTTTGCAACATTTTCCCCTCTCCACTGATTCATACTCATTGGTATAAAAATATATCTTAATATCATCCCTCTTCAAAAAAAAAGGAAAAATCTTGACCTCCACATCACTACTACCTATCATCCATTTCTCTGCTCCCTTTCACAGTGGAAATTGTTTATATACTTTCTCCATTTGCCCCTCTCATTCTCTCTTCAACACACTCCAGGCAGGTATGCATCCACAACATGTCACTGAAGCAACTCTTACCAAGGTTATCAATGACCCTAGATTTTTGCCAAACCCAATGGCTGACTCTGCATCCCTACCTTAATGGCCACTTTCCCTCTGAAACACTTTGTTCTCCTGACTTGTAGGACACTATGCTTACTTGATTTTCCTTCTGCCTTCCTAGACACTAAGAATTCATGTTTGACTTTGAAATACATGACACATGGTGGATATGCTATGCTGTATGGAATGTAGACTCTTAGAAAAAGGTACTATAAATGGTCTTTTAATTCAGTTTTATCTTAGCATGAAACCAGTTTTATAGATGAAGCCTATAGTACATGTATGCTACATGCTTTATATGACTTTTTATGTAATGGTTGTCTTCTTAATTATGTTCGTACTAGAGGTCCAGTGCACAAAAATTTGTGCACTCAGTGGTGGGGGTGTCCTTCAGCCCGGCCTGTGCCCTCTCATGGTCTGGGACGCCACGGGGGATGACCACCTGCTGGCTTAGGCCCGCTCCCCGGGGGATTGGGCCTAAGCTGGCAGTCAGACATCCCTCTGGCAGCCCGGGAGCCTTGGGGGATGTCCACTTGTCAGCGGGGAGGAGGCCTAAGCTGCAGTCAGACATCCTTAGCGCTGCTGAGGAAGTGGGAGAGGCTCCCACCACCACTGCTGTACTGGCAGCCATCAGCCTGGCTTGTGGCTGAGCAGAGCTCCTCCTGTGGGAGAGCACTGACCACCAGGGGGAAGCTCCTGCATTGAGCGTCTGCCCCCTGGTGGTCAGTGTGTGTCATAGTGACCAGTCATTCCCAGTTGTTCTGCTGTTAGGGTCAATTTGCATATTACCCTTTTATTATATAGGATAGAGGCCTGGTGCATGGGTGGGGGCCGGCTGGTTTGCCCTGAAGGGTGTCCCGAATCAGGGTGGGGTCCTGCTGGGGTGCCTGGTCAACCTGGGTGAGGGGCTGAAGGCCATTTTCAGACTTGTCACACCCCCTTCAGGGAGGGGGGATCCTTCTGGAGTGCCTGGCCAGCCTGGGTGAGGGGCTGATGGCTGTTTGCAGGCTGGCCAAGCCCATCAGCAGGGACCCTCACCCCATGAGGGTGTGGCCAGCTTGGGTAAGGGGCTGATGGCTGTTTGCAGGCTGGCCACAGCCCCTTCAGGGTGGGGGTCCCTGCTGGGGTGCCTGGCCAGCCTGGGTGAGGGGCTGATGGCTGTTTGCAGACTGGCCAAGCTCCCCAGCGAGGACCCTCACCCCATGAGGGTGTGGCCAGCCTCTGTTAGTGGCTGATGGCTGTTTGCAGGCTGGCCAAGCCCCCCAGCAGGGACCCTCACCCCATGATGTTGTAGCCATCCTGTGTGAGGGGCTGATGGCTGTTTGCAGGCTGGCTATGGCCCCCAGCCACCCAAGCTCCCAGTGGAGACTGGCTGGAAGCAGGTATCTGGGATTTATTTATCTTCTATAATTGAAACTTTGTTGCCTTGAGCGGAGGCCACAAGCGACCAGGGTAGGCGGGAAGCTTGGCTTCCTCCATCGCCGGGGCAACCAAGCCTCCTGGGTGCTCCAGCTCCGTGGCTGCCGGCTGCCATCTTGGTTGGGTTAATTTGCATATAGTCGCTCTGATTGGCTGGTGGGCATGGCTTGGGGCGTAGCGGAGGTGCAGTCAATTTGCATGTTTCTTTTTTATTAGATTAGATTGGTTATTACAAAAATTACTTTGCATTTACCATGTATTAAAAACCATCTGCAAGGTAAGAGAAAAAGTACCTGGGATTTGACAATTAGCATTAAGAATTCACAGTGAAAATAATCCATGCTTAGGAGATAGAGAATTGAATGTTGAGAAATAGACTACTACATAGAATGAAATATATGTTATATACAGAATAAATAAAAGGTGAATAAAATCCCAGAATCCAAAAGATACCTGAGAGATCATCTTGCCTGGCCAGCAGTCCAACATGAAGATGCTGTTATTTTGTAACAAAATGGGAAATATGAAAACAATGGTATGTGTTAGTGTGTTGTCATAAATTTGCTTTTATATTTAAAAAAAAAAACTGTCCTTCCAACCTTTTGGGTGTGATTTTTACAATGTACTTTCACGACAAAATAAAATGTTGATAATCTTATGTAGATATCCTATAGTTTTTGCACTGTTATGTGAAATACCAAACACTGGGAATGTGTAATATATTCCCATGCCTTTGTTGTATGAACTGGAGAGTAAGGAAGTGAATTGTCCAAAATCACAGTTAATTCACAGTAGGGCATGTACAGGAAACTATTGTTTCCTGACTGTGAGTATGTTTTTCTTTTCACTACTTTATTAGATTATATTTACCTGAAAGTGAGATTACTGCTTTGCAATTGTTTAGTTGCTCCATACTATGAGAGTTTGATATGACCATGGAGCAGTCAGGTAACATTTACTCTTTAATAGTCAAAATTCAAAAGTGGACTTGTTTGATGTATCATATATATATTTCAGGTTAGCCTTGTTAATGATGTCTATCGATAGGGTTCAGAAATTGCCTTACTTCAGTTCAATTTCACATCTGTATTTTTACAGTATCATCCTTTATTAAAAGAGATTATGGGCCTGCACATGAGATAGCAATTAAAGTTAATGGAAGTGCAATAAGAAGGGATTTCATAGAATCAAGACTTTAATCTTGAATGGTTCTTGTTGTGGCACTAAGATATGGACAGGACAGAAGTGTGAGCCCTGGGGAGTCAGATGCCTGCCATGAAATTTTAAAAGAAAGGGTACATGGCTGTAAGATATTTGGGTTATAGGGGAGGCACCAAGAGCAGACAGAAGGCTGAGAAGAGCACAGGCAGGAAAGGGCAAGTTGGGTCAGAGTCTGGAGGCTGGCAAAGAGAAATTGGAGGATACAGCTTGAGTGTGAGCAATAGAATTAAGGATCTAGAAAAGAAGCCCGAAGAATGTACTAGGGCAGTGGTCGGCAAACTGCGGCTTGTGAGCCACCTGCAGCTCTTCGGCCCCTTGAGTGTGGCTCTTCCACAAAATACCATGTGCGGGCGTGCACATACAGTGCGATTGAAACTTTGTGGCCCATGCGCAGAAGTTGGTATTTTGTGGAAGAGCCACACTCAAGGGGCCAAAGAGCCGAATGTGGCTTGCGAGCCACAGTTTGCCGACCACTGTACTAGGGTATACAGAGGGGGTCTGACCATGGAGATCCTTGCCAGCAGAGTCTGCACAGCCTAGGCAGGGGTATGGGCAGTAACACTAGCAGCCAGAGTGACCTCAATACCCAGCTAGGGTGACCAGAGGCAGGGTATTTGGGCAGGGAGGGGCTGTAGGTCAGGCAGCCAGGCATTTCCAGATAGGCTCTTGGTTTCTTAGGGTAATCTTTCTATATGTCCTACCTAATTTTCCTTTAAGATGAAGCTCCCCTCCCCATTTTTAGGTCACTCTTATATAGAAACCAGTTATTAGACCAAATAAATGAAGAGTGAGCTAATGGCTATTCAGAGCTGACTGAATTAAGTACTCTTCACTTGAAATTCCATCTGCCATTAGGTACTCTCAGCTGGTGATGGGTCTTGCTGCATATGCATTCCCCTGTTGCTCATTCTTAATGTAATCAGTGAAGAGGTGAGTTCATAATAAATCATATCACCCACACTTTCTCCACTTCTCCCGCCCCCTCTGCCCCTTCTCTGTGTTCTCTTAGCCCCTCAAGTCCCACTCTAGCCCACTTTGTCACCTCAGTCAGAGTCATCAGATGGAGCAGCAGCAACCTGAATAGGATTTAATAAATAGTGACATTCACAAGATTTCTAGGGGCTAATTTACAAGGTGATCAAATTATCTACTCAATGGTCCCAAGGAACAGGGTACTGACACACCTTTCCAAGTCCTTAGAGGGAATTTAGAATAGAAGGTGTTGATGGAGACTTATGATGCACACCCTAGCAGGCTAAGGTACTTTTATATACATCAGGACATCTCAATTTCACAGCAAGCCTAATAGATTTTTTTAAAAAAATTCCCCTTATATACAGAGTGAAACAGAGGCTCAGAGATGTTCCGGTTTCAGAGCTGGGATTAAATCTAAGTTTGTCCAGCTTCAAAGACCAGGCTCCTTTCACTACCTCTTTATGCCCCCAGAAAATATAGTAAATTATCTCATTTATTTGCTCAAATAAATAAAATGTGATTGTTGTCTCTACCTTTTTAGTTTTAGTTCCATGTAAGATTCTGGGCAATGGGTAATTTTCTGTACTTGGCATAAAATGGCAAATGTTAAATTCCTTTGATCTTCACATTCTATTTTTGGTTACTTCTTTTCTTAGAGGGAATGGTGAATATTAGCCTGTTTTACATGGGATATTTTGACCATATAACTCCCTTAAAAATTGGCCAGAAAAAATATTTTAATGTAAATATCAAGTCTTTAGACACCCAGGACTGCATTAAAAAGAAATTAAAAGGTGACCAAGTTGGCTGTAACATTTCACTGTTGTGAAATATTTTGTTTTCATTGAAGTTATATTACTTGAGGACTTCTGTCTGCAGCTTATGTAATATTAACTGTTCTCGTTTAATCACAGACTCATGAATACAAACTAGAATAGGGACAGGTTAAGGTGAGGCAGAAATCAACAGAGAGAAAAATCCTTATGTGAACTGGGTTTGAAGTTTTGGAAAACTTGAACTCCCTGCTGCCCCTTGCTTTTACAAATGACCTATGACGTGGATTAAAATTTTTTTAAGGATAGAAAGCTCATTTGGTAATACAATAGAATAACCTGAGTTTTCATTTTATTAGTAATGCCATGCCAGGGGAGAACTGTGTGCTGTAAATCAATCATGGGGATAAATGTAACAATTTATTAATGAAAATACAAACAGAATTAATTTAGAACCTGCATGGTGTCAGTTGTGGATATTGTTTTTAACTGGACTGATAGCATAGTATTTTGTGTTATTGGTATGTCACTCAGTGTCACTGGCACTTGTTAGGGGAATTCAAGCATTCATTGGCAATTAAACTTGCAACTTTCAAGTTTTTGTCCTTTTTATTAAATTTAGTGGGGTGACACTGGTGAACAAAACTATATAGTTTCAGGTGCATAATTCTACAACACATCATCGGTACACTGTATTGTGTGTTCACCACCCCAAGTCAAATCTCAGTCCATCACCATTTATCCTCCCTACACCCTCCTTCACCTCCTCCCTCATGCCCCTCCCTCAATCACTACACTGTTGTCAGTGCCCATGAGTTTTTCTTTTTTTTCCTTCTAGCTCTATTCCCTCACCTGATCCCCGACCCAGCACAACAACCTCTCCCCCTAACAGCTGTAAACCTGCTTTACGAAGTCATTGCCAAGGTGGGATATACCTAGAATAGCGGGCTTTGATTGCCAGGTATTGTGAGGCAACCTCAGGATGATTTTAAGGGGAAAAATGACCTCAATCCCTTAATAATAATGTACTCAGAGGCATGCATTGAGCTCCTCCGGGTTAACAATGTGGTGATTATTATTCTTTTAATGTTTTACATTAATCTCAATGTTTTCTATTAGTGCTAGCTGCTGCTTATGTCTCTCAATGCCACAATCAGGGTATTTTTGATATCTTGTATTACCCTAATCGCCAAGAAGTATTCTCCAAACTGATTAATTCCAGAATGATTAAAACATCCTATGCAATTCATTTATTGTTGCTGCAGTTAATTGAATATTTGATTATTTAAAGGTACCCTGATTATTTCCTAAGATATGTATTTATCACTAGGCAGATGATCTGTGTGTGGTCTCTCTTTGGCTACATGGGGTGGCAGCCTACACTGTCACATGCATAGAGGGTAGGCACTTGTGAGGGCTCTCAGTCAATTCACCACCTGCCTGACGTGCGCCTGCCTTACTGGCCTTCAGAAGACAACATTTGTGCCCAGCGCAAGAGGGTCTTTTGGGTCCAGGAGTGAGAAGAGCACAGCCTTCTCTGTGTGGTGTGCAGCTTGCTTTCTGTTCCAGGAGGAGGGGTTGTAGAGGGGGAATGCAAAAGGACGCTGCAGCTCTGAGTGGCTAACTTGCGCTTTGTGGACTATCTGAATACTCAAGAGAGGATTTAAAGAGAAGAGAAGGTGGCTCCGGAATTAAACAGCAGTTTGGCAACTCATCAGATAGCAGTTCTAATCCCGGTATCACCACTGCTCTCTTCCCCAGTCTTCTCTCACACCTGTCTGAGTGATTCCAGAATTACTGCAAGAGGGGTGTGTGTCAGAGAAAGAGAGACAGAGAGAGACATAGAGAGAGCAACTGGGCAAAATTTGGGCTGAGCTCTAGCCTTAGTTCAGCTTTCTTCCCCGGCGCGGCTCTGCAGGGAGCTCAGAGACTGGAGTGGCTTCAGGTGGCCCCACCACTTCTCAACCATGTCAAGTCCTTGGCCTCTCACTCCTATATGGAGTGAGGACTACAGTCAGGATCTCGGCGGCTGGGAGCTTCTGTCAGACATGACTCTGTCCACAAGCCCGGTAGGTACTGTCTCCTGAACACCTAAATCAGACCTCCTGTATGGTATTGTCAGTATTGTCTGTTTCCCTTGTAAATGTTTGTCTCCCCAATTTGTGTGGCGTCTTGAAGGCACAAATTATGTTGTCTTTAGTTCTTTAAATACTCCCTCTTGGCACCATCCTGAGCATAGTGTGAATTCAATCTGGATTTGCTGTCTAAAGAAATGAATGGAAGAACTGATAAATAGGTGGAGGGGGTGAATGAATGCCATCCTATTACCCTTGTCATGATTACCTTACAATGTATATCCCAGTGGGTCTCTAATTGTTTGTTTTCCCATTCCATCTAGAGATGTAACTTAGAAAGAAAGAGGCCAAGTTTCATAGTTATTTGTATTAGCAACCCACAATACCTCACACTCTTCTAGGCACCTAGGAAATACTCGCTGGTTAAATCAAACACACTTGCCGTGGGAAAAACACTTGCGGCTTGAATGTAATTGCCTGGCAGTGTAAACAGCTATTCGGCAGGGCTAGATGAGTTTGTGGAACTAGTGGCTCCATGTGAATGCTGCATTCCAGTATTTCCTTTAAAAAATTATCAACACTTCATGTGGATGCATATTTATTTTGCTGCCCTTGCCTGTAGAGTTCTTCCCAATCCTGAGTGCTACCAACCGCAATAAGTCATTATTAGATTTGCTGTAAAGCCCCAGAGTCCACAACTCTTTCTATTTTGACAGCATTTCCCCAATAAGGAAATGGATATTCATAATACCAGGTGTAGAGATGATATTTTCAGTTGACAAGAGTGAGTCAAATCTTACCTTGAAAAGACAAGAAGATTGGACTTAATAATAAAGCAGTAAGAAGAACAGGACAAGGGGTAAAACATGACTCATTGTGTGGGGCTTTGTGGGTTATAAAGCACATTCACATTATTTATTTCATTTGCTGCTCACAGAAACCCTGTGAGATTTTAAAGGAATAGGTGTTGTTATTACCATTATTTTATTTTACAATTGGAAAAAAGTGGAACTTTAAAGGATTAAAGTTACAAAGTCCAGCTCCCTGGTGATAGGGCCAGGACTCCCACCCAACATTTATACTCGTAAATGTTGTGTCTGCATATTGCTAATATTTTTACTCTAATTAAAAAGTTAATGTTTATGCATTTGTATGGAAAAAGGAGAACAAAGACCTCATGAGAGTGGGCCATACATTTTTAGCCCAGGCAGCCCACACTGATACAATGCAATAGCAATATTAAAGATTGAAGACTTGCTATAGTCATTTTGATCTTTGTGTTTGGGGAAGGTATTCATTAGAAGTTTAAGAATTGTCTTGGAAAATAGTTATTGGAGCATTGAACAATGGAATGAGATTTTATTTGCTGTTAAGAATAATCAGTTGAGTTCTGTAATCTTGTAATAGACCACTATCTCCCAGTATATTTTCTGTAAGTATTCATTCTGTGCAATTGTAATAATTGTTAATGGGGGGTATTGCAGATACTAAAAACTCAAGAATTCAGTCAAGAAAATTTGGAAGTGCTGCATTAAACTAATTAGATAGGTGTCACGGAGCCTTTAATTTGCATCATGGATCTCCAAGAGGCAGATAGATTGCAGCATTTCTCAGTTATTTGGACATGCACCTAGGAAATACTCGCTAGTTAATTATTTCATTTGAAGAACTAGTGTCCATGGGATGATCTCCTTTGTAGCACTTACCACAGTTATAGTTTTACATTAACTATGTGATTCTTCATGTCTGCCTTCCTCTTGAATCTGCAAACTCCATGAGAGAAGAAACTGTTTCTTTTTGCTTCCTATTGTATCTGTGCCTACTGCAAGTCTAGTGGCACAGACCCTGGCCCTCAAAGATATTTGCTTAATGAATGGATAAATTAACAAAGAACTGTGCTAGGCCACCTATGGTTCCCTATAAAAAATCTACATTTAAGGTTCTTTACAATGTGTGCCCAGCCAACCTTTTTAGCCTTTCTTTCTACTGTTTTTCTACTCAGTATAAGAATATGATTGTTTTTGGAAGGGTGACTGTATAATTTATCATCCAAACTGGGACATTTTTTAGGTGGAAAGAGGGCACTATCAATTAATTATGCCAGGGTAACCCAGGCTGGATGGCCACTCATTGTTGGTGACTGTTTCTCAGCCTGCCTCCCCCACTAGGGATTTTATGCTACTTGGAGCAGGTAACTTTACATGGAGAAGGTATTCAATAAATATTAGCTGAAATTAATGCATGCACAGTAGCAACTTTAATGCTAAGTTAAGATTTGCTGATGAGTTTAACATATATTTTAACTTTGAGGGAAACTGGGTCCATATTCTAGTCCCCATTTCCTGAAATATAATTATGTTCATATTCAAATGTGTCAGAGTAACTAAGGGATTATGACTTAATTGTCCTGTAAGAAGCCTGGAACATGTGGACTCTGTGGAAGTGCTCTCTGCATAAAACCAGCCTTTTACATCCCAAGGCAGTGAATCAAAGAGAGCAAATATTATCTTTACCAGAACTGGAGGGAGATGGAAATGATTAGATTGCAATCCTGGACAGGGTGAAGGTATGAAGGAGAGAATTAAGAATGTTGGGGCGATGCCCATACCTGCACAGGTGACATCATGCCCAGAAGACCTTTGTCCAGGTGTCTCTCAAGTCCTCCGTCATGCATTGTTTTATAGCTGGTGTCTCACTTTGGTGTTTGGATTCTTGCTTTCATTATGGAGCCCCTGGAGGAAAGGGCCAACTGCCAGACATGGAGTACATTTCTGCTAGTTGATTGAATTTTGGTTGATTAGAAAGGTGTCACACTGGGAAAGATGGCTCATGGGATTAACTGTGTATTTGTAAGAGTCTAAGTGCCAAGGCAAGCATGCAGTTTACATAGGAGTTTTACCCTGTTTTCAATAAGAATTGTAGGCATCTGGTTGGACTCATAAGTTCAAAAGAGAACTTAATTTAATCATAGAAGTGTTTCATATAGACCTCATCTTTTAAAAATCTGTGATTATGAGTAACACACAAACTATATCAGAAGGTCAAAGAGGCCTTAAAGATCAGGAAGTTGAACTCCTTCTTTGAATAAATGAGCAAAGTGAAGTCTGGTCAATGGAGAAGGATGGCTCAGTGTCCAACAGCAAATCAGTGACAGAATGAGGCGCTCGCTTTCTGCACCTTGCACTGTGGTCTTACTGTTTCATTAAAGTAAAATAAAATTGGCCATTTGCAGATACTTTCTGCTTTGTATTTAATAAGGAAAAACCACATTGATACCTATATTTATTTTCTTTACAATTTTTCCTAAATAATAAAAATATTATGCAATAAGCTTCTCTGAAAGTAACTAGATTGTTTTATGTTTATTTTGTTTTAGGTAAGCCTTCCCAGTGATCCAAGCTGTGTTGAAGAAATCTTGCGGGTGAGTTTAAACCTTTATTCCTGTGCCTTTTAATAATGAAGCAATATATCTGCTTAAACTGTTTAAAGTAATTACTGTTCTGTTTCCAGGAGTATAACTTCAAGACCCTTCTGCTTATACCTCCTGTCTCATTCTTACCTGTCATGCCCATCCTTTAATCAAACTAGTATCTTTATCTCACCAACCTTCTGTCCCATTCTGACATCCTTATGGCTCTTTCTTTTGGAGTCTGAATGGACTCAGTACCTGTTTAAGGAAACTTTTCCTGTTTAAACATCTTACCCCAAATTTTTGCCTTTCTGCTTCCTGGGATCTCAAGTCAATGTCATTGTTGTCTCCCACTACATTGTTGATGGCACATGGTTATGTAAATTGTAGCCTATAAGGAGGGGATGAGATGTGGAAGCAAGGATGGGAAGAGAAACAAGAATGGTGGCCAGTGGTGAGAAATGATACTGATGGGAGTGAATTTGTGCCTGAGAATAGCATAGAGACAGCAAAAATGTATAAATGGTGGCACTAACCTCTCCCAAAGTAAATGATTAACCAAAAGCAAAAACCAAAGCCAAGCCAGAAAAACGTATATCCTGTCTCTGGCTTTTGGCATCATAAGGCAATATGGTACATGAAAAATAGGAGTCATAGGAGAAAGGTCCAGTCCTGCCTCCACTATTTGTCATTTGTATGATTTGTACAGATGACTTCATTTTTCTGAATCTCCCTTTCTTTTCTGTAAAATAGGACAATAATACCTGTCCTAATTCCCTTATAAGCTGCCAAGTAGTATATAAATGCTTATTATTATGATAAATGATTATCACTGTGGCCAGGAGGAAACCAGGTAGGATTTCCATTTGGGAAAGAATCTGTGTGCCAGTTAAAATTCTGCATCCCCTTTCCTCACTTACCACAATCACTCCAATTCCCCCTGAGACTCTCAGAAATAAGTGCTTCTTAGAAGTCCAGTTTTTGAATCAAACCCTGCGAAATCACAGCCAAAGGAATAATAAAGAGCAGAAAACTGTTTACTATCAAATTGAATAGCCACACGATTTTAACTTTTGTGGATATTCATGTACCCTTTTGGCTAAAAATCATTGTTAATGACTATTAAAAAGGAATCCTATCACTCTGATCAGAGATGAGACTATCTGAATTAGGGATATGCTGGCTACTTTAAGATGAGACGAGGAACCCCTTAGTCATCTTTCTTTGGAATCCAAGGGTCTGAGTGTGGGGTGGTTGATTGTTAGGAAATCCATGAGTGTGATGTACCCTGGGAACCCAGTCTCTTGCTCTTTCCATTGAGTGAACAAAGGTCAGATACATCAAATATAGCAAATCTTTACTTGTGTCATGGCTGTGTTCCTTAAGGGCACATATTACCCTGGTCTCTACAGTAGTCTTATTTTTCCAAATGATGTCAGTGGTCTTTTATTACCTCCCAAAGGAATGCTAGACCCATTTCAAAAATCACTACCTAATCTGTTACAATTGAAATCTCTGCTTAAGAGCAACCTGGCCCAGGTGCCTAGGGGGCTCACACAGTGACTAAGTGAGGGGAGTGGGTGAACACCTGTCAGGGGCTGGCAACTCCAGTCTGCTGGAGAAGCCGCTTAGAGAAATAAAATGTCACTTAAACCTGGAAAGAAAAAAAGCAGGTTATTTTAATAAGTTTGTAAAAGCTAGCACCCTTTGAGAGAGTAAAATGTGTTCTGTTGTTTGTATAAGAGAATCTAGTGAATTGTCTTTTCTTACTCTTTTGAGGGGCTATAGGTTATATAGAAGTCTTTTTATCTGTTTTTATTGATTCTTTAAAATTTATTGATTAAGGTATTACATATGTGTCCTTTTCCCCCAATTGCCCCCCACCCTCCCACTCATGCCCTCACCCCCCTGTTGTCTGTATCCATTGGTTAGGCTTATATGCATGCATACAAGTCCTTTGGTTGATCTCTCCCCCTTACCTCCACCCTCCCCTACCTTCTCTCTGAGGTTTGAGCATCTGATCAATGCTTCTCTGTCTCTGCATCTGTTTTTGTTCATCAGTTTATGTTGTTCATTATATTCCATAAATGAGTAAGATCATGTGATATTTATCTTTCTCTGACTGGCTTATTTCTCTTAGCGTAATGCTTTCCAGGTCCATCCATGCTATTGCAAATGGTAAGAATTCCTTCTTTTTTACCACAGCGTAGTATTCCATTGTGTAGATGTACCACAATTTTTTAATCCACTCATCTGCTGATGGGCACTTAGGCTGTTTCCTAATCTTAGCTATGTTGAATTTTGCTGCTATGAACATAGGAGTGCATATATCCTTTCTGATTGGTGTTTCTAGTTTCTTGGGATATATTCCTAGAAGTGGGATCACTGGGTCAAATGGGAGTTCCATTTTTAGTTTTTTGAGGAAACTCCATACTGTTCTCCACAGTGGCTGCTCCAGTCTGCATCCCCACCAGCAGTGCATGAGGGTTCCTTTTTCTCAGCATCCTTGCCAGCACTTGTCATTTGTTTATTTGTTGATGATAGCCATTCTGACAGGTGTGAGATGGTACCGCATTGTCATTTTGATTTCCTTCTCTGGGATGATTAGTGACTTTGAGCATGTTTTCATATGTCTCTTGGCCTTCCTTCTGTCTTCTTTCAAAAAATATCTATTTAGGTCCGTTGCCCATTTTTTGATTGGATTGATTTTAGAGAGAAAAGAAGGGCCGTAGCCTGTTTGTCTTAATTAATAGAGTGTCGGCTGTGGACTGAAGGGTCCCAGATTTGATTGTGGTCAAGGGCATGTACCTCGGTTGCAGGCTCCATCCCTGGCCCTGATCGGGGCATGTGCAGGAGGCAACCAATCAATGTGTCTCTTTCACATCAATGTTTCTCTCTGTGTGTTTCTCCCTCTCCCTTCCACTCTTTATAAAAATTGATGGAAAAATATCCTCAGGTGAGGATTAACAACAACAACAACAAAAGTAGAGAGAGAGGAGGAGGAGGAGGAGAGAGAAAGAGGGAGGAGAGAGCTGCCTCCTGCATGTCTCCTACCAGGAATCAAGCCCACAACTTGGGCATATGTCCTGACCGGGTATTGAACCAACCCTTAAGTGCTGAGACAACTCTCAACCAACTAAACCATTTCAGCCAGAGCTATAATTCTTTTCTTTTTTTTTAAACACCATTAATGAGTGGGCTTTTTTTAAATTGAAGAAGACATATTTCATTTACCATGCTTAGAATAAAAATAGGCTTTCTGAAGTTTATGCCCTATATTATAGTACTAATCCTTAAACTTTTACAGACTGAATTTCATGGACCAACAGAGTTCTTACTGTATATTTTGTCATCACACATTCGTATTTCTATTTGTTTAATGGTTTTAGTGTCCTTTGGATGGCTCTACAGTCTCTCTCTGTCACTTTTCTCTCCATCTGCCTCCTTCTTGGAGGGAGTACCTTTACTATTTATCGCCAACTCTTTCCAACACCCTCAATGCTTTTCAAACTAAGCAGAGTCCAGAGCAAGTGAGGTCATCTTCTCTTCCTTACTGAAATGGAGCTATGCAGAGGAAGGAGACCAGGGACAGGGAGAACTGGCCTCTAGTTGCTCATGACATTCCATCACTGTCTAACTGTGTAGCTTTTTAATCTTTTCATCTAGAAAACAAGAGGTGATTATTCACCTTTCCATCCCACCATCCACCTGCAATGAAAGAATCTTTAAAGTGTAAACTCTGTTTGCATATGTAACATGGAGATCTCTATATGTTTGCTCTCTCAACTTTTCCAACCTCCCTGATCCCCCCTTTTTTCCTCTATAGCACTGCAGAAAAATGTCTGCAAACCCACTTTATTTCACATAGGGACAAACTTCTTTTATTAGCGAAGGCCAACACAAATTACCTCTCCCCAACTCTCAGCCCATCAGTGCCCAAGTAATGGAAATGCTTTTGCCTAATGCATTTTATTGTGCCCCCCCCTTTTTTCAAAAATGCTGTTCAAATTCAAATCAGTTGGCTTTCTCTGAAAGTTTCTATTACCATTACTCTGATAGTGGGCTCAGCTTCCCTTCAGACCAGCACTTCCACTTTTTGTTTGCTTGCACTCCAAGTTCTCATACTAGGTTGTAGCTCACCTTGTCTGATCTTCCAGAGCCCACTTGACCTGATATAGCAACCTTATTTCCCTATAGCACAACTGGTTTTCAAAGCACTTGAACCTTGTTATCTTATTTTTATCATAAGAAAGATGTTAGTTCCTTACATTACTATATCAGCAACTTGAGACCCAAAGAAGTTATAAATGACCTGTAGTCTAGGGTGAGGCTAGTATATGGCAAAGGAGAAATAGAACTCAGACTTCGTTTTGTACTACACCTAACTGTCAACCACCTTATTCACAAACCTACAGCCAGCATCCTTTAATTTAAAAAAGAACACACATATTGCTTAAATTCCATTTCTGATCATATGTGCAAAGGAAATAAAAGCACTAACTCAAAAAGATATCTGCACTCCCATGTTCACAACAGCATTATCCACTATAGCCAAGACATGGAAACAACCTGAGTGCCCATTGATGAATGAACAGATAAAGAAGGTGTGTTTGTGTGTGTGTGTGTATGGAATATTATTCAGCCATAAAAAATGAGGAAATCCTATTTATTTGTGACAATATGTATGGAACTCAAAGAAGACAAATACTATATGATCTCATCTGTATGTGGAACCAAAAAAAAAAAACAAAAACAAAAATCATAGAAAAAGAGATTAGAGTTTTGTTTATCAAAGACATAAGCAAGGGGAGGGTAAATTGGAGGAAAGTGATCAAAAGATACAAATTTACAATTATAAGATAAACTAGAGGCCCAGTGTATTATTGAAATTGTGCGAGGAGGCGCCCTACCTCCCGCCATGTGAGGAGGCACCCCGAGGGCTGCCACGGGAGTCAGGCCTGACTGGCACCGCAGGCGGCCAGGACCCGCACCTGACTTCTGCCCCAGGTCCCCCCTGACCCCTGCCTGTGTCCACTCTGGGCTGCCGGAGCCACCACGCCGGCTTGGGCAGGCCCCCCAGTGTCTGTCTCAGTCTCTGCTCCGGGCCTCACCTGCGCGCACAACCTCCTCCTGTCTGGTTGTGACCCGTTATGGTGTCCTGGCCTAATTTGCATACACACACACACACACACACACACACACACACACACTAGGGAGGTAATGTCCAACACAATGACTATAGTGGTATATACTGTGTGGTGCATAGGAAAATTGTTAAGAGACTGAATCTTATGAGTTCTCATCACAAGAAGAATTTTTTCCCTTTTTTTTCTTTTCTTTTTGTTGTATTTATATGAGAAGATGGATGTTAGCTGAACCTATTATGCTAATAATTTCACTATATAAAATCAAATTATCATGCTGTACTCCTTGAACTTATACAGAGATATGTATCAATTATTTCTCAATAAAACTGGAAAAAATAAGACCAGTAAAAATGTTTCAGACACTGGCTGATTTATTTTAGAAGCTTTGACTAAGAATACTAGCAAACCAACATACGTTGAGCAGGTTTGGAGAATTAATTATTTCTTCCTGCTATTCTTAATATTTTCAAATCTCATTTCAAATAATAAAATAATAATAATAAATTACTGCTATTAATAAAATAAATAGCAACAATAATGTGCTACTTACTGTATGCCAGGCACACTACTTAAGCACATTATGTCATTTTCTCTTCATAACATCCCTAACAGATTGTCTTATTAATCACATTTTACAAAATAGGAAAGGGTAAAACCCAGAGAGGTTAAGTAATTTCCCCCCAGGTCTCTGACAATGTCATGTCATGCATTCCCTCTGTTCCTGTTGGTTTACCTGAATCCATCCACAATTCACAAGTTCCAGTTCACTTTATAATTATGGCATCAACCAACAGTTCATTTCAGCTTTTTTGTTTCCTTAATTTGTACAAATTCAGTTATGTCAAAATAATTTCAAGCAGTTTTTCAAACAAACCAGAATTAACCAACCTACAGCACTTCTCTGCCAAATTGCCCTTCTCCCACATAATAAGTTGCATAAATTCAGATGTTTTACTACTTGTCAAGAACATTATTGCTTATTATAAATTTTACAAATCAGAAATTTTAAGGCAGTAATCAGCTCAGTGCAGCCCAGCCTGTTTACCTGCTTTCATCAGCATTCCATTTTCTCTTGAGAGTCAAGCTACCCTCAAGAACAAATAGAAATGAAAAATAATAACAATTCTGGCCCCAGTGATGGCATTTTGGAGTTACAATTCATCTATCATTTGAGGGATTTCTAAGCTGCTCATATGTAATAATGTGAGCAGCAGCAGAAGCTTCTGTTTTGAGCTCCATGGGGTTTTATGGGTCCTAGAGTAATCATTTCTGTAAGAGTTGATCCAAGGAGAGCAGCATGTACTAAATGCTACTAGCTAAGGATGGATGTTCAATGATTAATTGTTCTGCAGTGGTATGATTTATTTATTTCTAGCAAGGATTTACTTTAAGATATCAATAAACTATCAATTAAATCATTTCTAGAGTAAAGATGCATATATAATGTTTCTCTTGGATTTGACACTGAACAGATTGTGTTTCCTACCAAAGTACGTTCAGTAGTTGATAATTTTATAGCCAAACATCTGTAAGGGTAATTCACTGTTTGTGAGGGATGCAAAATTTGCTAGCTAGAATTTAGGGAACTTGATTTTATAAACTGTATTGTCTTACAGATCTCTCCCTGCCATATGAATTAGGTTGGCAAACACTGACATAGGTATCTCTTTTTTACTACAACATTATCTGTGTTTACAGCCTTCTAAATTATGGCAATTCTACTTATTAGGTCTGTGTTTAAGTTACAGTTTCAGCATGGATAAAACTTACTAAATAATTGCAGGATGAAAATGTAGAATATTTTCTATTTTTTTAAAGTGGAAAAATGAGAAGGACCATCTTAAAGGTGAGGGGGGGGAAATGAGCCAGGGAACAAAATTGGTCAGATAATTGTGTCTGAAAGTATATTTGATTATATTTTCATAAATGTGCAGAATAATCAAATACATTTCAATAAAATTTATTTGCTAAATTTAACCAATAATTAAGCAATTGATTTTATATTCTGTCATATTAATGTATAAATAATGTTCAAATGGAATCATGCAAATAATTTTCTGTATAGCTGTCTTAAATACTAATATTTTCAGAATGTTTTAAAAACATGTATCTTATTCTGGTATGAACTTTTAAAATTATAGTTTTTTGAAATAGTAATATAGTGTTCCATCCAAGAAAGATAACAATTGCTAAATATAATTTAGACTATAATTAATGTTAACAATGATGGAGTCAAATAAATGAACTAACTAATAATAGTACCCTCTGCTATTCTGATGACTAGCTCTTACCTAATGACATTGGGAAATATGTAAATTTGTCAGCAGGTGAAAATGCCCTTGACTGGGTAAATTATGTCGAGTATTACCCTTTCTGAAGCTAATTCAAAGCACTAATGGACTTAATATGTAGTGTGCATATGTAAGGTGAGCTATTCATTGAACAAATTAGCCTGTAAGAGATAGTAACCATTATTTCTCTACCAGTAATCATTTCCTCTTTTCTCAACACAAACCAACCCAGAAGAAAGATGCTAAATTTAATTATAACAACTATTATGTGAACAATGTAGGTATGCCATCCGGTGTGCTTCCAAATGCACTTAGAGACTGTCAAGCAATTTAAATATTTTCATGTGGAATCTAGGGGGTTTGCATCTAGTATATGATGTGAATTTTAAGTGACTATACAGACGTCACTGGGAAAATGAGCAATGTGAGTAACAAGGTGACTGGCCCAGTGAATCATGGGAAACTGTCAAATGGGGACATGTCAAGGAAGAGATGATGTCAAATGCCAGTAACTTAGCAACTTAGCATTTAGCTGCCCAGGGAGTAAGCAGGCGTAGCCCCTTTAAAATAGCTGAATAAATATATGAGTCCCTATATATCTTAGGTGTGCTATAAAAATAAATCTGTTTCCTGTCAACCTGTTCATTTTTGTGAATATGGTGATTTATTATTTTCTATTGAATTGAATGAAAGCAGGTGAGAATTTAAGCCATGTGTAGAATTTATACCTGCTTTCTGTATCTTGGGTATACAGAGAGGGTAACAAAACAATGTATTAGTTTTCCAAAAAGCATTCTAGGCTTCTCTGAAAGATGTAATAGCTTCCAACTGTTATTTGGGAAGCAGCCTTTTGTCGTGGCTGTTCTTCTAGGATTGGGTTGGGGGGGAAAGGTGGTAAAGCAAGGGACATTAACCATTCCATTTGCATCTGTGTAAAGGAAAAACCAGTGTCTCTGGAAAATGCATTGAGAAAGTAACCTCTCAGAATCAATTTGATAGGCACCTTCCACTTTTGAAATGAAAGAATAAAACAAGATTTATCCCTTCTCTTGTTATCACCAAATGCATGTGGAGAATGAGAAAAAGAGATCTTAAATCCATAATGATCTAACTAGAAGACATCCATAAGCCTAAATCACAATTTATTTTGTGATGGTAAAACAGGGAATCTGGGGCATAGCTGACGAATCACTGATTTGCAGGATAAGTGGCATACCATGAAAAGGAAAAACAATATTGGAGTAATGAGAAAGGGTATGATGGTTTGTGATCAGAGTTTCGTGGACCAAGTCTGGGACATACATATTTTGAGAAGTGGGAAAGGAAGGATTGAATGAGAAATTACATAACTAATTCACATTTGTGGGAAGCACTTTGTTGCTGAAGCAAACTGGAAGAGTGAGATGCTGCTTTGTGAGAAATCTGCAGGGCTGATGTCTCTTGATAAGATAGAAGTAAAGGCCAAAGCAGTTATTGGTTACACATCCTCATGTTCAGAAGATATGTCTGCTAGTCTTGGATGAAGCCATAGACCTCACTGCCACAAAAACATCCTTCCAATAACTGGTCCAGAAAGAATTCTTACTAATAAAACATTAGCAATAATAAAAATAGGAATCATCAAAAGAACTATACAAAAATACACTCCAAAAAAAGCATATGATAAAAAGTGTAGCAGGAAAAAGTATTGCCAGGGAACAAATTAAAGCTATGACCAACATAGTTGCAAGAATTGTTTTTTTTAAGCAATTTTATCTAAAAAACAAACAAAACAAACAAACAAAAAACAAGAGCCAAAGTAGTGATACAAGAGCTAAAAGATGCTATTTTAATGACAGATAAATTGAGAACTGCAAAACATATAAAACAAACAATAATAAGGAGAAATAACTTCTCAGATACAGACAAATTTAAAATAATCATGAGTACCACTTTACTCACCTCTTTATAAATAAATATAATCATCTAGATGGGATGGACAGTTTTTCTAGTTAAATATAATTGACAGAAACTGACTCCAGAAGTGAAATCATATGGTACTTGTCTTTCTCTTACTGGCTTACTTCATTTAGCATAATGCTCTCCAGATCCATCCATGCTGTCACAAAAAGGTAAGATTTCCTTCTGAACAAAATAAACTAACAAACAAAATAGAAACAGACATAGATACAGAGAAGAGACCCACAGCTGTCAGAGGGAAGTTGGGGGCTGGGTGAGAAAGGTTAAGGGATTAAGCAAAGAAAAAAAAACAAAAACCTCATAGACACAGATAGCAGTATGGTGATTACCAGAGGTAAAGGGGGTCGGGGAGGTAGAAGTGGGTCAAGAGGGATAAATGTTGATGTTAGAAGACTTGACTTGAGGTGATGAACACACAATACAATATACAGGTAATGTATTATAGAAATGTATACCTGAAACCTATATAATTTATTAACTGATGTGACCCCAATAAATTTTTAAAAACTGATTCCAGAAGATAGAAAATTTAAATAGAGATATCACCATCAATTAATTGTAAACTAATCCCACCCATTAATGAAATCATCACTCCAGATGGGGTTTCATGGGGCAAGTCAACCAAACCATTTAAGGAATAATGCAGGTCAACTGTTCCAGAATATAGAACAAGAAGAAAAATTTGCAAAATATCTATACTAATAAAAGGGTAATATGCTAATTAGACCAGGAGACCTTCTGGACAAAGCCATGGTGTCAGGGCCGAGGCAGAGGTGGTTAGGGGCGATCAGGCCAGGAAGAGAGGGCAATTGGGGGGTGATAAGGCTTGCAGGGGGGCAGTTGGGGGCAAGCTGGCTGGCAGGGGGCCCAGTTGGGGGTGAGCAGGCTGGCAGGGGGTGGCAGTTGGGGCGAGCAGACCAGCAGTGGGGGGCAGTTGGAGGTGAGCAGGCTGGCAGGGGGGGGGCAGTTGGGGGCAATCAGGCCGGTGGGGGGCAGTTGATGGCAAGAAGGCCGGCAGGGGGGGCAGTTGGAGGTGAGCAGGCCAGCAGGCAGAGTGGTTAGGGGCAATCAGGCAGGCGGGCGGGTGAGTGCTTAGGAGCCAGCAGTCCCGGATTGCAAGAGGGATCCCAGATTGGAGAGAGTGCAGGCCAGGCTGAGGGACACCAACCCCCCACCCCCCATGCATGAATTTTGTGCACTGGGCCACTAGTTTTTTTAGAAAAGCCAAAGTAGCATATATTGATACTAAAATTTCTCAAAAACAGTATACAAAAAAGAAAAAAATTATGGATAACATCACTTGTATATATTGATGCAATTTTCTCAATGAAATACTAACAAAGAGAACTGTAAAGGACATGCTGCATGACTAAATAGATTTTATTCCAGGAATGTCAGGCTGGTTTATACTAAGATATTGATTAATATAATAACTTTATATGAATAGAATAAAAAAGAAAATATATGAATGTCTTCATACATGCTCAAAGATGCTTGACAAAACTCAACCCTTATTCTTGATAAAATAAAAATAGATGGAAACATCCTTAATGTGATAAAGTATATTCATTTCAATCTAAAAATCTAGTGTCACATTCCAGAGAAATTCTAGGAGCATTCCCATTATAGTCAAGAAAAAAACTAGAGTCTTTACTACCATTATTATTTAACTAGAGGCCCAGTGCACAAAAATTTGTGCACTTGGGGGGGGGTCCCTCAGCCCAGCCTATGACCTCTTGCAGTCTGGGACCCCTCAGAGGATGTCCACCTGCTGGCTTAGGCCTGCTCCCTGGAGGATCGGGCCCAAGCTGGCAGTCAGACATCCCTCTGGCAGCCTGGCAGCCCTCGGGGGATGTCCACTTGCCAGCGGGGAGCAGGCCTAAGCTGCAGTTGGACATCCTTAGTGCTGCTGAGGAGGCGGGAGAGGCTTTCACCACCACCGCTGTACTTGCAGCCATCAGCCTGGCTTGTAGCTGAGCAGAGCTCCCCCTGTGGGAGCGCACTGACCACCAGGGGGCAGCTCCTGCATTGAGCGTCTGCCCCCTGGTGGTCAGTGTGTGTCATAGTGACCAGTCATTCCCAGTTGTTCTGCTGTTAGGGTCAGTTTGCATATTACTGTTTTATTATATAGGATAGAGGCCTGGTGCATGGGTGGGGGCCAGCTGGTTTTCCCTGAAGGTGTCCCGGATCAGGGTGGGGGTTCCGCTGGGGTGCCTGGCCAGCCTGGGTGAGGGGCTGATGGGTGTTTGCAGGCTGGTCACACCCCCTTCAGGGTGCAGGTCCCCACTGGGGTGCCTGGCCAGCCTGGGTGAGGGGCTGCTGGCTGTTTGCAGGCTGGTCAAGCCCCCCCCCCAAGTGGGGACCTTCACCCCATGGAGGTTTGGCCAGCCTGGGTGAGGGGCTGATGGCTATTTTCAGGCTGGCCATACCCCCATTAGGGTAGGGGGTCCCCACTGGGGTGCCTGGCCAGTCTGGTTAAGGGGCTGAGGGCTGTTTTTAGGCTGGCCAAGCCCCCCTGGTGACAGAAGCTCCCTGCCTCTCCTTTTTTTCTTTTTTCTTTTTTTTCATTCTGGAATTTATTTACCTTCTATAATTGAAACGTTATAGCCTTGAGAGGAGCTCAGAGCTGGCCAGGGTGGTCAGGAGGGAAGCTTGGCTTCCTCCATCACCAGGGGCAACCCACTCCTGCTCGCTCCAGCTCCATGGCCACGGCTGGCTGAAAGCAGGTATCTGGGGTTTATTTACCTTCTATAATTGAAACTTTGTTGCTTTGAGTGGAGCTCAGAGCTGCTGCGGCAGGCGGGAAGCTTGGCTTCCTCCATCATTGGGGCAACCAAGCCTCCTCCTTGCTCCAGCTCAGTGGCTGCCATCTTGGTTGGGTTAATTTGCATATAGTCACTCTGATTGGCTGGTGGGTGTGGCTTAAGGCATAGCAAAGGTACGGTCAATTTGCATGTTTGTCTTTTATTAGTGTAGATATTGTTCTGAAGTTTACCCATGGCAATTACACAAACTGAAAAATAAGAGATATTAAAATGGGAGAGAATGTGTAAAATAATTATTTGTAGAATATATACGTATATAGTTTTCCTGAAAATCCCAAAATGATTATCCAAAACACTATTATGAGCAATACAATGATTAGTATAATGATTCAGCAAAGTTTCACTGTGCAAAGTAAATATATAGAATAGTCTTTATATGTAAAGCAACCAACTATAAAGACATACTGGACAAAAAGACACCATTTATGTTATAAATTTATTTAACAATAAATGTGCCAAAGCTATATAAACACATTAAATCACTATGTAAGACACCAAAGACTATTTAAGCAAATGGAAAGGCATACCATTCTTAGGAAGATGATATCACAAACATATCTATTCTCTTTAACCTAATCTTAGATTCTTACCACGCAGCATACAACAATATTATTTTCAGATGTGTTAAATATTTTTAAAACATATGAAATATTAAAATAAATACAACAGAATTTAAATATTTTTAATTTCCAGTCCAAGTCTTCTGATGAGGTAGTGATAGGAGGTAGTCAAGGGAAAATTCAGAGGTTTTAGGAAAGTGGAGAAAGTTTGAAATAGTCATTGAAAGGAAGAGAGGGGGCTCTCTGAGGAATACAGTATGGTTATGAAGCAATGCCAAGGATCCAGGTCACACTGCAGACGTGAAATTTATACTGATTCCAACCTGTAATTTGTGTAGTTTTCTCCAGCAGTATTTAGCTAATTATACAGAGACCATTGACTAGGTAAAGGGCAGCCTGAGGCCTTAGAGAGGTTGAATCAAGTGCCCCCAAATCACATAAACCTACTACAACTGAAGAGATGAAACAGGATGGGAACTCAGGTTGGCCTGAATTGAATCTAATAATATGAAATAGTTATATAGTAGTTTTTTGTGCCTGGCACTGATCTAAGGATTTCACATATAATCACCATAGAAATGCTAGGAAGCAAGTACTATTGTCATCCCCGATACAGATAATGAAATTGAAATACTTTGAGATTAAGTAACTTTTGGCAGAGCCAAAATCTCAATTCAGGCTATTAGCCACTATGTGTTCTGCCTTTCTCCAAAGGATATAGGGCTGAAGGAGTAGGGTTTAGTTGATTACTATATGGCTCAGTCCCTGATCCAGTGTATAACAAGGAAGATAGGCAAAATTGCTTATACCACCTGTCAGAATCAGGAAAACAGCTTACCAGATGAACCAAGTTTAATAAAATTTTAATAAAATGAGGTTTCACAGGAGTATAACTATATGGTAATGCACTTGATTTCACCAGTGTTTATAGTAGATAAGAAAAGGTTAGCAGAAACATACATTACTGCCCCAAAATGTATTAATAGAAGGCAAGTATCTAGAGTAAGGACACACAAACTTTTTTTTTTTTTACGTGCTTTTGTCTGCTCTTGAAATTCACACTGTGGGGTCATGTGCACCTGGAGTCTGGCTTCTTTCTCCCCCATTTTCTGAGACTTGTACACGCCACACATGTGTGCACATACATGTGTGTATGTATATATGAGGATACATAAACTTTTTAAAGGTCCAGATTGTAAATATATTTGGTTATTTTGGACATATGGACTCTGCCTCAATTACTAACTTTGTTGTTTTAGCAGAAAGCATTCATAGACAATATGTAAAATAATGCTTGTGACTGTATTCCAAAAAAAAAACTTTATTGACCTCTGTTCTAGAACAAGTAGAATTGAGAAGGTGATAGTATCCCTCTGCTCTGTTCTATTTAGATAGCACTTGGCATGTGGTATTGATTTAGCCAGTTTGGCTCAGTGGATAGAACATTGACATGCAGACTGAAGGGTTCCAGGTTCAATTCCAGTCAAGAGCATATGCATGGGTTGTGGGCTCTATCCCCAGTGGGGAGCATGCAGGAGGCAGCTGATCAATGATTCTTTCTCATCATTGATGTTTCTATCTCTCTCTCCCTCTCCCTTCCTCTCTGAAATCAATATATATATATATAGTTATATATAGATCTCTACATAGATTTCTCTTAACTTTGACAGTTTCATGCTATCTTCCTCTCAGCATAACATCCGATTGAGAAATATAAGGC
>NW_005871088.1:4586846-4612368 GCF_000147115.1 Myotis lucifugus | reverse complement strand
ATATATCTATACATATATATATATATATATATATATTTAATTAACCATTTTTTTGTTATAGTCCTATGAGTTTTAACATAGCATAGATTTCTATAATTCCCACCTTTAACAGAATACAAAATGAAATTAATATCCAAAATAAATCCCTCATATTACCCTTTTGCAGTCAGGCTCTTTTCCTCACCCTCCAAACCCTAGCTAACACTGATCTGTACTCTGTCCCTACAGTGTTGTCTTTTCCAGAATATTATATAAAACTAGAGGCCCGATGCACAAAATTCGTGCAAGAGTAGGCCTTCCTTCCCCTGGCTGCCAGCACTGCTTCCCTCTGGCATCTGGGACCCGGGCTTCCCTCCAGCACCCGGGACCCGGGCTTCCATAGCAGCCCGGCTTAGTCCGGAAGAACATCCAGTCTTATTAGCATATTATGCTTTTATTATTATAGATTATGCATTATATAATCTTTCCATAGTGATTCTTTCACTCAGCATATGCCTTTGAAATTCACTCAGGTTTTTACATGTATTGATAATTCATTACTCACTATTCCTGAGTAACATTCCATTACATGTATGTACCACAATTTGTTTATCCATTCATCCATTGAAGGACAGGTGGTTTTTTTCTAGTTTTTGGTGATTGTGAATAATGTTGTTATGAATAATTGTGTACACATTTGTGTGAATGTATGTGTTCATTTTTCTTGGGTATAAACCTAGGGGGGGATTGATAAGTCATATGGTTAGTATATATTTAACTTTATTAAAAAGTGCCGAATTGTTTTTCAGAGTGGCTGTGCCATTTTTCATTCACACCAGCAATATGTGAAAGATTCAATTGTTCAGCATCCTGTCAGTACCTGATCTTTTTGTTGTTGTTAATGCTCACTCAAGTATATTTTTTCCATTGATTTTTAGAGAGAGTGTAAGGGAGGGACTATGGGAAGGAGAGAAACATTGATTGGTTGCCTCTTATATGCAACCTGACCTGGGCTGGGGATTGAACCTGCAACTCAGGTATGTGCCCTTGACTGGGGATCAAACCTGGGACCATTTGGTGCCCAGGGCCGACACCACTGAACAAAACTAGACAGGGCACCGGCTTTTCTAATAGATGTGTAATGGTGTATCATTATAGTTTTAAATTGCATTTTCCAAAATGACTAATGATATTGAGCATCTTTTTATGTGCTTATTTTAATTTTTGAAAATCTTATTTGATAAAGTGTGTGTTCATATATTTTGCTCATTTTAAAAATCAGATTGTTACTTTCTTGTTGAATTTTCAGACATCTTTGTATATTCTGTATATAAGTCGTTGGTCAGTTATGTGATTTGCAGACTTTTTTTTACAGACTGGATTGTATTTTCATTCCCTTGATGGTGTTCCTCTAAGAATAAAAGTTAAGTACTTCTGTAACCCAAGGCCATAAAAATTTTACCCCATGTTTTGTTCTGAGTTTTATAATTTTATGTCTTACAGTTAGGTATTTGATCTGTCTTGAATTAATTTTGGTATATGGTGTGAGGTGTAGGTGGAAGCTTATTGTGCTCATTTTGTTCTTATGCCATCTGTTGAATATACTATCTTTCTCTATTGAATTGATTTTGCATATATGTAAAAAGTAGATTGACCTTATTTATGTGTGTCAACTTCTGGACTCTAGTTCTTTTTATTGGTTCATGTCCCTGGCATCTCATAAGTACCATAATGTGTTAAATATTGTAGCTTTATAGCATGTCTTAAAATAGGATAATGTGAGCCCGTCCTGTGTGGCTCAGTGATTGAGCATCAACCTATGAACCAGGAAGTCACAGTTTGATTCCCCTTCAGGGCACAGGCCTAGGTTTAAGGCTCAATCTGGCTCCATCAGGCTTGGTTCCCAGTAGGGGGCATGTAGGAGGCAGCTGAGATGATTCTCTCTCATCATTGATGCTTCTGTCTATTTCCCTCTTCCTTCCTCTCCGAAATCCATAAAAATATATTTTAAAAATAGGATAATGTGAATCCTCCAACTTTTTCCCCAAAATATTTTGGCTATTCTAGCTCCCTTTCCATTCCATATGAATTTTAGAAACATGTCTATATTTACAAGAAATCCTGTTAAAATGTTGTTTAGTATTGCATTATATCTATAGATCAATTTGGGAAATTTTGACATCTTTATTTGCTTTGTTGCTTCTTTCAATTCATGAACATGATGTGCCTCTCCATTTATTTAGGTTGGCCACTCTGTTTTTAGAGGGACATTGCTGTTCTATCATTACATTTTGGGGAAAATCCAAACCCATTAAAAAACTATATGAACAAAGTTACCCATTATAATATTTTTGCATTAGCAAAAATAAATGCTACTATATATCCTACAACAGAGGAATAGTTAAGTAAATTCTGATCTAAACACTCAAAAATAATCAGCCATTAAAATGATGACTTTGAGTTTGTTGTGGTGACATGAAAAAACTTATTAAATTTTAAGTGAAACAACCAGAATATAACAATTTAATTTTTATAGCTATATAAAAATGTGAGCAAAAAAGAAAGTAAAAAAAAAACTCTGAAACAGTAGTTCTTATTTTATTAGGGTGTCAAGATTATGGGGAGGTTTTTTTTTCCTTTTTTCAACTTCTATAATTTACATTACTTTAATAAAAATTGTAAGAAGAATGCTATTGAACTGAATTGCATTTGGCAAAGAGTAAGCAGGATAGTGAATGGATTTAAAATCAATAGATTAACTGACCAACTAGAAGAAAATTGAACTAGAAGAGGAAGCAGATCATAAATGCCTGAGGTACTTACAATATGGAAGCTAGTTTCAGAGACTAGATTTAGGCTAGGAGTCCTCAAATGGTGGAGCCTAATCCCAGAGGGCCACTTACAAAGGATTGTAAGAAAACACTATAAGCAACACTATAGCATATGGAACTATATGCTAACAAGCTGGACAATGTGGATGAAATGGACAAATTCCTGGGAAAATGCAATCTTCCAAAACTGAATCAAGAAGAATTAGAAAACCTGAATAGGTCAATAACCACTGATGAAATTGAAGCAGTAATCAAAAAATTCCCACCAAACAAAAGCTGTGGTACAGAAGGTTTCACAGGGAAGTCTTACCAAGCATTCTAAGAAGAATTAACACCTATCCTCCTCAAACTATTCCAAAAAATTCAAGAAGAAGTAACACTTCAAGCTCTTTTACGTAAAGGCCAGCATTATCCTAACTCCAAAACCAGATAAAGACACTACAAAGAAAGAAAATTACAGGCCAATACCGTTGATGAACATAGATGCTAAAATCCTCAACAAAATATTAGCAAATTGCATCCAGTAATATATTAAAAAGATAATATGGCAGGACCAAGTGGAATTTATTCCAAGGATGCAAGGCTGGTACAATATTCGCAAATCAATAAATGTGATACATCACATAAATAAATTGAAAGACAAAAATCACATGATCATATCATAAAAAACAGAAAAAGCCTTCTACAAAATCCAACACCCATTTTTGATAAAAACTCTCAGCAAAGTTGTAATAGAAGGAGCATATCTTAACATGATAAAGGCCATATATGATAAACCTACAGCCAACATCATATTCAAAGGGCGAAACCTAAAACCATTTCCCCTAAAGACAGGAACAAGAACAGGTTGTCTACTTTCACCACTCTTATTCAACACTAGAGGCCTGGTACACAAATTTGTGCATGGGTGGGGTCCCTCAGCATGGCCGGTGATTGGGCCAATCGGGGCTGTGGGAGGTTGGCCAGACAAGGGGAGAGAACCCTATTACACTGCTAGTGGAAATGCAGACTAGTGCAGTAATTATGGAAAGCAGTATGGAATTTCCTAAAAAAATTAAATATGGAACTCCCATTTAACTCAGTGATCTAGGAATATATCCTAAGAAACCCGAAACATCTATCAGAAAAAATATATGCACCCCTATGTTAATAGCAGCACAATTACAATAGCTAAGATCTGGAAACAGCCCAAATGCCCATCAGTAGATGAGTGGATAAAAATGCTGTGGTCCATTTACACCATGGAATACTATGCAGCAGTGAAAAAGAAGGATCTGTTACTGTTTGAGACAGCATGGAGGGACCTGGAGAGTATTATGCTAAGCGAAATAAACCAGTCAGAGAAGCACAAGTATCACATGGTCTCACTCATATGTGGAATCTAATGAACAAAATAAACTGTTAAGCAAAATAGATCCAGTGACATAGAAGCATAGAACAAACTGTCAAATCTCAGAGGGAAGGCTGGTGTGGGTGTGTGGGTCAGAAGAGATCAACCAAAGAACTTGTATGCATATATACATAACCCATGGAACACAAACAGTAGGGTAGTAGAGGCCTGGGGCGGGCTATGAGGGGTCAATGGGAGAAAAAAAAGTGGACATATGTAATACTTTCAACAATAAAGGTTTAAAAAATTAAAAAAGTATATGAGATGAAGAAAAATAATTTGCTGGCTAGCAAAACCAAAAGTTCTTGGAATTATATTGTCTGTCTCTAATTTCCCTTTTGAGTAAAAGAAGTCACAGCCATGCCATTTAGCCACATCCAATAGAAATACACCACGAAAACACCAAGTTCCTCACAATAGTAACAGAAATGAAGCCTACCAACTTCAACACAAAGTGGAATGTCCTACTCAAGAAGATAAAAGCTAATGAAGAAATCAAGGTCATCATTTTGAAAGATGTTTTCCCTTGAGTGTGAGGGCTTTTGATTTTGTTTTTGTTTTCCTTTTAGTAAAAATGACTTTCATAGTTTCAACTCATGGACATTTTCTCAACTAACCTCTAATCCATAGATACAACCCTCTATGAGTCAAGTCTATACTGAACATATTCTCCTCTTCAAACTCATGCTGGTCAGTTCCAGTACATCTCAGTCTGGTCTAACCTCCAATGAAGGTGTAATGGACCCTTGTACAATCTGCTGCCCACCATTTCCTCCTCTATAGGAACTGCCCTGTCCCCTCCAATCACAGTGTAGTTTCTGGAGAGACCCATCTCATAGTACCCACCTTTCAGGCCATTTGATAGGTCCAGAGGCAGCTGGGCTTCAGAAACTGACCAGGAAACTTTAAGGTCTTCAGGCAGCACATTAAATACACACACACACACACACACACACACACACACACACACACATACTAGGGGCCCAGTGCACAAATTCATGCACTTTGAAAGGAACTGTGGGCCGTGAGGCTGTGGTGGGCACAGGGGCGGGTCTTGGCCAATCATTTGAACCCCTACCCAGCCCCTCCTACCGCAGCCCCGGGTCCTCTGTCTGCCAGCATCCCTTCTCTTGCTGCCACCACTCCCACATGCTGACAGTGCAGAGCAATTGGGGCCGGTGCCAGCAGTGGGTGTGAGCAGCGGCTGCTACCCTGATTGCCCCTCAGGAACAGGGGGAGGTGGAGAAGTCCTCAGGGGCAATCGAGGCCTACAGCCAATGCTTGCACCTGCTGATGGTGCTGAGCAATCAGGACCGGCGCCGGGCGCTGGCAGTGGGTGTGAGTGGTGGCTCCAGCACCAGCTGTGGGTGTGAGCAGGGCCATCTCCGGCAGTGGGTGCAAGAGGCAGCTACTGGCCCTGATCACCCTCAGGAGCAGGGGGAGGTAGAAAAACTCTGAGTGGCAACTGGGGCTGGCAGCCACCTCTCGCACCCACTGAGGGCACATAGTGATCGGAACTGGCGCTGAGCGCCAGCAGTGAATGTGAGCAGGGCTCCAGCGGGACCACAGCATGCAGGAGCAAAGAATTTTCAGTAACAACCAGAGGCTCGCGCCAATGACAGTGATCAGCACCCCGCCTTGGTCTGGCACCCTTGCTCACCTGCTCTACCATCCTGCTGCAGCTAACGCCCACCATGTTCCGTGTGCACACCCTGGTGGTCAGCTCATATCATAGAGACTGGTTGTTCAGTTGTTTGGTTGTTCCACCATTCAGTCTATTTGCATATTAGGGTCATATATATATATATATATATATATATATATATATATATATATATATAATTGCTCTAGCCTATTTTTAATATTGCTCCTCAAAGTACAATAATGTTGGCATTTTCACTCTAAACAAGACATTGATAAAAGCCAAAGTGGGGTCCCATATCTACTATGATCAGAGAAAGGAGAGACAATGTGAATCTCTCAAATAAAATTAGAGGCTGATTTGGTACTATTCACTGTGCTTATTATCTTTGTGATCACAGGAAAGAAGCATTCATGAGATGTGTTATTTCTTTCATAGTGAGTTTTCCAGATCTTTTTGTGGTTGAATGCCTGTATGTTGTTCCTATTAAGCACTCTCAGCCTTGCAGCAAAGTTTATGTCAAAACAGAGCATTCCCCTTAAGTCCTCCATTCTGGGGTGAGCATGCTAACAGACTCATCCAGTTCTCCACTAGCAACATGTTAATTAGAAAATTTTGAATCACAAAGAAAGAATTAAGGCCCATCAAAAACAAAGGCAGGCAAAAGCATCCTGGCTATCTGGGCCTCTGATAGTTTTGTATTCAGTTGCCTCCCAGCTTCTTAGGACCTATTGGGACTGGAGGAAACCTGGGAAGCTTGCCCACACTCAAACATTGCAGCCTCTTTCCTGCTCTTTAACCTAGGAGCCCCAGCACAGCATCACACACCCAATACATTTGATACAAAAGTGAATGGTTGTCTGATCTGGAAGCTCCACCCAGATATTGTCAGAACCTGATCTGTATTACAGAGCAAAGACCACATAGCCTTTGGAAAACCACTGGCCTCTGGAAGAACTAGGCTTTAGAGGAAAGCAATGTGTCAATGATACTGGACTGGGCATCAAGAGACCTCAAAGCTAGTCCCAACTCTTCCACTACCTTATTTTGTGACTCTCAGCTAGTCTCTTAACCATTATGTGCTTCAGGTTTCCCATCTGTAAAATTGAAGTGTTGACTAATGTTTCACTTTTTAATACAGTAACAATAGCCACATGTGACTGGTTATTTAAATTTAAATTAATTACATTTTAATAAAAGTTTAGTTCCTCAGTCCATTAGGCACATTTCAAGTGTTCAGTAGCCACATGTTGCCAGTAGCTGTCATAGGACAGTACAAAATACATTATTTTCATAATTGCAGGAAGGTCCAGTAAACAAAACTGCCCCTAGATATCTCCTAAGATCTATCTAGGTCTTCATTCTGAGTCTTATCCTATATAATAAAACCCTAATATGCAAATCGACTGAACTGCCAAAAAACCAGCAAAATGTCTGGTCACTATGATGTGCACTGACCACCAGGGGACAGACACTCAATGCAGGAGCTGACCCCTGGTGGTCAGTGTGCTCCCACAGGGGGAACGCCGCTCAGCCAGAAGCTGGGCTCACAGCTGGCAAGCACAGTGGTGGTGCCAGGAGCCTCTCCCGCCTCCATGGCAGCACTAAGGAGCAGCGAACCAAGAGGTAGGGAGCAGAGAGCAGGCAGGCGGTAAGGAGCAAGGGGTCCCAGACAGTGAGAGGGATCCCAGACTGTAAGAAGGATGTCCTTGGAGGATCGGGCTTAAGCTGGCAGTCAGACATCCCCCGAGGGGTCCTGGACTACAAGAGGGCACAGGCGGGGGTGAGGGACCCCCCCCCCCAGTGCATGAATTTTGTTCACTGGGCCTGTAGTCATTAAATATAACCAAATATAGTTTTACCTTCTCAGCTATGTACTCTTGACCATGTTTAGAGTATATCTGAATAATTTATTTCCATCCTGAGGTTCGTGTAGTGTATATTAGTCAAATGCTACTGTAGCTCTGAGCAGTGTACCTACTATTAAAAAAAAAACTAAAAAATCAGGCTAAGTGGTATAAAATGATAAAGCGAATGTTCCCACAAAGGAGAGAAGAAGAGAGAAATTTAATACACAGTGTATATAACTTCCTCTGTGGGCAGAACAAGGAAGTACTCACCCTCAGTCTAAACTTTGTGCAAGTTCCTTTCCCTGGGTGAAGTAGGAGTGACCATGCCTTTATCCTAAGGCTCTGAGAAGGAAAGGGTACCTGAAACCCTGGAAGGGTCCTTTCCAGAAAAAGCACTTGTATAGCTCCAGAAACTTTAGATGACCATTACTTTCTAGAGGCCTTGATATGTACTATCACAGACACCCGAGACCTGGATTATTAAACTTAAAATAGTCTAAGTCCTCTGAACAGCTGTTCATTGGGTTGTACTTTGGTGACACGGCACATTTAATAAATCTGGCACTCTCTTCAGAGGGCTGTATGCCAATCATACAGAAGAGTGAGAAATCTTGGTTCCTGCTGTATATTGTGCAGGGTTACATTAACAGAGCTCATCCTATGGAGCATGGTGGTGACTAAAGTCCAGAGTGCAAAGCTAGACCCCATGGACAGAGGTCCTTGATCTGCCACATACTGACTACATGACTTTGTGTCAATGGTTACTTTTCTTGGTGACTCTGGTATTTCATCTATGGAATGAGAATAAGAAAAATAACTTCCCTGAATCCTAGAGTGGATGAAATACAGTAACATAAAAGAAACATTCAGTGGGTTCTAACCCCTAAATTCATGCAAACTTCTATTGGATTTCATTGTGACTGTTCTTATTGTTGTTTAGCAATTTCAAATATTTTCAGTGTGACTTTTGAATTCTGTGTTTCAACCCTTCACAGACTCCCAATCTGGTTAACTAAGGAGTTTAAATTGCCACTGCAATTGTTTTCTTAATTATTAAATATGTAAGCCTCTTTCATGTCTTTAATACTGTGCAGTGCTTTTTTTTTTCCTTTTTCATTTTTGACTGTTTCATGGTTCATAAGTCACATTGCAGCTTTTCAAATTGTCACATTTGTTTAATTAGCCCAGGGACCCTGCCATACTGATTTCTGTCAGCTGTATAACAGTCTCTGTGGGTAACTTGCAAATTGCTGAGACCACATTTCCTTCTTTTTTCAAAGCAAATGAAAGAGAGACTAGATGAGCAACAACCAGTGGAAGATTGGGAAGAAAGATGTGACTAGAGCCCAGTATAAAACCACTGGATGACAATTGATTATACACTATGTTCAGAAACCCAGGCCTGAGAGAGCCAGGTTTATGGGAGAGAGTTTTCCATGTACTGTTTATTTACTTCCATCCCTATGTGCCATTTGCTCACTAGAATATTTCCAACAAAGGGTTTGACATTGTTCTCTTTGAACCTTCTCTTTGCTGCTTTACAAAATTTATAACAGGGGGTAAATGTATTGATCTTGTTACCCCAAAAGATGATATAGGCTAAAAACCTTTATGGGTTTAAAGATGATTTTGAGACATACATGGGTAATAGGTTATTGAGGAAGTTTTGGGTGGGGGGCAGGTGGAAGGCATCCATTCCTCAGGGTGAGCAAATATTTTAGCATACAGGTGTGGGTGCCTCAAAGTTGTCAGTGGAAACTCTTTATGAAAGAGACTTTGATAATAGACTCCAAGTGTGATTGTTATCTTTGTATTTAAAAAAATACTAGGTGATTGGATTTTTCTTTAGCAAATACTTAGCATATAATACCTCTAATATGATTTCTATAGATATACTAGAGGCCTGGTGCATGAAATTCATGCGCAAGTAGGACCCCTAGGCCTGGCCGGCGATCATGGCCAGCCGGGGCCTTCTGGCTGCTGTCCAGGGCCTTCCTTCATTCCGCACTGCCCCCTGGGGGTCAGTGCATATCATAGGGAGCGATAGACTTCCTGGTCTCCCAAACTCCCACAAGGTCACTTTTCAAAATAGCCGTTTATATATATATATATATATATATATCTATATATATATATATATATAGATATATAGATATATATATATATAGATATAGATATATAGATTTTATCAGTAATTTTTTCTAACTTACACTGTTGGTAAGTAGCTGTTTTACCAAAACAGAGAGGGACATGTTTTCCTGATTTTAACACAGGACTGATGCTTTATAGCATACCTATATGGGGCAAGTTTTTGTCTATACTGCCTGGCTCCTAGAGTGTTCATATTGAGTTTAGAATGTTGTTTTACTCCATTAGTCAGATATATCCCATTAGAAAAAGATATGACTCTCACTTGTGCCACTTCTTTGATACTCTTAATATAGAATAAATAAGTTATTTATTTCCCATTATTTGAAGTAATTGCAGAAAAAAAAGCTAATCTGGGAGAGAAGCAACTGTTAAGGCACTCAGAAATACTCAGCCTGTTAAGATTTTGAAATATTTGAAAGAGGCTTTCTGGATCAATTTCACTGGCTTGTTTGTGGTTTTGATGTTGTTAAATTTAGGCTCCTGCAAAGTTCAGTGTCTCTGTTGCTTTATTTTTATTTGGGGAGGCAGTAAAAGGGGGGTCTGGTGTTCAGTAATTATACTGACATCTTGTGATCCATTTATTAATTTCATGTAAATAGGACAAACCAGTTCTGTTTCATCCCCATGGCTCTGTGATTCTATGATTCTAAGATTGAAATAGCTGTTTCAGAGGAAAGACAATTCCATGCAAATCATATTGTCTGGATTTCCAACTGTATTAGTGGCCTAGTGCCTTATTTTTTACTGAGCTCAGAAATAATGGGAGAGCAAAGCTACAACCAAGTTGTTCATCGAGGTCTCTTCCATGAAAATAAATATTACTTATTTTTTCCTCAGCAATTGAGCCTTTGTTCCTTCTAAAAGCCATTGTCATGAACTACTCAGTACCATTTTCCTTAATATGGTATGTGTAAACTGCAAGAAAGCTATCATGTTTGAAAAACTGCAGCAGCCCTTAGAAATGAAATACTAATGCCTTGTGTAAGTCTTTGAAAAGGTTAGACTAAGGATTGGGAGAAATGTAGCCTTATGCCTTCCTTTGCCTAGAGGTGTCATTCTCCAGTGCCTTTCAATTTTGGTAGTGTCCTGTTGCTGCATCTACACTGTGTATCTGTCCAGCAATGTGAGATCAACAAATCCCTTTGGTGATTTCTGGAACATGATACTAATTGCATGCTATTTAAACAAATAAAAAATAACAACTCTGACAGCTTTATTTTAGTTCTACTTTTGAATGGTAACTAATAATTGTCATTATCTTACTTTCATTCCAATTATGAATACTCTAGCTACCTCAAGCCTCACTGGACCTGGTCCAGCTGTTCACATCTTAGAAGTCCTGCAGACAGCAGACATTGAATAAATGTTTTTTAAATCATTGAAATTAAATATAAATCATTAAAAATGGTACTGGGGAAGAAACCAATGAAGTCTTGTATGTTTTATTAAACTGGTTTAGCTGACCTAGAGCTAAAAGAGAAAATTGTTGATTAATCATAAAGAAATATCTCATGCTATGAGGATATAACACAGTGGTTCCCAAACGTATTTGGCCTACCGTCCCCTTTCCAGAAAAAATATTACTCAGCCCCTGGAAATTAATTTTTTTAAAATTTTAATAGCAGTTACTCATCGCCCCCAAATGCACCTGTGGCCATCACCGCCCCCCTGGATCACTGCAGCGCCTACCAGGGGGCGGTAGCGCCCACTTTGGGAATCACTGATATAACATGTCATTCCATCCAATAAAGTAGCTCTGAAAACATACACACATGGCTATATATTATTAAAGCCTGAGTAATTGTTTTAAGCAAGTGTATTCCATAAATGATGGTCATTTGGATATAGTTGATGTCAAAATAATTTGAAACAGAAGAGCTATAAACTCAACAACAAAGTTAAAATCATTTTTGAAAAGAGTAAGTGTCAAAATTAGTTTATAAGCAAAGTTCATGGGTTAGAAAAGTTAATAAATGACCTTTGAGAAACCTTTGAATCCTCTGATGCCTGTTCTGGACCACTAAGTAGAAGCCCTCTACTTAGATTTCCTTTTTGCTCCTTTTCTTTGCAAAACACTTATTGATGGCTCATTCTTACCCTTGAACTTGTGCTAATTTTGCCTTTCCCAAAGAAAGCAATTTCAATCCAACATTATCTCCTAGTGGGGTGGCCAGTCTTATGTTCTGATTGGTTCAACTAACTAAGACGTGTCCTGATTAAGGATTGAAATTTATAAGGCAATCCTTAAGGAGTCAGCCCCCTTTACTTAGAGGGGCTATAGCCTCAGATTGGTGCTGCTGAAACCTATGCAGAACTCAGTGGCTATGGTGGCCTATCCCACTGTTGCTGCCTTTGGAGATGTTTCATTGTAGAATCTGAGTGTAGAGCACCTGAGAAGTAACCGGTTTAGAAGTTGTTGCATGGCCTTGCACATGGTTATACACATCCCCATTATATGCAGGGGGTGAAATGGAATTGATTGCATCTGGCAATGACAATAAAATAGATTGATTGATGAAATGAGCACACAGTCAAGCTTCAGAGTCACTGATCACTGTCTTCCCCAGTTGTAAATTAGAATTAGGCTCTATTAAAGTGGAACCTTGATTTGGTGGATGCCAGGATAAAGGCAGCCAGTGGGAGTTGGACTTTTTGCATGCACATTCCTGGGGCTGATGGAGGAAATTTTAAGATTCCCTGAAACAATTGCCATCAGTATTTTTAAATAAAACATTCAATTATTTTTGAAGAAGCATTGCCGTTTTTATACCGTGTCAATAAAATTATAACTTAGCATTATACACTTTGAAAGAATTAACATTTTGTTTTTTTTCTGGTGGATTGCATTTTATGTTGGTCCATTGTTGGGAAGTTATATTTACTGTAACAGTGATTTTATACTTTTTTCCTACCAGAACTTGCCTAAGATATCAGACATACAATTTCAGGAGAATGTCTTAAGAGCATTCCAAACAGAATTTAATTGAATGGAACAGGGTTTTAACCACTAGAGAGGCTTGACAGGAGTGTTAGTGATGAAGCCCAGGGAAGTTTATAGTTACACTGTTGTTGGATTTTCCAAGAGCTGAGCAAACAATCAGACAAATTGGGCTAATAGCTTTCTCACTGTGAGAAAGCAGACTGCTCCCACTGTCTCTGGGAGTATGGTGAATTTCCTTAGCCAATTCGGTCAGCCATGTTTATATGTCATATAAAACAAAACAAAACAACTGCTTCTCCATATTTAGTTTTGCATCTTTTCATAAATATCATTGATTTCACAGAGATAAAAATATATGATAATATGATTATGTAAGGCAGTACAGTTGGTCCACAACTTCCCCTCCCCTGCCTTTTTAGGAATCCCTTTTCTAGTACACTATGAAGGAGCCATCTACTCACTGTCTTCTAAAGCACTAGGCTCCACAGTTGGAAAGCTCACATGATTGGAAATTTTCTTAGTTAAAATCGATTCCCTCAAACTGCTATCCATAGGGCTAGTCTTTTTTTTTAATATATTTCTTTATTGATTTCAGAGAGGGAGGGAAAGGAGAGAGAGATAGAAACATCAATGATGAGAGAGAATCATTGATTGGCTGCCTCCTGCACACCCCCTACTGGGGAACGAGCCTGCAACCCAGGCATGTGCCCTTGGCCGGAATCGAACCTGGGACCCTTCAGTCCGCAGGCTGACGCTCTATCCACTGAGCCAAGCCAGCTAGGGCCATAGGGCTAGTCTTAACCTCTTGTTTATAAAGCATGCACCAGATCTCTTTCTTAAATGCACCTCTCAGACCTTCCCTTAGTCTCCCTTTTCTGTAGACTAAACTTTTTCTGTTCTTTTAAAGAGCATTTATATATGTGATGAGCTTTACAAGAATTTACAGTTCTAGTATCTGTCCCTTTTAATAAATTTCAATATTCGAAAGCCTCTACTGAAATGGGGTATCCAGGATACCACAGTGTTTCAAATATGGTTTGTCCCATACAATGCACAATTGTGCAGTCAACTATTGAATTCCACATTTGGAGTATCACACTTATCTTAATATCACCTGAATTGGCCTTGGTTCTTTTGGTTGACAACCCCTCCTCAAAAAAATATATTTGGGGCTCAACTAAAGTCCATGGGTATTTAACCCATGAATTACAGCTAACTCAGGTGGTCTTTCTCATTCTGCAATTTTATACTTAGTTTATGGAACATAATTTCAGTTTTCATGTACCTCTGTTAAAATTTAACTTATTGGCTTCAGAACAACTTCAAAATATCTTTTTGAATTTTGATTACCCATAGTTTAGTATCACTTGCAGACATTCTATATTTTCTTAAGTTCTTAAGATTGAATGATGTAATGTTTCTAAAACATTTATTTCAACCAAAGGGTAAACAAAGAAGGACTAAAAATGACAGGGCCTTAGGACATGCCTCCAGAGACTACCTTGTAGGTTGACCTTGTTTACTTAGTATCTTGTATAAGCTTACTCAACTGCACTGTAAATCCACGTTAGTGTGTGATCATACATCTCACCCATATCCATCCTTACTTGTAAGAGTTACATGTGAGGCTTGGTAAATGCCTTGCTGGATCTAATTTCTTAAGTGGTTTAATGTTCTAGACTGTGGTCTCGCCAGGTTTAAAAGTCTCCAGAGCCTTAAGTAGACAGCACATTTTGCATGAGTATCTTTAGGGCAAAACATTTTTGAAAACACAGTGTCTATCCTGGGAGGGTTTGGAAGGGAGAGATAGAGACCAGTAGCCCTTCCCATGTGCCCTGCTTTCTTCCATGGGGAATTTCATATGGAACAGCCAAGCTCCCTGACCCTGACCAAAGGGCTCAATCTTTCAGCCCTTGTCCTCCCAGAGCCTGCCTGAGGAATGTCTATCAGGAGAAGAAGGCAGTTGCACATTTCTGTAGGGGCTTCACATCAGCATTCTGGTATGGTACACCATACTGGGAGTGGCAGCCTATGCAGGCCACAGTCACCATGTGAGTCTTCTTATAGCTGACTGCTCAGCTCCCTCTGGGGTCCCATCCCAATGTCTGCTCCAGTTTCTGTCATCTGTTTACTATTTAACAGATGCACTGCTACTTCAAATAATGGTGCTAATACTTTTGCCTGGCTTCCCTCTCCTATCAGGGGGGAGGAGAGGTTCCTACAGGCCAGTTAGCAATCATTGGTGAGTCGAGGGCTGAGGAATGATTGCACTGCTGTTTTCCTGAGGCCCAAGTCCTAGAAAATCCCTACAAGGGACTTCAAAGTCTCTTATCCCTTATTCCTTGGCAGCCCTAATGCCTAGCTCTACCCTCCACCCTCCATTTCTGGCTCTTCAGAGAACTGTTAGGGTCCATGGATACAGTTTCTAAATTATTTACTCAAACAAATTAGGTTTTCTGGTAAGTTATTAACACCACACACACACACACACACACACACACACACACACACAAACACACACACATGGATTTGCTCCATAAGAGAGAGAGCCCTTCGGTTAAAGAAGCAGATTTGACTGTCTAACAAGTACACCTACCTCACTTGTACAAATGGGACAGGTAAACTCAATATTCCCAGGTACAAATGCGTTTGGGGTAAGGGAGGGTGCTGATGTTTCTTAGACCATGGTGGCATGTAAGACTGCCCACCGTATATATTTACTTTCCTATTATAGTACTCTATGGGAGTATACTTACTGGGGTGGGGGAAGAAAAAGAAAAGTAGCCCTCTCTCCCAAAGGAAGTCAGAGACCAAGTTCAGTTACCATGACTTGGCAGTCATTTAAATCTGTCTCTATGAAAATAAACTCCAACCTGATTGTATAGGTGTATTCTCCTCCTATACAATCATATTTTTATTTAATTTTTTACTGATTTCAGAGAGTGGAAGGGAGAGGGAGAGAGGGATAGAAACATCAATGATGAGAGAGAATCATTGATAGCTGCCTTCCTGCACGCCCCCTACTGGGGATCCAGCCTAGTGACCTCTTGGTTCATGGGTTGACACTCAACCACTGTGTCACACCAGCAGGGCCATATTTGTATTTTAGAACCACTCAACTGTTCTTACTTATCATTACTAATCACAGAAATTTGTAAATACTTGTAAAATTTTAATTTTTACATTCTTGACACTTCAGCAGATGTAAGGGGGAAAGGGACTGAGCTCCTCACATCTTGATCCCTGGACAGAGGCTAAGGTGCCTGTTGGATAAGCAGATGCATGCAGGCTTATGCTGGCAATGCTGTCACTGTGTTTGTGGGGCTAGTAGCATGAGATTTGTACATATTCCATGCTATATGGTTTCTAAAACCTTTGTGCACTCATTAGCTCAGTTTCCCCTGAGGTAGGATTAAAGAGGTAGAAGCAGAGATTAACTATTACTGGGTAGAAGAACCTGTAGAGGCCATCTTAGCAAAGGACGCATACTACAGGTCGGAAAACTGAGGCCTCAGAGAGGGTGAAGCAACCTGACGTAGATCACTCGAGTAGCTTTTAGCAGAACTCAGACAGTAGTTAAAACTCCCCTCATTCTTAGGCCAGGGAACTTTGGTAATCCCTCTGATTCCAACAACAACAACAGCAATAGCAATGCAATATGTAAGATTCCAGCAACATTTATATTCATTAAGATGGTTATTTGAAAAATTGCTATGGTTATACTTTTTCTTTGAACTCTTTGGGGTGAGGACCTTAATATTTATGGTATGGTTTTATTTATACTAAACATGTATTGTTTGCACATCCACTATGTGTCAGGTATAATGTTAGCCTCTGTAAAGAGTACACACACACACACACACACACACACACACACACACACAGTACATCACAAACACTGCTCCTCTCGCCTCCACTCTGAAGCCTTTTCCAAATGCATCACACAAAGAATTCCTCCCTGACACCTTAACATATTGCTCTCAACAAGTGGTTAGCATGTTAAGCAGAGTGAGCTCTTTCCAGGAAGAAACTTGACCTTTTAACATTTATAGATCCCAGTGACTGGTATATAAAGTCTATACAATACAAGTTAGTAGAATAAAATGCAGGAAATCTACCAAAGAGACTGCCATTTGCTAACTGTGTGGCCTTGAACAAGTCACTTCACCTCTTGGTATCTCTGTTTTTTCATCTGTCAAACAAGTATGATGCTAATCCCTACCTCTTTAGTTGGTGGTACAAAAAGATGGAGTGTAGAAATAAGTGCCTGGCTCAATGTAATCATTTGGAAATCTAGCATTATCATCATCATCATCATCATCATCATCATCATTTCACACATAGAAACTTCAGAAACGAATAATATCTCATGTTAACCATTATTTTGCTTAGCATAATGCTCTCCAGTTCCATCCATGCTGTTGCAAATGGTAAGAACTTCTTTTTTACTGCAGCATAGTATTCCATTGTGTAGATGTACCACAGTTTTCTAATCCACTCATTGGCTGATGGACACTTAGGCTGTTTACAAATCTTAGCTACGGTAAATTGTGCTGCTATGAACATAGAGGTGAATATCCTTTCTGATTGGTGTTTCTAGTTTCTTGGGATATATTGCTAGAAGTGGGATCAAGGTCCCCCAAAACTAAAAATGTACCTATATCTTTTAAATGATAGAACTAACTTTGGAGAATACCAGTCTTAACAGGAGCATTATGCTAAGCAAAATAAGTCAGTTGGAGAAAGATAAATATCACATGATCTCACTCATTTGTGGAATATAATGAGCAACATAAACTGATGAACAAAAACAGGTCCAGAGCCCTGACCGGTTTGACTCAGTGGATAGATCGTCGGCCTGCGGACTAAAGGGTCCTAGGTTCGATTCCGGTCAAGGGCATGTACCTTGGTTTCAGGCACATCCCCAGTAGGGGGTGTGCAGGAGGCAGCTGATCGATGTTTCTAACTCTCTATGCCCTCTCCCTTCCTCTCTGTAAAAACTCAATAATATATATATATTAAAAAAACACCTTCAGAGACAGAGAAGCATGGATCAGACCATCAAACCTCAGAGGGAAAGCAGGGGAGGGTGGGGGAAGGGGGAGAGATCAACCAAAGGACTTGCATGCATGCATATAAGCCTAACCAATGGACACAGACACCAGGCGGGTGAGGGCATGAGCAGGGGGGTGAGGGACAATGGGGGGATAAGGACACATATGTAATACCTTAATAAAGAAAATTTAAAAATCTAAAATTTAAAAGAATTCATTGAGTATTTTAGAGACAGAATAATTGGAATTCAGCTTTAAACTATTGTCACATAGAGTTACTTTTGGCCTGTTTTGAGGAAATTCATAAGTAACATTTGTCAAGAATGTTACCAACTGCATACAAATGCACATCTCAAAAAAAACAACACTTGGAAATATTCTATCTCTTAAGTAGGTTAAGCATCCCCTCTAAATTTTTTTTTGTATTTTTAATGTACTTACCACCATCTTTTAAAAATGCTAGGTAAAATCCAATCTGTGTCAGCACTACTCTTAATCATACTTACAAATTCTGCTTCAGTGGTGCTGCTGTGAATGAATCTGTGAAATATCTCCTTGCATTATAGCTCTTCACACATCAAAGATTCTTTTTGAACTGGATAATTATAGAAGAAAAAAACAACATCATGTTTTAGTTCTACCTGAGGTTTCTTATTAATGTTACCTTTGCAATGACTAATTATGTTATCCATAAATATTGAGGAAAAGTATTATATACTTTGAGTCATTAAAAAGGCCTTCCATAGCCCTAGCTGGTTTTGCTCTGTGGTTAGAGTGTTGGCCTGTGAACTGAAGGGTCATGGGTTCAATTCCAGTCAAAGGCATGTACCTTAGTTGCAGGCTCGATCCGATCCTGGTTGGGGTGAGGGAGGCAACCAGTCAATGTGTCTCTCTCACATCGATGTTTTTCTCTGTGTGTCTCTCCCACTCCCTTCCACTCTCTCTTAAAAAAAATATCAATGGAAAAAATATCCTCGGGTGAGGATTAACAACAACAATAACAATAACAAGGCCTTTCATAAACCTTCATCCCTTATTCCCCTCCCCAAAGCTCTCATGTATTTCCATCATTACAATGATTTTATGTTTAATGTTTACATATCAAAATGTTTGATAAATCCATCACATGCTGGCACTGTCCTGCTTCACATACTTTGTCATCTCTCTGGTGCTGGAATGTTAAACATGTGATTTAATTATCCTTACTCTTCAGGTAACGCATGTTGGCCACAAGCCCTATAACTCAAGCAGCTTTTGAATATGCAGCACCTCTTCTCAAACTAAGTGTTTGAAGGCACTTAGAAGGTGCCCCTTCTGATAACAGAGAGTGGGAGGGAGCCTTAGGTGCTTTTCCTATTTTGAGACTTGAACTCACAAATACACAGTGTGTATGTTTTGGTGGAACAGAGCTACCAATCACATAGTAACCTTCTTTACAAATGGCAAAGAATTCTCTTCAGCTTTCTCATCTTTGCATGGAAAAATCAATGCCATGTGTGTAATCTTGTCACTAACTGTTAGGCTATGTCAAGAGACATGACTATCATACTATCCAGAATGAGGATGGTGACAGTACTGCTCTCCCCTGAGCTGGCAAATCACACCTAAAACAGAATACCATGAGTTAGAAGAGCCCCAGGCAATCAAGAGCCCCTCCTGGGAACACCTAGAATAGTGCCAGAACGCAGAACTCAAGCATTAGAAGGAAAGGTGAAAAGTTGAAAATTCCCAATAAATAAATGAACAAGCCATAGATATCTCAGCCTAGAGAAAAGACAACACCGGGGGATAGAATTGATATCTTTCAACAGCTGAAAGCTTGTCATGAGAAAGAAGAGGAGATATGTTCTTTGAAGTTCCAAAGTATGATTCATAGTTAGAAACTCCAGTGAGACAGGGGTGTAGCTCACAACCAGGAAGAATCATCTGATCAAGCTGCCTCAACATGAGACAGGCTGCTTCAAGCAGTAGTGAGCTTTCTCTCACTGGCAATGTGTAAGTGGATGTTAGATGGCCTTTTGTATTGAAGATAGGCTTGAAGCACCAGTGTGGAGCAGGGAAATGGACCAAATGACTTTAAGTACCTCTGAAAAAAACTAGGCCAATTAAGTAAGTAAGTATTTATAAAGGGCTTACTATATTTAGTGCCAAGAAAGTTTTTAATTTTATAAGTGCCCGAAAATAAAGTTGCTTTGTTTTTCCTCATCAGGAGATGACACATCCCTGGCCTACTCCTCTCACTGCCATGCATACTCCTGGAAACTCTGAGCAGAACACATTTTCCATCCCAGGGCAGGTCAGTTATCTACCTTCCTCCATTTTTCTTTATCTTATTTTGATTATGCCAATCTTCCAATTGGATTTTTAAAAATAAAAATGGACTTGATCTTCTAGTTTCATAAAATATAGACTCTCTCTTGCCCCTTGAGATTTAATTATAAATATCATTTTTAACTTCAAATTCTTTATTGTTTAAAGCATTACATAAGTCTCCTTTTTTCCCATTGACACTCCCGGGCCGCCCCCACCCCCCAGCACATACCCCCCTTCACCCCTGTTTGTGTCCATTGGTTATGCTCATATGCATGCATACAAGTCCTTTGGTTGATCTCTTACCCCCTAACCCCCACCTTCCCTCATAGGTTGGACAGTCTGTTTGATGCTTCTATGAATCTGGTTCTATTTTCATTCATCAGTTTATGCTATTCATTATATTCCACAAATGAGTGAGATCATGTGATATTATCGTTCACTGACTATCTTATTTTGCTTAGCATAATACTCTCCAGTTCCATCCATGCTGTTGCAAATGGTAAGAATGCCTTCTTTTTCACAGCAGCATAGTATCCCATTGTGTAGATGTAGCACAGTTTTCTAATCCACTCATCTGCAGATGGGCACTTAAGCTGTTTCCAAATATTAGCTATTGTAAATTGTGCTGCTATGAACATAGGGGTGCATACATCCTTTCTGATTGGGGTTTCTGTTTTCTTGGGATATATACCTAGAAGTGGGATTACTGGATCAAATGGAAGTTGAGGAAATTCCATACTGTTTTCCACAGTGGCTGCACCAGCCTGCATTCCCACCAGCAGTGAAGGAGGGTTCCTTTTGCTCCACATCTTCTCCAGCACTTGTCCTTTGTTGATTTGTTGATGATAGCCATTCTGGCAGATGTGAGATGGTACCTCTTTGTGGTTTTGATTTGCATCTCTCAGATGATTAGTGACTTTGAGCATGTTTTCATATATCTCTCGGCCTTCTTTATGTCCTCTTTTGAAAAGTGTCTATTGAAATCCTTTGCCCATTTTTTATTGGATTATTTATCTTCTTTTTAAGTTTTGTGAGTTCCCTATAAATTTTGGAGATTAAACCTTTATCTGAGATAACATGGGTAAGTATGTTCTCCCATGCAGTGGGTTTTCTTGTTGTTTTGTTGATGGTTGATTTCGCTGTGCAGAAGCTCTTTATTTTAATGTAGTCCCATTTGTTTATTTTGTCTTTAGTTTCTATTGCCCTAGGAGCTGTATTGGTAAAGATATTGCTATGACATATGTCTGATATTTTGCTGCCTATGGCTTTTTCCAAGAGCTTGTTCTTTGAAAGGATAAACAAGATTGACGAACCTCTAGCCAGACTTACCAAGAAGCAAAGAGTGAGGACCCAAATAAACAAAATCAAAAATGAAAGAGGTGAAATAAACAGACCTCACAGAAATACAAAAGATTGTAAAAAATACTATGAACAACTCTACTCCAACAAACTAAACAACCTAGAGGAAATGGACATACTCCTAGAAAAATACAACCTTCCAAAACTCAATCAAGAAGACTCAAAAAATTTCAAAAGGCTGATAATTAAGGAGGAAATTGAAGCAGTCATCAAAAAGCTTCTGGCAAACAAAAGCCCTGCACCAGACAGCTTCACAGGAGAGTTTTACCAAACATTCAAAGAAGAACGAAAACCTATTCTTCTCAGACTATTCCAAAAAATTTAAGAGATAAGCACACTTCCAAGATCTTTCTATGAACCAGCATTACCCTAATCCCAAAACCAGATAAAGATACCACAAAGAAAGAGAATTGCAGGCCAATATCCCTGATGAATATAGATGCTAAAATCCTCAACAAAATTCTAGCAAATTGTACCCAGCACTATATTAGAAAGATCATACACCCATGACCAAGTGGGATTTATTCCAGAGATACAAGGCTGGTACAATATCCGCAAATCAATAAACATGATACATCAAATAAACAAATTGAGACACAAAAATCACATAATCATATCAATTGATACAGAAAAGGCATTTGACAAAATCCAACACCCTTTCCTGATAAAAACTCTCGGCAAAGTGGGAATTGAGGGATCATACCTCAACATAATAAAAGCCTTATATGACAAACCTACAGCCAACATCATATTCAATGGGCAAAAAATAAAACTATTTCCCCTAAGAACAGTAATAAGACAGGGATGCCCACTACCACCATTCCTGTTCAACATGGTACTGGAAGTGATAGCCTTAGTGATCAGACAAGAAGAATAAATAAAAGGCATCTAAATTGTAATAGAAGAAGTAAAATTGTCATTATTCACAGATGACATGATATTGTACATGGAAAACCTTAAAGACTCCATCAAAAAACTATTAGAACTAATAAATGAATTCGGCAATGTAGCAGGATATAAAATTAACACCTAGAAATCTCTGGCTTTTTTATACACCAATAATGAACTCACAGAAAGAGAAACTTAAAAAAATCCCATTTACCACTACAACAAAAAAATTAAGATATCTAGGAATAAATTTAACCAAGGAGGTAAAGGACCTGTACTCAGAAAATTACAGGATGCTGAAAAAAGAGATAGAGGAAGACATAAACAAATGAAAGAACATACCGTGTTCATGGATTGGTAGAATCAACATCATTAAAATGTCCATACTACCCAAAGCAATCTATAGATTCAATGCAATCCCCACTAAAATACCAATGACATACTTCAAAGACCTAGAACAAACTCTCCAAAAATTTATCTGTAATAAAAAAATAAAAATATCCCGAATAGCTGCAGCAATCTTGGAAAGAAGAACAAAGTTGGAGGATCACAATACCAGATATCAATCTATATTACAAAGCCACTGCTCTCAAAACTGCCTGGTACTGGCACAAGAACAGACATACATACCAATGGAACAGAACAGAGAACCCAGAGATCAACCCGAGCCAATATGCTCAATTTATATTTGACAAAGGAGTCAAGAGCATACAATGGAGTCAAGATAGTCTCTTCAATAAATGGTGTTGAGAAAATTGGACAGATACAAGCAAAAAAATGAAACTAGACCACCAACTTACACCATACACAAAAATAAGGTCAAAATGGATAAAGGATTTAAATGTAAGACGGGAAACCATAAATATCATGTTTATTGAATGAACTTATTTAAGAAATATACACTTTGTTTCTGGCATGTTTTATCATACTACCTAGAGCAGTGGTTGGCAAACTCATTAGTCAACAGAGCCAAATATTAACAGTACAACGATTGAAATTTATTTTGAGAGCCAAATTTTTTAAACTTAAACTATATAGGTAGGTATATTGTTATTAACTTAATTAGGGTACTCCTAAGGCTTAGGAAGAGCCACTTATTCAAGGGGCCAAAGAGCTGCATGTGGCTTGCAAGCCGCAGTTTGTCGACCACTGACCTAGAGCATGGCCACTGTCCAAGTTACTGTGGCAAGAGCTGATGAATTAGAGAGTAGAATGAACTTATCCTTTAATAAAAACCAAATAGGTAATGTAACACCATCTGAAATTTTTTAAATTGTAAGAACCTATACACTTCACTCTAATAGATCAATTTTGTTTTCTTATATCACCTGCCAGTCCTTGGTCACAGAGTATCATATAAAGATACCACCCTGTTTCTCTCCTGTATTCTTAATCTAGTTGTTTATCAGAATGACAAGCACATATTTTTAACAACAAAAATCCCCAACATATTGTATTGAAAGTTTCTTCTATAGTTTTATTTCCAAATGTTTAATACTCGGGGCTGGGCCCCTAGATCCATTCACATTTAAAAGGGAATTAATTAGAGGAAATATTCTAATATGGCTATTTTCCCTTTCTCTATAATAGAAAGTGTCAGAGATGAAAGAAAATTAATAAAATGTATATGAAATCTCCCTCCTGTCAGAGTCTAGGGTGTGCCACAGAACCTAGAGTCAAGTCCCTGCCCACCTGCTTGAGCCTCAAAATTGCACCCAGACCTGGCTGGCCCCACCCCCGTCAAGCCCTGCTGGGCGGGAGGCACAGCCTCAGGTCCCCCGTCAAGTGCTGCCCGGCAGGAGGCTCAGCCTCAGTTCCCCAGGCCCGGTGCCAGGGCAGGGGGCAGGGCCTCAAGTCTCCCAGCCCCAGTGCGAGAGCATGAGGGTGTGATGACCATTTGCATATTAGGTCTTTATTATATAGGATAATTTTCCCTCACCAGCTCCCAGGAAGAATTTTTTTCTCACCATCAGTTTTTATTTCTTTATTTTTGTGGTCAATCCTCACTGGAGGATATTTTTTGCCATTAATTTTTAGAGAGGGTGAAAAGTGGGGGGAGAAGGAGAGAGCGAAACATCAATGTGAGAAAGACACATCACTTGATTGTCTCCTGCATGCACCCTGCCTGGGGCCAGGGATTGAACCTATCACCCTCTGTTGCACAGGCAGGCACTCTAACCACTTAACAACACTAGCCAGGACATCACCATCAGTTTTTTAAATGCCTAAGTAGCTTATTGAACTGGGAAGAAGGGCACTGTTCCAATCTGAATCTTTGCAAGTTGTGCATACACTAGCAACCATGTCTGCAGTTCACATTGATCATGGCATCACCTAATCTTATGTGAGTATCTTCCAACATGGAAAAGTGGAAATAACTGCCAAGGATCAGGGAAGTTGAAGCACCCCAAGTTATATTGCTTTTACTGATTGGTGATGTTGCAAAGAATCAAGTTGCAGTGAATTCTACCAACACAGTTTTGATGCCAAACACTTGAATGTAGATTTTATGTTGCTATTGTCCAGTCTTATATGAAGCATTGGCCCTTCATAGTGATGAATGATGCTGCCAGGCCCAAGGTCCAAGTAGAATACAAGGGAGAGACAAAAAGTTTCTACCCAGAAGAAGTGTCATCTATGGTTTTGACAAAGATGAAGGAAATCACAGAAGCCTACCTCAGGAAGACAACAACCAATACTGTTGTTATAGTACCTGCTTACTTCAATGATTCTCAGCATCAGGGTGCCAAAGATGCTGGAACTATTACTGGTCTCAATGTACTTGGAATAATCAATGAGCCAACGGCCAATGCTATTGTTTAGTAGACAGAAAGGTTGGAGCTGAAAGAAATGTGCTGTTCTTTGACTTGGGAGGTGGCACTCTCGATATGTCAATTCTCACCATTCAAGATGGAATATTTGAGGTCAAATCTACAGCTAGGGAAACCCACTTAGGTAAAGAAGACTTAACAACTAAATGGTCAACCATTTCATTGCAGAGTTCAAGCAGAAGCATAAAATGGATATCAGTGAGAACAAGAGGGCTATCTATTGCTTTTGTGCTGCTTGTGAACATGCTAAGCATACTCTCTATCACTGGGCCTGATTTAAGAATTGAATGCTG
>NW_005871088.1:4583713-4586746 GCF_000147115.1 Myotis lucifugus | reverse complement strand
TGTCCTACTGCCGTGAAGAGCAGGCCTAAGTTTTCAGTTGGACATCCCTCAAGGGCTCTTGGACTGCAAGAGGATGCAGGCCAGGAGGGGGTAACCAGGCCAGCAGGGGGGCAGTTAGGGGGCGACCATGCCAGCAGGGGGGCAGTTAGGTGGCAGCCAAACTAGCAGGAGACCAGTTAGGAGGCAATCAGGCCAGCAAGCAGAGGCAGTTAGGGGCAATAAGACAGGCAGGTAGAGTGGTTAGGGACAATCAGACAGGCCAGCAGGGGAGCAGTTAGGGGGTAAGAAAGCCAGCAGGGGGGTAGATAAGGGGCAGCCAGGCCAGCAGGGGGGGTCATCTAGGGGTGACCAGGCTGGCAAGCAGAGGCAGTTAGGGGTAATCAGGCAGGCAGGTAGAGTGGTTAGGGGCGATCAGGCAGGCAGGCAGGTGAGCAGTTAGGAGCCAGCAGTCCTGGATTGTGAGAGGGCTGTCCAACTGCCGGTTTAGGCCCCATCCCCCAAGGGATCCCAGATTATAGAGGGTGCAGGCCGGGTTGAGGGACACACCCCCGTGCATAAATTTCATACTCTGGGCCTCTAGTAAAGAATAAAAGGCTCAGAGAAGTATTTAACACTCCTTGGGGCACTGAGGAAGTGTTCACAGAGATGGCTGCATTTAGAGTATGCTTATGATTTTGACACATAGAGAAGAGCTAAAGAAAAGAACACTCCATGCAGAAGAACAGAATGGACAAATGCATGACAAGATGAGGGATCATGGGTGATCCATATTTATATGATGTCCCAAGTGGCTGGATCAGTGTTTGCATGATAGGGAATAAGGAAAGATGAATACTGAGCAGATAAGTACATCTCTGTGAAAGGCCTTGAATGCCAGCCAAAGAATTTGGACTTTATATGTAGGACAAATCAGATCCCTTAATTTTTACTATCATGATTTTGATAATAACATTGGCTTAGACTGCATTGATCCCTTTCTACCTTTGAAAGGGGTCAGAACTAAGTGAACAGCAGCCTTCTCTGGTTATGTGTTATTCCCTCCTGTATTCCCACTCTCCCTCCTTAGACTGCCCTGGGCCTGATACCTTCTCCATAGCACCCCATCTAAGGAATTAATCCATCCCTTTTAGACATTGAATCCAAGCAATTGTAGTGTTTTCAGTCCTGTTGTCCAATTTTGGAGATAATTTGTACAAGTCACAATTTTGACATTTACAAGTGTATACAATAGAACTGCTTGTTTAAATGGCTTCTACAGTAAGTGCAAAATTTGGAATCAGGCATGATTTATTTTTTCTGACAATTATCTGTGCTGCTATCAACCCTATGATGAAGGTAGAAACAAGTAGGATAAAATGATGAAACCAGAATGACCACACACCAACTCTTTTGTTTTGCTTGATCCCTGTCAAAATGTTTGTTTGAAATAAAAGTACATTTAAAATAGCAACTATAGTGAATTGTGCTGCTATGAACATAGGGGTGCATATATCCTTTCTGATTGGTGTTTTTAGTGCAGTGATGGCGAACCTATGACATGCGTGTCAGAGGTGACACGCGAACTCATTTTTTTGGTTGATTTTTCTTTGTTAAATGGCATTTAAATATATAAAATAAATATCAAAAATATAAATCTTTGTTTTACTATGGTTGCAAATATCAAAAAATTTCCATATGTGACACGGCACCAGAGTTAAGTTAGGGCTTTTCAAAATGCTGACACGCCGAGCTCAAAAGGTTGGCCATCACTGTCTAAGTGTCTTGGGATATATTCCTAGAAGTGGGACCACTGGGTCAAATGGAAGTTCATTTTTAGTTTTTTGAGGAAACTCCATACTGTTCTCCACAGTGGCTGCACCAGTCTGTATTCCCACCAGCAGTGCACGAGGGTTCCTTTTTCTCCGCATCCTCGCCAGCACTTGTGGTTTGTTGATTTGTTGATGACAGCCATTCTGATAGGTGTGAGATGATACCGCATTGTCGTTTTGATTTGCATCTCTCGGATGACTAGTGACTTTGAGCATGTTTTCGTATATCTCTTGGCCTTCCTTATGTCCTCTTTCGAAAAGTATCTGTTTAGATCCATTGCCCTTTTTTTTTGATTGGGTTGTTTATCTTCCTTTTGTTAAATTGTATGAGTTCCCTGTAAATGTTGGAGATTAAACCCTTATAGTGATAACATTGGCAAATATGTTCTCCCATACAGTGGGCTTTCTTGTTGTTTTGTTGATGGTTTCTTTTGCTGTGCAGAAGCTTTTTATTTTGATGTAGTCCCATTTGTTTATTTTCTCTTTAGTTTCCAATGCCCTAGGAGCTGTGTTGGTGAAAATATTGCTTCGGCATATGTCTAAGATTTTGCTGCCTGTGGATTCCTCTAAGATTTTTATGGTTTTCTGTTTTACATTTAGGTCCTTTATCCATTTTGAGTTTATTTTTGTGTATGGTGTAAGTTGGTGATCTAGTTTATTTTTTTGCATGTATCTGTCTGATTTTCCCAACACCATTTATTGAGAGACTATCTTGACTCCATTGTATGTTCTTGCCTCCTTTGTCAAATATTAATTGAGCATAGTGGTTTGGGTCAATTTCTGGGTTCTCTATTCTATTCTACTGGTCTATATCAGGGGTGGGCAAACTTTTTGACTCGAGGGCCACAATGCGTTCTTAAACTGGACCGGAGGGCCGGAACAAAAGCATGGATGGAGTGTTTGTGTGAACTAATATAAATTCAAAGTAAACATCATTACATAAAAGGGTACGGTCTTTTTTTTTTTTTTTTAGTTTTATTCATTTCAAACGGGCCGGATCCGGCCCGCGGGCCGTAGTTTGCCCACGGCTGGTCTATATTGTACCACAGCTTTTTTATTTACTTGTCTATTGATGGGCACTTGGATTGCTTCCATAGTTTGGCTATTATAAATAATAAATTATAAATTATAAAACATAAGGGTATATATTTGAATTAATGTTTTGGATTTCTTCAGATAAATCCCAGAGGTGGAATTGCTGGATCATAAGGTAGTTCTACTTTTA
>NW_005871088.1:4580891-4583216 GCF_000147115.1 Myotis lucifugus | reverse complement strand
ATTCAAATTTTAGTGCCTATTAATCAAACTTTCCTTAGAATTCAACCTACACTAATTCATATATGTATTTATCTATGACTGCTTTCACACTACAAATGACAGAGTTGAATAGTTTATGACAGAGACTCTATGCCTTCCTAAAGCCTCACATAATTACTATCTGGCCCTTTACAGGAAAAGTTTGCTGTCCCATGCTCTGGAATCAAGATTCTATTGGAGCCTGTGGTTATAGGATTATCATCAAAGCTATTAACTATTTAAAATAACCTCACGTGACTTTCTGAAAACAATTTTGCATCATTGTATACTATAATTACCTATATGACATATCTATGAAAAAAATCACAGATCAAAGTAAGGCATATTTTGAATGTTTGTATTATATGCATCAATAATTATTACATGGGCCCTGACCAGGTAGCTAATTTTCTAAGTTGGTTAGATCCCTGTCCCAATATGTCAAGATTGCAGGTTCATTCCTGGTCAGGGCACATATAGGAATCAAACAATGAATTTATAAATAAGTGGAACAGCAGCTTTGGCCAGTTTGGCTCAGTGGATAGAGTGTTGGCCCATGAACTGAAGGTTCCTGGGTTTGATTCTGGTCAAGAGCACATACCTCGGTTGCAGGCTCCATACCTGGTTCTGGTGAGGGCGTATGCAAGAGGCAACCAATTGATGTGTCTCTCTCATCAATGATGTTTCTATCTCTCTCTCCCTCTCTCTTCCTCTCTGAAATCAATTTAAAAATATTTTTAAACAAATAAGTGTAACAACAAACAGATCTCTCTCTCTCTCTCTCTCTCTCTCTCTCTCTATCTATCTATCTATCTCTCCCTCTCTCTCTCATTAATAAATAAAAATTACAAAGCCCTGGCCAGTGCGGCTCAGTTCATTCCTGGTCAGGGCACATGCCTGGGTTGAAGACTTGGTTCTCGGTGTGTGTGTGGAGGGGGGGTGGCGGCGTGCAGGAGGCAACTGATTGACGTTTGCTCTCACATCAATGTTTCTCTCTCTCTCTCTCCTTCTCCCTTTCTCTCTATAAAATCATTTTAAAATATTTTAAAAAAATATTGAATGAACAATGTAGATGCTTTTCATTACCATGCTATTTCTAATTGGGATTGGGTATGTATTTAAAGTAAGTTGGGTAATATCCAAAAGTGTTTTATTTGAATTATGGTTTTGGAAAGTCTTACCTAGCTTAACATTAAAAATTGTGTCAAGAATACATAACACCAGTGACTCAAGTTTAGTAAATAATATAACTTTCCAGTTTGTTCCATGCATTACTGCTCTACTGCCCTGCACAACTGATTGTTTGAGTCTAATGTGTAAAGTACTTGGATGAAGGTTAAAAATTCTGCCCAGATTTCTGGGACCAGTAAAAGGCACTGGCTGCACATTTAACTCTCTAGTCAGATACTTTGGTTTATTTGATTTTGGAACCTTTCATTTGATTCCTAAAGGTATACAAGATCAAAATTGCCCTATACAATTGTAATGAAATCCCTTTAAAACCATAACAGGTAGAATTATTGGTATATATTTAAAACATATAAGTGCTTAACCACTCATTTATTTGTCACTCTGGGGAATTAGGTGTTCTGGATAATTGAAATTCTTGGATGACTAAAGATTATCCTTTCATATTAATTATGTAATAGGTATCATTTTGTAATGTAATTAGTCTTTTTCTGACTTCTTATAAAAATTACTAGAGGTCCGGTGCACAAAAAATTGTGCACTGGGGGGCGGGGGATCCCTCAGCTCGGCCTGTGCTCTCTCGCAGTGTGGGACCCCTCAGGGTATGTCCACCTGCTGGCTTAGGCCCGCTCCTCGGAGGATCAGGCCTAAGCTGGCAGTCAGACATCCCTCTGGCAGCCCAGGAGCCCACGGGGGATGTCCACTTGCCAGCAGGGAGCAGGACTAAGCTGCAGTCGGACATCCTTAATGCTGCTGAGCCTCTCCCGCCACTACCGCTGTGCTGGCAGCCATCAGCCTGGCTTGTGGCTGAGCAGAGCTCCCCCTGTGGGAGCACACTGACCACCGGGGGCAGTTCCTGCATTGAGCGTCTGCCCCCTGGTGGTCAGTGTGTGTCATAGTGACAAGTCATTCCCAGTCATTCTGCTCTTAGGGTCAATTTGCATATTACCCTTTTATTATATAGGATAGAGGCCTGGTGCATGGGTGGAGCTGGCTGGTTTTCCCTGAAAGGTGTCCCGGATTAGGGTGGGGGGTCCCGCTGGGATGCCTGGCCAGCCTGGGTGAGGGGGCTGAGGGGCCATTTTCAGGCTGGCCAGGCCTCCTTCAAGGGTGGGGGGT
>NW_005871088.1:4556767-4580284 GCF_000147115.1 Myotis lucifugus | reverse complement strand
AGCCTCCTGTTCGCTCCAGCTCCATGGCCGCTGCCCGTCTTAATTGGGTTAATTTGCATACTTGCTCCTGATTGCCTGATGGGTGTGGCTTGAGCATAGCAGAGGGATGGTTCATTTGCATGTTTCTCTTTTATTATATAGGATACTAAACATGCTTTATTTTTCAAAATTTTGTTTTATTGTTTAAAGTATTACAAAGAGTATTACATATGTCTCCTTTTTTCCCCCTTGACATTCCCCCAGCCTCCCCTACCCCCCAGTGTCTTGTGTCCATTGGTTATGCTTATATGCATGCATACAAGTCATTCAGTTGATCTCTTAACCCCCCCCAACCTTTCTTGATAACTTAGACATTATTATGAGCACTAGTTATTGTACTATGCTACAATATTATGCTATGCTGTAATTGTGCCCTTAGGAGCTATTAAGATGGATAGGAATTCATGGCTCTATATTAAAAGGCCATAGACTCTTATGCTCTTTAAGTTCTGAATTTTCTGTGTCATTTTTTGGCTCCCTGTGCTGTCAGTTTTCATGTCTCAGTGTTCCTAGTGATTGTGCCTCTAAAAGTGTTTCTGCTTTCTCATCATCTGTGATTTGCTAAGTAGTGGGAATCAAATAGCCAAGCTTTTTAGAGTTCTTTATCAAAAGTTAATTCTCTATCAGCCAAGGTACAGGAACTTTTCAGCAGCACAACTCTTAAGTTGAGAGGCCTTTTCAAGATATCGACATTTTATGGTAGTCTTCTGGAGTGCTGATCTTGCCAGAAGATAAGCCTCTTGGGCAATAGAATCATGCTAAGTAGACTGAAAAGTTCACTTTTTATTAGAGCACAATGTTATCATTATTATTCACTTATCTCAAACATAAAGTATGCTGTGATCCTAATTTTACTCTATAGAGTGGCAAGATTAGGCTTAAAGAGTATTAATTGCAGTACTAATTACTGTAACTTATTCTTATATTTACTGGAATTCATTGTCTTCAGTTTTGGAACATTTGCTTTGCAGTCAATATTTTATTTTTTATTTTTTTTCTTTATTGAATAAGGTATATTCTTTTCTTTTTTAAAAAATTCTTTATTAATTAAGTTATTACACGTGTCGTTATCCCCACATTACCCCCATCCCCCCCATTATGCCCTCATCCCCCTGTTGTCTGTGTCCATTGGTTAGGCCTATATGCATGCATATAAGTCCTTTGGTTGATCTCTCCACCTTACCCCCTCCCTCCCCTACCTTCCCTCTGAGGTTTGACAGTCTGTTCTTTTCCATCCATGAGGGGCTGTGCGTGCCCTATACATCATTGTAGTGCTTCTGCCTACAAGTTTTTTCAGGGTCCATACAGGTGTGCCATGCTCCTAGAAAGCCTGAGGTGTGCAAATACTGATTTAATACTGATTTGTCAAAAACAGTGAATGAATTGTATGTAGGGAGACTTTCAAGTCAAATTTAAACCCCTTTAATAATGTGCTTCACTACCATATTTTAAATTGCTTCCTATACTTAACCAAATTTGCAATGAAGTTTTAGTAACAATTCTCTCATGAAAATGAGGTACATCTATTGCATATGTGTCACAGTTAAGGTAGAAAATTGGAGTTGTTTCTTTAAATGGAACAAGTAGCAAATCTATTAATTATAGTCTTGTTTATACTTCTACAAAAACCATGATTATTTGTCTAAACTAAGTCCTCTTTGCTTCCTTAGAAGCATCATTGCCTAGCTCAGTGAGAATTTATACACTTGAATTTCACACATGGAGGTCATTTGTTCCCATATTACACAGATTTCCAATAGATACCAGTCTGATATAATTCTAATAAAATGGCAGTTATGATCATGTTGTAGCAAATTTGCCTATCAAATGTTTATCCTTCAAATAGAGCTACAGACAGATGCCTAATTAATGGAATTGTGAACAGTGGTTTTCTATTTAAAACATTACTCATGTTATATCTTCATCAATAAGAGATATGTCTTTTGTTACCTTGTATTCACTTAACTAATGTTTGAACTGTATGTGTTCTTCCTTATAGGAATCCCAAAATCTGACTCCAGGATTTACCTTACAAAGTAGGTGTTTTTTAAAAAATTCTTAGTCCAAACTTCATGCCCTCACCTCCCTCTCCCTCTTCTCTTTTCTACCTAATGCCATTGAAATATAAAGTAACAATAACAAAAGTCATATTGTGATATATCCAATTTGTTTCTTTTTTCATCTTTTATTAATGGAAGGATGCTCTAAAAAAGCATAACTGGAAGGGCTGCATGTTTTAAGATCAATTTAATTCAGAATAATCATTTGACAGTAGAAAACATGGATAGTAATTATATGTGCCCCTTTCTTTTCAGAGTGGAATGACCCAACCAACAGAGCTTCTACAAAGTCAGTATCACTGAAGTCGTGAGTACTTGGGTTTCCAAAATAGGTTTCTTCAGGGACATTTGGCAATGAAATGGTGCCTCAGTGCTAAGTGAATCTTTTTATCTTTCCCGTTCCTTGAAAATATGAAGCTTGACTCATAATAGCATGGTGTTTGGTTAGAGGTGAGAATGAGATTTACCATGATAAGCAAGTAACAGTAAAAATAAACGATATCACCATTAGACCCTCTAATGACATAGACACAGGCTGGGCAAATACTTGGGTTATGGAAACAACTGTGATTCTTGACTAGTTGTTTGAGCATTGTGTAATGTCAGCTACAGACATATGCAATATTCAGCCACCACTAACGATGGAGAAAGGATACTTCTGAGCAGCCATGATTGGGCATATATGTTGAGTGGATTGCTATGGCCATTCATCCTGAGAATTCACCATTTGTAGGTCATCTGGAGACTGTATTTTAAAGCCAAACAAAGGCAGCCAGGAAGAGATAGAATAAGAGATTACATGGTAATAGGTTGAAGTTCAGAAGCCAGGGCCTTGAAATTCACTCAGTACTGTCTTCATTTTTTATTAATGTTAACTGAAAGAGGGATATGGAAAAACCAATTTTCTCAGATTAACTGTTGTAGATTTTGTAATATCCATTTGTCCAAGAATATATCAAGGGAGTATTTGTCTCACAACTCCTTTTATTCCTAACAATATATAATAAGAGTCGACTTTTCAATGTAATAGTCACATACTTGAAAATTTTCAAAATGAAATAATTTATGACGTTCAATTGGCCTAATGGCACACTTGAAATGAATATCTCACCTTTTGAAAGATCACAAATAATTGCATAAAACAACTTGGAATGATTCCCAAATAGACTGAGACTCAGAGAAAGTCAATATCATTTCCATGTTCTTGGTTCTGTTTAGCAGCAAAGCACCAAAAGCCTTAACCCCATCACCCATTCTCTTATTTTGTTTTCTGGCCTTCTATACTGTGCCTTCTAGTTCAAAGTTCAGTTATAACAACCAAGAATTCTCCATTTAAAGAAGTGAGAAAAAATAAGGGGAGGGGGATAAAAAACCATTACCCTGATTTAAAGACCAAATTATATAGAAACCTATAAATCAAAATCAACTTTGATATTATTCATTTTGTATTAATCACATTTTAAATTGCCCTCACTCTTGTTATGCTAATAAACAATAGATTTTATCCTCCTACTTTGCCCCATTCCCACTAAAATCAATAAAATGTACACACACACACACACACACACATGTGTGTGTGTGCACTTGAGATTTGAGAAATCAATGTAGATTTCTAAACATGAAAAATATAAAAATATTTTCCCATTAAAAACTGATCTTACTCCTAAATCAAGAGTATTAGGCTCCCACTGTGAAATATGTTGATTTCCATATTAACCCTAAAATGCCATTATTTCAATAGTTTGTGACTAACAGGAATAAACTCATGAATCATGGTTTATAGTTTGAGTATGCATTTCCAGAGAATAGCACTTCATAACACAGGATATATACTGCATTCAATAGGTCCAAGGTTTTCTATAGGAAGCATCAAAAACACTGGAAGACACTGGGTCTATTTTATCAATGAGCTGCCTGCTCTCTGTTTAGATGCCTGGTATAAAGTCCAAGTATTGTCCATCAGACTTCAACTGAAGTAAGTTCTCTTTGTATTGTAGGGTATGGGATAGCTAAAAGTTATAAGAATTATTTGGACTTTTAGCTTCCCAATTTTTTTCAGCTTAGCTATTATTTTCCCATATTTTAGTACAGTGTGCTATTTAAGCCATCTTCTAATATTTTCTATTTGGCAACTAACAACATTGTGAGTGTAGACAGACTGTTGATGGCTGGAGCTTGGTGTAAAGCAACCCCTAAGTAGGCCCTGCTACAGAAGAAACACCTTCCCATGATCAGCAAATATCCTGGATATACTCCTGCCACTTACTGCAGTGGAGAGAGATGATTCTTGTAAAACAAAATTCCTTAATTACTGGTGTACTTTATTACTTCCTCTCATCTTTGCCTCTTTTCACTAGTTATAAAATTGCAGATATTACATTTGAGCCTGGATTGTTTATCAGCACTGCATGTCTGGGTACCAGGTCTGAAAACACTGCCCAAATTTGCCTGAGTGCAAGCTAGGAACCAGCAAGGCTTGCTCTGTGTTCTTGACAGCCACTGCTCTCTCTGGGCCTTTTGGAGAACTGGGTCTTTCTTATGCTCAGTGTACTCCGTTGACACACAGTACATTTTATGGGGTGTCCATTCATGGGTTAGCATCCTACCTAGTCCAACTGGAATTCTCACTGCACATGAGGCAAGAGCATTGGACTGGGGGAGTTTTAAGACCTGGGTTTGAACAGATATGGTATTGGGGGGAAAGCACTGACCTAGTATTCAGAACATGTGAGTACTTGGGTTCCCAAAATAGGCTTCTTCAGGGACATTTGGCAATGAAATGAGGCCTCAGTGCTAAGGGGAATTTATTTTTATTTCAAAGTATAAAGATAGAGCCCATTAAGGGAAAATTAAGCAAATTAATTTGTATGAGTGTATGCATGCAGGTACACATACAAACACTTGTCAGAATTCAAATGTAGATAGTCATACTCTTTAGGAATTAAACTTAACAGCATAAAAGTGCTTTTTAACTTTAACCCTTAATAATTTTTACAGGAAAGAAAAGCTAACAGATTTTGATTTCCTCAGCTTATATGAGTCTGGGTTGTATTATAATCTTGGAACAGGCTTTACCCAGCCAGGCCTTCTAAATCTGAGTTCCTAGCCTCCCTATAAAAAGGTCTCTGTCCACAAAAAGATGGTGGAGAATGGGCTTATGAAGGTCAAATTATATTTCCCAGACTGTAGAGTTGTATATTTATATAGTAATACCATGCCTGTTCTGATTCTAAAAGAGCCATATATTTCAGTTACAAGATTCAGGGATTAAATGGACACATCAGATATTGTATTACTTTCTAGTTGCTTAATGAAGCCATTAAGGAATGATGGAGGATAAAACTTAAACCAAACCCAAAGAACTTGAATTTCTTGAATTGGATCGCTTCATCTAGTTGATAATAATATCACATCAATACAGTGGCTTTATAAACATACATCACCTAGTTGGAAATTTTATGTGTCATCATAAATAGGAACAGATAAGATATATTTGGTGGCCCTAAGACACATTTTCAGACAGCATCCATGAACTCAAAGGTATCCATCTAGTCAACCCTTTATTTCAGTTAATTTTGTGAGTGCTATTAAAAAGATGGCTGCTCCAAATAACCAGTTCTTTAGTTACACTTGCTTGTTAGCATCTGGACTCTGTTCAGTTGGAAACCATCCAGACACCTTTTTTATTATTAATGATTAAGGTATTACATATGTGTCCTTATCCCCCATTGCCCCCACCCCCCAATCATGCCCTCACCCTCACCCTCTGTTGTCTGCATCCATTGGTTATGCTTATTTTCATGCAAACAAGTCCTTTGGTTGATCTCTCCCCCTTAACCCAACCCTCCTCTACCTTCCCTCTGAGGTTTGAGCACCTGATTGATGCTTCTGTCTCTGGACCTGTTTTTATTCATCACTTTATGTTGTTCATTATAATCCACAAATGAGTGAGATCATGTGATATTTATCTTTCTCTGACTGACTTACTTCACTTAGCATAATGCTCTCCAGCTCCATCTATGCTATTGCAAATGGTAAGAGTTCCTTCCTTTTTATGGAAGCATAGTATTCCATTGTGTAGATGTACCACAGTTTTTTAATCCACTCGCCCCTATGTTCATAGAAGACAATTTACAATAGCTAAGATTTGGAAACAGCCTAAGTGACAGACACCCTTTTAATCAAGCAAATCCTATGTTTTAAGCCATGCTGTTGAGAATACCTAGAGTTTCCATAAATGCCCAATATAAAGGTGTATGTTTTTTCATTGCCATAAAACCAGTTCCTCCACTTATGGTATTAGCTACAGGTTTGAAAACATCCCAGTCATTGACCCAGAGAATTGATGAAAGGTTTAAGTTGTATCCAGCTTTAGTTTACTTGTGGGTGATGGGTATGCACACCACATGAACATATCCTTAGAACACTAGTTAGGAGGAAAAGAATTATACTACTACAGGAATGCCAGAAGTCTCATACAATAATCATTGTTCTATTAAGCACATGTGCCAGGCTATGCCTGAGGGCAATGCCAGGTACTTTTATATGCCTCACCCTATTACACTTGCAAACCATCCTGGAGGGACTCCAAATGATTTCCATCTTACAGATGAGAAAATGGAAGCTAGAATATAGTCCCTCCACATGAAATGTGCATAGTCCAGTGGGAAGACAAACTGACCATGCACATTTATCTTGAATGGACATTTTGGCATGAGAACATAGAAGGACCAAGTAAGTTACATTGCTCCCTGATGGGAAAACTTGAAATCAGGCTGAAAGCTGTATAGGCTCAAAGCCATCTCTCTTCCCACCCTGTACAGGTTGCCTTCCCTCATGGGATCTGATGAGTTCAAGGATTTGGTACACCATATTTAACCTTTTAAAAATGGAGAGAATTTTCAAATGGATTTGTAGAGATGAAATTGGTGGAAAGGAGTCCCATAAGAATCTATACCTCTTTGCTTTAGATGATGCAAAATCAAGTCAAAATTGCTTAAAATAAAGCACTATTTATAAACTTTTCTCAATGTGGTCTGAAGATTTCATTACAATTGAGTATAGAAAGATTATCAGAATGTTTTCCAGTTTGTTCTAACCAATAGCAAACCACACATTATTTCCTAGATGAATTTTGAAACTTTTTACCCTCAAAAAAGTTCTTCACATTCATTACAATCCTGACCATACTTCTATAAAAATTATCATCATCCAAAGTGTTTCCTTTAGGACTCTTTTAAGACTCTGATTTGAGATTTGAAAACTACAGTGTCTTATTGCAGAGCAATAATCCACATCTCTAGCAATTTTGCATACTCTTCCCTAAATAGATATTTTATCTGCTACTTAGATGCAATTTTGGTTTCAATGTGACTGTGTAATGAGGCAGGGGAAAATGACTGTTATTTTCTTAATCAGATTAATTCTTAATCAGAATACATGATTTAGTACTTGGAATTTAGAAATAGTACTCATCATTTTGGTTTTTCAAAGCAAGACTAAACTCTCCTGATAAACTGGTAATCTCAGTGACTTTCACTGGTTGCAGCCATTCTGGTTTTCAAACTGAGATGTGTGCCAATTCTAGCTTTTAATATGCCTGGCATCTCAGAGCTTGCCAACTTTTCCTAAGGACTTAATATACTTTTGGAAGTTCTCCACCACATCAGGGACAGCCACCTGGGAGCAGAGAAAACAAAATTTGGCAGTCTGTTCAAGCTGTGAATTAAAGGTAATTCACAGTTTGAAATGAATCAGCATAATGTTCTTAAGAAGAGTAATTAGACATCAAGAGGATTTTATTTTGAGTATTGTATATTGGCTAATGTGACAACAAGCAATATTGGCATTTGGAATGTTCACAACAAGAAGCACTGAAACTACTGGTATTTTATAGGCGCCAAGATTGAAATCAGGGGCTCCTTCAATGGGAGCTGTGGATTTCCACTTTCATTATAAAGGCTAAAAACATAGATGTTTTTGCTCAGGTAGCATAAATCTTGGAAGATCAGATTGCATTTTTGTGTTTTTGTTCATGTGCCCAAGATTCTGTAGATTTTGAGACACCTTTGTAATTAGAAGCAAATGTCTTTTTCTCTCAGGGAAAAGTCAAGTATTTCTTCTACCTGATTTGCATCCATTTTTATATTCATTCATTCACACTTTCATTTCTTTCAACAAAAATTAATTATGCCCCTATTGTTTGTAAGGCTCTGTACAAGGCACTATAGTAAGTCAAGGTGAAGTACCACACATCCTCCCCTCAAGGAACTCACAATTAGGGAAGTGTAGATTGGCACTGATAGCACCAATACCTCAACAAACTCATATTTATTGAATGCCTACTATATGCCAGGATCTTTCTCTGTTTACAAGCCCACATGAATCACTTGTATTATATTCTACAGTAACAGAAACTAAAATTCAGTCACATTGAGTGAGTTGCCCAAAGGGCCACAGTAACAAAGCCAGAACAGGACAAACTCAGAGGGTATGGTCCTAACCTGTAATAAAGTCATTTATGGGCACTTTGGAGATGGTCCTACTGATTTGAAGTCAGGTCTTATCTTGCCCTGGTATTAAACCAAAGTGGACAACCACAATGGAGGTGACAATGGTCTCTGTCATTTTGGTTTAGATCAGGAAAAATATTAGATCTGAATACTGCCAGTCAGTTAGGTCTTGTTATACTACACATGCCGATGTGACATTCTGTAAGCAAGGTCGATCCTCAGCTCAGGGCCTTTAGCCAGATTGTGTCACCATGCCTGGAAGATGCTCCCTTTGGGGAAGCAAAAAGATCCATGACTGAAAGTGACTTATACCACCATATAAGATCTCTATACAATTAATTTCAGTAGACTGTGATACAAACAACATCCTGCTCAAAAAATATCCATTTTGCCATATTGAAGTGAAAAGAAGAGAAATGATATTTGGGTTTGTTTCTATTAGAGGTTCATCCATAACCTTTCATGCTTATTGTGTTTGATAATTGGAAACTTGTTTTATATCCTCTAACAAATATTCCTAATGTTATCAACCAATGGATTATTTCTAAGTTCTCAACATTTTGAACAGTAATTGGGAGTGAAGCAAATAATGTTGGTGAAAAACATTGAAGTTAATAAGCGAGGAAAGAAAGTTAAAATGATTCCAGTTTTGTGACTGAAGATAATAGTGTGGTAACACACACATATGCTCCTGTGCAAACACATGCCTTGTATTCAAGAATATCAAGTCGCTCTCATGCTGTCTAATGAGCTGCATGCACACACATACACACTCTTTTTGCAGTTACTTGATTGTGAATTGCTACTGTCAGGGCTACTTTTCATGTGCACAGTGAGTACTCACTGTAAAGCACTTTCACACAATGCATTATCCTCATGTGAGTGTCACAGCAATCCTGTTATATAGCCAAGTGAAAAGAAACCAGGCTTAGGAAGGGAAGATATTTGCCCAAAGTCCCCCAACTAGGGAGTGGCAGAGCTGGGAGTGGAAGCCAACATTCTGCACTCCCATAACAATATGCTGTGTTGTTTCCAGATTCCCCAAATGGCAGCAGGGCCAAAACTCATCAATCAGAGTGCTGACAAATCTTGTAGGGCCAGGTGAAGAAAATATAGCAGCCGTGTAGACAAGGTCATGGATCATTCCTAGAAGTTAAAAAACAACACCAAAAAACCACTGAGACTGAAGTAAATGAAAAGGCCTATCTTCCCTGCTTATAAACTATTCATTTTGGTTTTCCATCCTATCAAGTGTTTCACAAACAGCTAGATCCTTTGCCACAATTATGTTATCAAGAATGTTATGTTTAAACTAGTAGCCCTGCACATGAATCTGTCTGTATGTGAGTAGCTTGCTGCCGCTTGCCTCAGCTGGCCACTGCCCACCTGCCCACCGCTGCTGGTAGCTCTCCGCTGCTCCTAGCTCACTGCCACACCCTCCTGTGGCTCTTTGCCCACTGCCCTGCCCTCCTGTAGCTCCCCACCACTTGTAGATTGGTCACAACATTACAGCATAATGGATAATTAGCATATTACTCTCTTATTATATAGGATTATATAGGATGGTTTTCTCTTGACACCTTCCCAGAGCTGCTATAAGCCCTTCCATTTTGCTGATGAGTGGTAGATGCTTGCACAATAACATCTGTAAAATCAGTCAAAAACTCTGACAAATGGCTTTCTTTGTGATTCATCCATCCACTTTAATAATGAGGACCAAAAAAGGAAAAGGTCCCAAAATGATCTAATTGACATCTCCAAATATGCTGCCAAGAGTGGGACAGAGGGATGGAGTAGGGTGTGGTATTGTGGTATGCTTTATAAAAACCAAATGAATGAAATTTATATTCTTTGTTACCCTGTGGAATTTTGGCACCCAATATCTACTAGGACAACCCCTAATACACTGCCTGGTCCTTAGCTAAGGTTTCACAATCCCTGAGAGAGTTATGAGGGAAGAAGGATGGTAAAAGGTAATGATTTATACAGAAACCAACCTATAGTTCTGCCACCAGCATTACCCAGTTTCAAGAGTGATTTCATTTCTGCATATATTGCCAACATTTAAAAAATTTATTTCTAGATTTTCAAGAGGAAAAATTTAAGTACTTAGAAATTATCTAGGGTATCTGAAGATTGTAAAGGTCATTCTAGGTTTCTCCAAAATCATTTTCATATATCATCTAGTGCAGAAAGAAAGGAGGCAAACAAAAAAAACTGCATCTGAGGAATGTGCTTGTATAATTATAGCCACCGCATTTCTAGGCACCTTCTATATGCCAAGCACTGTGGCAAACATTTTACAAGAATTAACTATTTCATCCTCAAAACAACTCTATGAGATAGGATAGCATCATAATTGCCACAACCACCACTACCACCATCATCACCAGGGTTGTCCTCTCCAGGGCTCAAACATCCTAAATCCCCATGGCTTCACAGCTAATGCTAGTGCTAACTATGGAAACCAGCTTGCCTGGTTCTGTGCACAGTGCCATTTCTCTGGGTCAGTCATTTCATAATCTTTCTTTTTTCTTTCTTATTTTATTTTATTTATTGTTTAAGGTATTACAAATAGTAGTACATGTCTCTTTTTTTCCCCATTGACCTCCCTCCGGCCACCCCTACCCCCCAACACTTGCCCTCACCCCCCTGCCAGTGTCTTGCGCCTGTTGGTTGTGCTTATATGAATGCATACAAGTCCTTCGATTGATCTCTTAGCCCCTCAACCCTCCCCTACCTTCCCTCTGTAGTTTGACAGACTGTTGAACAAAAATAGATAAAGGCAAAGAAGCATCGAACAGACATTTCATCATCTTTCATCCTCATAATACCCCTGTAAGATTAAACTAATTTTGAGATGGAAATTTAATCTCAGAGCAGTTAAATGACTTGCTCAAGATCACATACTTAGTGAAAGAGCTGGAATTTTATTCTAGGATTTTTAGATTACAAAACTCAAACTTTTATTTCTTTTCTTTTTTTAATTTAAATTCTTTATTGGTTAAAGTATTACATAAGTCTCCTTTCCCCCCCCCCATTGACCTCTCCCTGGCCACCCCCACCCCCCAGCACATGCCCTCAACACCCCCCTACACACACACTATTTATTTCCATTGGTTATGCTAATATGCATGCATACAAGTCCTTTGGTTGATCTCTTACACCCTCACCCCCCACCTTTCCTCATAGGTTGGACAGTCTATTCGATGCTTCTATGACTCTGGTTCTATTTTGTTCATCAGTTTATGTTGTTCATTATATTCCGCAAATGAGTGAGATCATGTGATATTTATCTTTCTCTGACTGGCTTATTTCGCTTAGCATAATGCTCTCCAGTTCTATCCATGCTGTTGCAAATGGTAAAAGTTCCTTCTTTTTTACAGCAGCATAGTATTCCATTGTGTAGATGTAACACAGTTTTCTAATCCACTGATCTGCTGATGGGCACTTAGTCTGTTTACAAATCTTAGCTATTGTAAATTGTGCTGTTATGAATGTAGGGTACATATATCCTTTCTGATTGGTGTTTCTGTTTTCTTGGGATATATTCCTAGAATTGGGATTACTGGGTCAAATGGAAGTTCCATTTTTAATTTTTTGAGGAAATTCCATACTGTTTTCCACAGTGGTTGCACCAGCCTGCATTCTCACCAGCCAAACTTTTATTTCTTATACTGTATATGCCACACCTATACAATGTTACAATTGAACAATTATTGCTGAGAACAGAGGCAACACTGATAATAATAATACTTTCAAATTATAGGACATTTTCCATTTCCACAAATTCTTACATTTGTTACATTTGGTCTTTAATTAATCCTGGTAGCCAGGAGACAAAGGAGATAGTTATTGCCCCAGAAAGACCTAAGCTTCCATGTCTCCACTTCTGGGTGGCTCAAATCCCAATTCTTTCACTTCCTGTCTTGTGACTTGATGAAGTCATGTGGTACTATCTTAGCCTTTATTCCATCATATATAAAATGGACATGCAATGTTACTCAGACTCCTTAGTGAATTGTGATGATATTGAATGAGCTCCTGCATGGGCATTGCATTCAATTATTTGCATTACTTCACTCCCCATGATAGAAGTGAGGGAAGTCATGCTCAGATGGCTTAAGTGAGGTGCCCAGGATCACAGAATGCATAGTGCAGCAAGGTTCAGTCCCAAGTCTCTTGAGTGTAGTTTTCTTTTTGAAAATATCCACCATTACTTCTCAAGTGTTGTGTTGATGTGGTTTGAATCAAAGGATTAATTCCCAATGCTGACAGAGAGGAATTGACTTAAAATCAATCATTACGTGTACCATTCCTCTCCCAGTTCGATTAGATATTTCTAGCACATATAATTCAACATGTTGAGAAGAATGAGTGCATTTTATGACCCACCTACTCACACCAAGGTATCATTTTATTTAGTGATAGTTTGAACATTTGTAGAAGAATTTGAAAACTTAAAATAATCACATAGTTTTTATAATATCAATTAGAGATGAAATTTGGATTAGGACCACCCCTTATCTTCATGCTTTTTTGTGGGTGCTTATTCTGAGATTGAAGAGGGCATAAAACTAGTGACCTGTCTTGACCTTTACTACTGGATTAAAATGCCAGGTTGCTGCTGTGGTAACTATACTTAGATCCTGGCAATCAGTAAGAAATTTGAAAGTGCATTGCTACCATAAAAATTGAAGAAAGTTTGCTTACAATTGTCAGGGACAGCCTCTTAATTGAAATTATCTGCCTTTTGGTCTGCTAGAAAGAGTTTGTGTGTCTGCTGGAGGTAGGGCATAAAAAGTGCATATCTTGATGCATATTTTTAAAACATGAAAATGGCTGTGGTTTGAAGCAAAGCTGTTTTCTGCATGAAATTTAAATCAACTTCAACTCAATCTATACTATTCAGAAAGAACTGTGCTATTCAGTGTGTCAGAAAGCCAAGATGCACAGTAAAGATGCAAAAACACTCAAAGAAGATACTTCTGGGATACAACCTAGGCAAACCAGAAAACAACATTATTGAGTAAATGATAGGCAGTGAAAGAAGAATCCAGAAGGTATCAATCATTCTGAATTAATATTCACATTTTGATTTATTCTTACATTCCTCAAACCATATTGAAACGGTAGTATCATAAGAAGAAATATAAATATGAGTGTGTGCATATGTGTGTACATAGGCACATGTAAGTCTGTGTGCAATTTAATCATGGAAAGCAATATAATATATAAATTGAACTGGACTAGGTTGCCTGGGTTCAAATCCCAGCTCCATTATCATTTAGTCATGTGATCTTGGGCAAGTTACTAAAACTCTGTGTCACTCAATTTCCTCATCTGTATAGTGTGAGTAGTAATAGCACCTAAATAATAGGACAAAATGATTAAAGTGCTTATCACAGTTCTTGGTACATAGGAAGTTCTTAATAGACATTAACTGTTGTTATACTTATGATTATTACTGTCATTATTACTGAGTGCTCTGAGTCAGTGACATTTGCACTATATTCTAATTTTCAGCCACTTGGGAAGCCTTTTACTCCATTCCTTGATTTGTCCCAGAGGTTCCCAGTTGGAGCAAGACCTCTTTAGAACTACCAAATGTGGTATACATTGGACATTTCCTCTGTTGATCCACCTACCCCAGCCCCCAAGTATAAAAATTAAGAATTGGTAAAATGTCTTAAATGCATATACTTTTGGTACTAGGCACATCGTGCTCCTTCTTGGAGTTCATCACAACATCTTATCATAGCCACAATTGCACTTTTAATTATATGATTTTTTTAAAAAATTTAAAATATAGGACTTATTAAGTGCCAGGCACTATGCTGAGTGTTTTATATCCACTAGGTAATTGAATATTCACAAACCAATGCGATGTAGGCACTACTATTACCAACATTTTACATAGGAGGAACTGAGGTTCATGAACTGAAACTATGTTCTCACAACCAATAACAGTGGGTTCATGTCATTTTGGGGGAAGGGGGTATAAAGGAAGAAATAACTGCCTCCATTTGCAAACAAAAGAAACATTCATAAGCCTATAACATCCACACCAAAACCACCAGAACTAAGCGACTTCAGCAAAGTCACAGGATACAAGATCAACATATAAAAATCAATTGTATTTCTATGCTAGCTATAAGCAACAAACAATTGGAAATTGCAATTAAAATTCTATTTACAATAGCATCCAAAAACATAAAATACCTAAGAGTAAATTTAATAAAATATGTTCAACTATAAAACAGGGCTAAAAAATTGAAAAATCCTCTATAATAATAAAAGCATAATATGCTAATTAGACCAGACGACCTTCCAGACAAAGCCTGGGCTGCGATGGAAGCCCGGGTCCTGGGTGCCTGTTGGTGGCTGGAGGGAAGCCCGGGTCCCAGGTGCCTGCTGTTGGCCAGAAGGAAGCCTGGATCCCAGGTGCCAAAAAGAAGCTGGTGCCGGCAGCCAGGGGAAGGAAGGCCTACTCTTGCATGAATTTCATGCATCAGGCCTCTAATCCTATATAATAAAGAGGTAATATGCAAATTTACTGTCACATCCTCACACAAGATGGCCACCCCCATGTGGGCACAAGATGGCCACCACAAGATTGCCAGCAGGGGAGAGCAGTTGTGGGAGACCAGGCCAGCAGAGGAGGGAGGGCAGTTGGGGGGGACCAGGTCTTCAGGGGAGGGCTGTTAGGAGTGACCAGGCCAGCAGGGGAGGGCAGTTAGGGGCAACCAGGCTGGCAGGGGAGGGCAGTTAGGGGTAATCGGGCGGGCAGGGGAACAATTAGGCATCAATAGGGCTGTCAGGGGAGTGGTTAGGGGGTGACAGGCTGGCAGGCAGAAGTGGTTAAGGGCAATCAGGCAGGCAGGCAGGTGAGCAGTTGGGAGCCAGCAGTCCCAGATTGTGAGAGGGATGTCTGACTGCCCATTTAGGCCCAATCTCCTGAGGGGTCCCAGATTGGAGAGGGTCCTCACACAAGATGAGGGACAACCCCCCAGTGCACAAATTTCGTGCACCTGGCCTCTAGTATATAATAAAAGCCTAATATGCAAATTGACAGAATGGTGGAATGACCAGTTACCACGATGTGCACTGACCACCAGTGTGTAGATGCTCAACTCAGGAGCTGCCCTGTGGTGGTCAGTGCACACTCACAGGGGGAGCACCACTCAGCCAGATAGCTGGTGAGCGCAGTGGCAGTGGCAGCAGCCTCTTCTGCATCCGCTACAACCAGGCATTTAGGAGTGAGGGGTCCTGGACTGCGAGAGCCCCGGACTGTGAGAGGAATGTCTGACTACTGGCTTAGGCCTCTAGTACCTAAATAAATTGAGATATTATACTCATGCATTAAATGATTGTATGTGGTTAAGTTCTCAATTCTCCCCAAATTTACAGATTCAGTGCAATCCTAGTAAAAATTCCATTAGGTTTTCTTGTAGAAATTGACAGACATATTTTTTAATTTATATGGAAATGCAAATGACCTTGTTTAGCCTCAAAGCAATTTTATTTTATCTTTCTGTGTTTTTTAAAATTTTTATTTAATTTATTTGGGTGATGTTGATTAATAAAATCATATAGGTTTCAAGTGTACAATTCTATAATACATCATCTGTATGTTGTATTGTGTGTTCACCATCCTAAGTCAAGTCTCTTTCTATCCCATTTTCTCCACTTTACCCCTTTCTATCTCATCCCAACCCCTTTTCCTCTTGCAATCACCATACTGTTCCCTGTGCCTATGAGTTGTTTTTTTCTTAATCCCTTCAACCTTTTACAGCCAGCCCCCAACCCCCTTCTCCTCTGACAGTTCTCAGTCTGTGTTCTGTGTCTATGAATCTGTTTCTATTTTGTTCATTTTGTTATTTAGATTCCATATGTAAGTGAAATCATATGGTATGTGTCTTTCTCTGACTGGCTCATTTCACTTAGCATAATGCTCTCCACATCCATTCATGCTATTGTGAAAGGTAAGATTTCCTTCTTTTCTACAGCTGCATAAAATTCAATTGTGTAAATATACAACTGCTTTTTAATCCACTCATTTACTAATGGGCACTTGGGCTGCTTCCAAATCTTGACTATTGTACATAATGCTGCAATGAACACAGTGGCACATATATTCTTTTGAATTCGTGTTTCCGGTTTCCTTGGATATACTCCCAGAAGTGGAATCCTTGGTCATATGGCAGCTCCATTTTTAATTTTTTTGAGGAAACTTTATACTGTTTCCACAGTGGTTGTACCACTCTGCATTCACTGGGTTCATGTCTTGAACCTGTGTCTGGCTGACTCCAGTTAAAACCCCTGAATCTGGATTTTCTACAAACCTGTGGAATATCCAACCCTAGAATCTACCAGACTCAATTGTCTTGTGAAATAACACCTCCTCACAGATAACAGAAGACCAAAACTTGTCCAAAGGATATTATCTGCCCTAATTCCCAGGATAGCCTCTCACCTTTTGTAAAATCATCACTCGAGTAATTTCCTGAGTTATAACTGTGGATTGCTTTGGTATACACACACACATGAATAACTGCTTCTGAAATATTATAACAAGCACATTATCAGTTTTCTAATCAGGTGGAACAGAATTCTTTTCTAAATTCCCATTTTTGTGCATGCATAAAAGAGAATTCATCTAAATAAGTAAACATGTGAATAAAATGTCAGGAACTAGCCCCGCCCTTCTGTGAAATAAACACTTTATTCCCTTGCCTAGGCAAATCATTCCTGATACTGCATATCTGCTTCTATTTCCTTTGTCTAATAATGCATTTCAGACTGCCTTTAATTATGATCAGGCTTGACTATGAATCCCTTGATTTTTTTTTCTGGGAGTAAAATAACATTTAAATAGGTTTTAAAAATAAGAATGAAATTTCAGAAGACAGGCTATTATAGAACATACTGTATGGCAAAATATAAGTATGAGCACGTAGTTGTAAGAGCATCTTAGTAAACACATTGCTGAGTGAACTATGAAAAATAATCCACTGAGGTGCCATTTTCCTTTACTCCTAAGCACTAAGTTAAGAGAGCATTGCCATAAAGTAGATATGCACTGTTAAATATATTTGTGTGTGTTTTTAGAATATCTGTTTCAGACCAAATAGACTAATATTTTTCCTTCCCTTGCTAGGAAAAATACACTGTAAGGAATTTAGGTAAGTGATATATTAAAAGAAAGTTTAAAACAGTTTTAGAAGATAATTATGAGCAAAGACTTACCTTTAGCAAGTTGATTCTGAATGTGATATAAATTAACTAAAAATAGAATCAAACAGGTTCAATTAAATCTTTCCAATATTTTATATAATTTAGAACTTGAAATCCATTGTATTTGTTAATGGCACCTTTATTATTAAAAGAGCCTAAAACTGTAGGTAAATTAATATATCAGTACAAGCAAATGTGTTCTGGAAAGTGATCCTTCTCTAGACAGCATGAATTATCCTGGTTAAGAGACCACCTCTGTGGGAGAGTAATTCTCTCAAACACCATTCTATACATAAAGTTTTATGTAAAACTCCTAAAAATCCTTTTCCAAAATTTTAGAATAATAGGAAGTATTCCTAAACATACATCCTTCTATTGCTCTTGCTAAAACTTTTAGATATGGATTAAAGTAACTTGACTTTAAAATATGTTTAAATTAATATTTGTTGTCTTTTAACTCTGTATTAAAAATTTTGGTGATATATAATGAGACAGTTCATTGTCCACATCAGGCCATGTCAAACCATTTCTAGTTTGAAGCCATTAAACAATTCCCCCCATTTGAAACTATAGTGTAAAACCTTTTTCTTAGCTTAATTCCAATAATGTAAAATGTGCATATATGGAAAGGTTTCAAGACAATGTTTATCATAAATTGAATTTCAATAGCTCCTTCTTCTCAAAAGAAGGCAAGGGACAAAGCAGATGAATCATGACAGTCTCTCATAATGAAAAAATTGAGACAATGACCATTCACATGCCCACTCCATTGTAGTGTAATTTGGCTGCTTGATAGTTATCACTGGATGATTATATCTCACAATTTACATGGAAGAGAAAAAGAAGACATACAGAGATGTGTTTTTTTTTCACTTGAAACAAACCTGTCACAAAAATTCTAGCATATATTTCCAAACAGAATAAAAGGTAATTTTTCACTCTTAAAAAGAACCCTTCACTTTGAAAATTATTCACTGCAATTTTCCTCTAAATAAGAAGCTCATCTCATGCATTTATAATATGGTTTGATTTTCAAAACATCAATTTACATGCACTTTCCAGAAACAAATCTATTGTGCAAAGTGATGCTTACTTGTATAGCATAAAAGATATTTTTTTAAAAAAATTGGAGTCCATGGCAAGAGTTTGCTCATCATTAATATTAATTATTTATAGTCCAATAACTTTGCTAACACAAGTAGAGATAGAGATGCTGCAGGCTGCCTCAGAAGTAGTTCCATAATGTTCATTCATAATTAGTGAAACGCCATATTTTAGCAGCAATCATATACAACCTTATTCTTGTTCTCATGGGAGCCTAATTCTTCAATCCCTTTCCCCCCATTCCATGAGCTGAAAATCTAGAAACAAATTAGTGAGAATATTAGAGCAGATTTCATGAATTAACATTTGAAATAGAATATAATCTTTGGTGTGCAGAATATTCACACCCAACATGAATTGGACAGGTCAGTAACTAAAAACGTGGCATAACATCTCTCAAAACATGAATTTTTTAAAGAACCCTGTGTGGAAAGGTTACCTTGGAATTATCATTTCAAATATAGTAAAATGCCTTTGAAAAGGGAGCCAGGGCTGAGCTATGCAACATCATTTGAAATCTGTGCACCCAGGAAGTGTAAGCACATCTGGAGTGCAGAAGACACACCTCCCTGCTTTCACTGGGATGTTTTCAATAAGGTGCTGGATGGCTTGGCTTTTTAAAGTAAATGTATTAAGTCTTTTTTGGAGAGAGGGTCAAACCACGCAGGGACATTTAGAGCAATACAGAGATTGACTGTTATGTGCATATCAATTCTTCTATGATGCTTTCTTTAGGGAACTCATTTCCTCTACATGAAAATAAACAGCCCCGGAAATAAATACAAGCATTTAAGTAAGCCCCCAAATAACTTGGCTAAACAAAGTTTGAACTTCCATATGGAATTGAGCTTGAACAGTATATCAAAGGTTTTTCTGAGCTGATTATACAGGGTAAATCCTGGGTCTGTTATTTGTAGAACATTGATTTCAGATATTTTTTTAAAAATATGCTTTTATTGATTTTAGAGAGAGAGGAAAGGAGAGGGATAGACAATCAGAAATATTGATGGAAGAGAAACATTGACTGGCTGCCTCTTGCATACTTCCCACTGGGGATCAAGCTCGCAATCTGAGCATATGCCCTGACAACCTCTTGGTTTATACATTGATGCTCAACCACTGAGCCACATTTGCCAAGCTCAAATATTTTTAATGTAATCATCTCAGATAATTTTCAAGAACATGTTATGCTTCTAAACTTTAAAAAGAAAAGGTCAATTTCTGTATTCCATGTGACCACCAGGCAGGTTGGCAAGAGAGTTAAAAATGTGGCTCTGGGTGATTATTTTGAAATTATCAGTATATTGACTCTTACCTCCCAATTGAAAATCAGGTTTTTACTGCACTTTAAAAAGATTTATTATTAGTGTCAAAAATATCCTTGGAAACTTTGGCTGTATGATTTTATTTATGCCATGCAAATGATGTCAATATTTGAGGCAAGTATATTCAGAGGGAAAGAAAATAACCTCTTTTCTGTCAATTATGTGGATGTGTAAGGCAAAATTATTTTAGATATGAGATAATCTAGATTTCACCTTTTCTAAGTTCTCTATCATAAAGTTTACTAAAATAGTTACCACAGAATACTGTTATTTAGAACAAAAAGGACATTTATGATCCAATATATTTGGGAACCAGTGGGTTAAAAAGAAACTAATTTTTTTCTTGTAGGAATTTTTTGAGCCTTTAATATGCTAATATTCACTGTATTTCTACAGGTGGAGTTAGAATAGGAATTGTTTCCAAAACTAAGTTGGCGTTAGAATTTTTTCCCCAGAATTCCCTCCTGACATTGTGGGGAATTTCAGGCCATGGAGATCTGGATAACTAAGTCATTACAGAGTTCTCCATGCATACAGGGGTGGACAAAAGTAGGTTAATAATAATAATAATAATAATAATTACAATAATTACTAAACAAATCTACACTAATAAAAGAGAAACATGGTAATTAGCGTATGACCGCTATCCTTCCGATTGGCTAATCAGCATATCCTTATGCAAATTAACTGTCAGCCAAGATGGCGGCCGGCAGCCAGGCAGCTGGAAGCGAACATGAGGCTTGCTTGCTCCAGGGACTGCAGACTGCAACATTCCCCACCTGACTTGCCGGCCTCTGAGTTGCAACTCTAAGCAACTATGTACTATGTTGCAAATGTAGAAGCTAAACAAAACCCCAGAAATCAGCTTTCAGCCTGCCGGATCTCAGAGCTGAAGTTATACATTGTTTCGATTATAGAACGGCAAACAAACCAGATACGAAGCCTCAGAGCTAGAGCCAGAGCTAAAGCTGGCCCAGAATAAAATAAAAAAAAGAGAAAAAAAAGGAGTGGTTGGGAGCTTCAGTCAACAACCGCCAGCCTGAAAGCAGCCCTCAGCCCCTCACCCAGACTGGCCAGGCACCCCAGTGGGGACCCCCACCCTGAAGGGTGTGTGACCAGCTGCAAACAGCCATCATCCCCTCATCCAGGCTGGCCAGGCACCACAGTGGGGACCCCCACCCTGATTCAGGACACCCTTCAGGGCAAACCAGCCTGCCCCCAGGCCTCTATCCTATATAGTAAAAGGGTAATATGCCTCCCAGCACCGGGATCAGCGGAGCCGCGAGGCCTCCTGGCACTGGATCAGCGTGACAGGGGGCAGCGCCCAAACCCCCTGATCGCCCTGCAGCTCTGTGTGTGACAGGGGGCGGGGCCACAACCTCTCCATCGACCCTGCCTTGAGTGTGACAGGGGGCGGTGCCCCAACCCCCCAATCGGCCCCACCCTGAGCGTGACTGAGGGTGGCATCGCAACCTCCCGATCCGCCCTGCTCTGTGCATGACAGGGGGCGGCGCCCCAACTCCCCAATCAGCCCTGCTCTGAGCCCGACCAGGGGCTGCACCCAGGAGCAGGCCTAAGCCAGCAGGTCGTTATCTCCTGAGGGGTCCCAGACTGCGAGAGGGCACAGGCCGGGCTGAGGGACTCCCCCTTCCCCCCCGAGTGCACAAATTTTTGTGCACCGGGCCTCTAGTAATATAATAATAAACTGTGTTTCACATACTCACAACTGTAAACCTACTTTTGTCTGCCCTTGTATGTAGACTCAATTTCAATATTTACCTGGAGTAGAAATGCTCATTACTTTTTATCTTGCTACCCTCACTACACTTTTCCTCTAGTTGCCCCACCAGCTGAAAAAGTATGTCTTAAGTCAAATGTCCCTTTTAGGCAACTTAGTGAAATTCCAATTTTTATTGAAAACAAGTGGAGACTTTATTTTTGTATTAACAATATGAAAGGTGTTCTCAATTCCCACCAACTTTCACCCTGAAATTTCTTCTGTGAAAAGCCTTTTGTTAGGTTTTTTTTTCTTCCCAGACTACCTGCAACTGTAAGTTGTCTCCTGGGTGGTTGACTACACCCACAGATTGTCTTCCCTCATTGTGGGGAGAAAAGCTGACTGAATAGAGAAATAAATGTTGTATACTCGCTGAACATTCATGAGAGATAATTTACTACCATGTTTTATAAACCCAGGGACTGAATATGCTTAAGAGCTTTTTATTAGATATTGCCAAGAGAGATAATAGTTCTATTATCCTGGTGGTTTTTGAGACCATTCAGAATGCTGGCATTATTGAAAATGTAGTAATGAAGTCAACTCTCAAATCAAAGTATGTGGATTGTACATTTCAAACTGTGTCTCCCAGCTGGCAGCTCTGGACTGTCCTCCACCTTTCCTTTTTGTGAATATGTGTTTAGACTGCAATCTTGCATAACATTAGATTGAGAAAAAACTTTGGGAGGGAGGTTGCATTACACACAATCCAGAGTATAAAAGAAAGAATATCCCATTTTGCCCTGGTTTTCTGTGTGCTACTAGGCTGATATATTCCCTCCTAAACAGCCAAATCATATATTCAAAGCCAAGAATGTATCCTTTTTAGAAGTAACTTGATAAAAGATCTCCTATTATTAAAAGCACTTAGTATGTAGTTAAGCTTGTATAAGACCCTACACTGGAATTTCTGATCTACACACTTAAAACAAAGATATTTTCCATGTACACAGTACTCCATTTAATTATCATTTTAAATTACTTTATTGACTAAACAGTTATGAACCCATTTTAAAATAATCCCTGTAACATACAAGTAATTTATAATTTTTATTATGTCTTATCTCATTCACATCAAGCTTGATAGGACATAAAAGTACTCAAAATATTAATGGGTAGCAGAGATAAGTTCTGATTAGTTTACTCTTTCTGCCTTTACCAATTACATATTGTTCTTTGTATTTTTTCCTGATATATACTAATACTCATAATAGTAATATGCATTATGTAAAATTTGTAGAGAGAGAAAAAATGGTTCAGTGATTGTATTTGGAATCTATACTATCTATACTAATAAATTGGTAATATGCTAATTAGACCAGACATCTTCTGGACATCCTTCCAGACAAAGCCACAGTGGCTGGGCCAAGGCAGAGGCAGTTAGGGGCAATCAGGCCATCAAGGAGAGCAGTTAGGGCGATCAGGCCAGCAGGGGAGAGCAGTTAGGGGTGATCAGACTGGCA
>NW_005871088.1:4521495-4556524 GCF_000147115.1 Myotis lucifugus | reverse complement strand
AGTAGCTATGACATACACTGACCACTAGGGGGCAGATCTCAACGCAGGAGTGGAAACCACAGGCATGGAAACATGGAGCAGGCTGATGAATCTCAGAGGGAAGGGAGGAGGGGGGAGAGTAGGAAGAGATTAACCAAAGACTTTATACTAGCATGCATACTAGAGGCCCAGTGCATGGATTCGTGCACTGGTGAGGTCCCTTGGCCTGGTGTGTGGGGATTGGGCCAAAACTGGCTCTCTGACATCCTCTGAGGTGTCCCGGATTGCAAGAGGATGCAGGCCAGGCCAAGGGACCACACTGGTGCACGAATCCATGCCCCGGGGCTTTTAGATATTTTAAAAAAGCCACCTTTAAAAAAAATGGGGGGAACTCCAAAATTTGAACTTTTATTTTCTGGGATTAAGCCTCTGCTTTTAGATTTTTCTCATGCATCATTATTGCTACTTATTTTACACATGTATTTCAGACACACATTTTTGCAACTATCATGTTTCTCAGCTATTAGTAAGGTTAAACAAATTAATTTGGCAATAGAAGAATGATCTACCCAAAAATAACAAAGATGAAAATAAAAAGTGCTGAGAAGCTTGTATGAATGGGTAGTTTGTAAGACCACCCTACTTGAAGTTGGAAGTTGCTAGGAAAAGATGACTACAAATCATACACCTAGATCTTGCTAAACTCACTGCCTATACATCAAATTTGTCTTTGCATTATCTTTTTATTTTAGTGTTTTAAATTTATTAAGGTGACATTTAATTATAAAGGTTTCAAGTGTAGATTTCTATGATACATGATCTGTATGCCCACCACCCAAAGTCAAATCATCTTCCATCACCATATATTTGGCCCTCTTTACCCTCTATTACCTTCCATACTTCTTCCCTCTGGTAACCACCATACTGTTGTCTGAGTCTATGAGTTTCAGTTTTATATTCCATATATGAGTGAAATTATATGATTCTTAGTTCTTCCTGACTGAGTTATTTCACTTAGCATATATCTCAAGGTTCATCCATGTTGTTGCAAATGGAAGTATTTCATTTTTCTTATGGCTGAGTAGTATTCTATAGTATATATGCACTACATGTACATATTTAATGCAACCCCCATCAAAATCCCAATGTCATTTTTTTTAAGAAATAGAATTTTAAAAATCATCGGGTTTGTATGGAACCACAAAGACCCCAAATACCCAAAGCCATCCTGAGATGGGTTGGTGGGGGCGGGGGAGACAAAACAACAATAACAAATCAAAGTCATAGGTATCATATTACCTAACTTTAAATTATACTACAGAGCAACGATAATCAAAACAGCATGGTATTGGCAGAAAAACAGACATACAGACCAATGGAACAGAATTGAGAGCCCAGAAATAAAACCACATCCATATGGGCAAATAATTTTTGACAAAAAAGAAACAAAAACACACAATGGAGTAAAGAATGCCTCTCCAATAATGATGCTGGGAAAATTGGAAGGCCACATGCAAAAGAATGAAACTAGACTACAGTTTGTCCCCATGTACAAAAATTAATTATTTGCATTATCTTGATTACTTGCACTAGGAAGTGACCATCCAGCTGCATTTAGTTTACAAAATCTGGTTGATTGACTCTTACTCACTGAGGTTTTGGATCTCAGATTGAAATATCATTAAGTCCATGGCTGATGTGGCTCAATTGGTTAGGAGTTTTCCCATGCAACCCTTTTCCAACAACGGCTGCTTGATCCAACCCAGGTCAGGCCACATGCTTGATCCCAGGTAGAGGGTGTGCAGGAGGCAGCTGATTGATATTCTGCTCTCACACAATGTTTTCCTCTCTTCTTCTCCTTTTATCTCTATTTAAAAATCAATTAAAAATCTTTTAAAAAGGGAAATATTCAGGCCATAGCAATTATTTTTTCAAGGGCATTTAAAGGCACACCAGTAAACTTCCAATCTAGGTTTATGGTTATTCTTTGAGGAAATATCAAGGGTAGATACAAATGCCCAGTAATCTCAACTTGTAAAATCATCTTATTGTACACATGCTTCTCACTTAGTTGAGCCTTCTTTTACTGTTATTGTATTTTCTTTGTCCACAGGGAAAGAGGGGGTAGGGTGGGAATGATGCTGGACATCTAGGTAGCAATGTGAGAAGGAATGTATATTTCCATCTAGAAGAGAAGTAGAAATTAGATTTTTAGAAGTCAGAAGATTCTTATGTTTGCCATAAGATAAAGTCCTCTGGGCAAATCAACCCCAAGTGGCCCTGGCCTTGGGGCAGAAGATCTTTATTTGCTTCTCTTTCACTGAAGTTGAGTTCTGATAAAAGCCAAGAGAGAAATAAATTGAAAAGTTTCAAGCAGGAGCTCAGAATTGCTAATGTTGTACTGTGTGCCCTTTGTTAAGGTTCGGTGCCCCCTGTGCATGTCTTCATCATTTGGTGTATGGCCCATTAGGGATATTTAACTCAAAGAGAAGTAGGTAGAATACTGATTGAATTTGACTCTGCCAGTTGGCCTACCTTGAAAGCACAGAGTGAATTGGCTTCAATGGGTGACTGATGTGGTTTTTCAAAAGGATGTCTAACTCCAGCTGGTTGGAGATCCAACTCAGTGACTTCAGACCAGCCAAAAAAAAGTGGAAAGACTCTGAGAACTAGGAGTCTTATTGATGGTGTGGTTAATACAGACAGCAGTGTTGCTTCTGCAGAGGTAAGCATTGCTATTGAAGGTGAGCTCAATGGTTTGACTTTCCCCCAAATTCCACAAACATAACAGTCTGAATAGTATTTCTTTTTCACCAACATGCATTTCAGTATTATAGAAACAGGTATAGATTTATGCAAATGAATCTGGCTTTATACAACAAATTGCTGCCGTGAGATATATTTTAGAATTATTTCCTAGATCAAGTTAATAGGTATACATAGATTGATTTATGAATCAGCTAAAGCTTTATGATTAGAAAACTGTGGGACATCTACACAATGGAATACTATGCTGCTGTAAAAAAGAAGGAATTCTTACCATTTGCAACAGCATGGATGGAACTGGAGAGCATTATGCTAAGTGAAATAAGCCAGTCAGTAAAAGAAAAATACCACATGATCTCACTCATTTAGGGATAATAAAAAACATTATAAACTGATGAACAAAAATAGATACAGAGACAAAAGCATCAAACAGACTGTCAAACTACAGCAGGAAGACTGGGGAGGGTTGGGGGGAGGTAAGAGTTCAACCAAAGGACTTGTATGCATGCATATAAGCATAACCAATAGACGCAAGACACTGCCGGGGTGGGTGAGGGCATGTGGCGGGCGGGGGGGGGGGTAGGGGAGGCTGGGGGAAGGTCAATGGAGAAAAAAAGGAGACATATGTACTACTATTTGTAATACTTTAAACAATAAAAAAAGATAATCCAGCAGAAAAAAAATTTTAAAAAAGCTTTATGTTACCTACCATTGTAACTGGACACATTTTTTGCAAGCAACATAAAAGTTGTTCATATAATATTTTCATTATTTTCAGTAAAAGTAAAGCAAAATAGAAACAAATCCATTGAATTTAGCCACCATTAACTAACATTAACTGTAATTTTTCTGACAAGCTCGTCTCATCTGATGATGAATGAAACATTGGGAAAAGTTACCTAAAAATTGCATGAACACTAATAAAATATGTCCCTGTATTTTGAGTATGCCCAGTTCAAACATCTATAATAGAACCATTTATAATGTGTTAGCAGCCAGAGCTCCATCTTCTTTTAAATAAATTTATTTGTCTACTTCTTGTGAAACTTTAACTCACTGTAAGAAGACTCATGACATTTCACTGCACTAGGTGGGTCACAAATGGAATAATGTGAAATAACGTTATCAGGGTACTGAAGAAAATGAAATGGCAATAATGGATTTTACAGTAAAATTTGATAGTCCTCTAAAGATCAATGAGTGTGTTTGTTTACTTTGAAGTGAAAGGACAAAAGCTTCATAATGGAACCCAGAGAAACACCTGAATAGGAGGAATCTTTGTCAGATAAAATGAACAGCTTTCCTTTCTAAGGTGAATTCAGAAAATATACCATGTACTTTGCAGCAGGAAGAAATAGCCTAGGTACTGCTGTGATAAAGTCATTGTAAAGCTACCCTGGAATGAATGAAAGTCCTCTCATAGCCACACAGAATAAAACAAGCTGTGAGTCACAAGGGTCTCCTCCTGCCCCAAGCATTGATTGAAAGGGCACTTTAGGAAGGGAGAAAGAAACAGCTGGGCATCTTCATTTGCATCACCAAACACTAATGATGGAGGCACATTTATGGAGACACTGTGTACACAGAATAGCTTCAATTAAAAATAAATTATTTTACACTGGCCTTTACCCCACCAGGATTAAAAAAGACAGACAAAACAAAGACCATTTATCTATGTAAAAATACATTACTTTAAAAAAAATGAGGCAGAGTGAATTATATAACAGTAAGCAAGAAGCATGGGTCTCCTATGGTTTTAACTTTTTGCAAGCAGTGCATTTTAGACCTCATGAAGACATATGTTTGTTGAAATAAGGTAAATATGAATGATGTTTAGAGTTTGCATGATCTAGTAGCTGAAACTACGAGCAGTTTTCAGAACTCCTTATGACTTTTAGATCAAACTGGGTTAGCAGGGACCAAAATAAATGGTTGTTCAGTATTTTTGGGCCTTGATTCAATGAGTTGGGGGTTTGAGTTCAATGCCTATGGAAAGATGTTCCACAGACAAAAAAGGAGGCTTTTAATTGGCACTAATTAGCACTCTTGTTGGCAGGGAGTGATTGACAAGGTTATTTCAATGGCAAGCCCCGCCCCCAGACTCCCAGAGTTGTTCTTTATAGGACAAGGGGAAGGCAATGTAGGTAAACTTATGCTCTTAGCCTTCAAGGATTATTTGTGCCCCCAAACAAAGAGAGACTTCACATTTCTAAGCTGTCAAACTTAGTAAGATTCTTTGCCTGTGATATACATTGGTTTTTATTTTTAATTAAATAAAGTATAATTAGTAGGAAACAATCAATATGGTAGAGTGACAGGAGCTTTTTTGTTGGTTTGTTTGTCCCTGCTTGAAAAAGCAGAAGCAAAAGGGAAAAACGCCATAGTAAGGAAGAGAAAAACAATCTCAGCATATTGTAGATATTCACGCTAGTATAGAACATAGATAAAATTTGGTACTGGCACAGATCCCTACAATGTGCCATGCAACACATCTTTTTAATTCACTGTTTCTAATCATTTCCATCTGTAAAATGGGAAGGCCCATCAGCCTCATAAGATAGATAAATTATTGCTAAAACAAGTGATGTTGGAGAGTTAGTGTGTCATGAAGAAGGAAACTTCTTGCTGCATTCTAATAAATATTAAGCAAAGCTATGTGGAAATATGCTTTAAGAATCTGCAAGTGCTCTTTGCTCTATAATTATAAGCTTGAGAATTATGCAAAAGTAATTATTTTTGCATTTATTCCATTTAGTGCTAATAAGGAACTCATGGAATGGATTAAAACCCTTTGTTGTTGTTGTTTTTTGTTGTGTTTTTGTTTTTGTTTTAGTAACATGACTATTTTTTTTTATATTATAGCATGATGGTGTACATTTCTGAAGAGCTAGAGGTATTAAACATAGATTAAGCCCTTTTTTTTCTCCCAGGAAGACTACAGGATTAGAGCTCCAAAACAAAATAGACCCAAAGAATTCCCAACCACAAGGCCCATGTATGTGAGAAATCATATGTGGGGTTGAGTTGGGGTGGTCAGATTCCTGAGAATGTGTTTTAAAGGAGAAACCATTTGGGAAGTGAAGAGATCAGGATAGGGCAGGGAGAGACAGCCAAGCAAGTCAGTGGTCTCAACTGGAGCCTGGCTTCAGCCTGATCCTTTTTGTCCCTTGTCAGTCAGTCATTAAGGGCTTTCTACCCAAGAGCAAGCAAGGTGGCTCTATTTCTGCCAAAGGCAGTTCTCAGAAGAAGAGCCCATCTGGAGGGCCCTGGAGGAGGACCCATGGGAGCTAAAGGGCTGGTGCTCCAGTCTAGTAATGGGGATGTAGGGAGGCTTTCCACTCCAGGACTTCAGGTTTGTAGAGCCAGGTAGCTTTCTACCAAAGCAGGGTCTTTCAGTTACTGAGCAATTTTCAGAAAAGCAAAATTTAATTGAACAGAATAAAATCCATCCCTGAATAACACAATTAGAATATCATTTAATGATCAGCAAAAGTATGCACATAGATGACCTATGCAGTATCTAAGATCAAGGGGTCTACAGGTTGCTTCCTTCTAAGGGCTATGAGGGAAGAATCTTTTTCAAGCCTCTCACCTTGGCTTGTAGATGGCTGTAGTCGCCCTGTGTCTTTTCACATCATCTTCCCTCTATATATATCTCTTTGTATAAATTTCCCCTTCTCAAAAGGACACCAGTGGTATTGGATTAGAGCCTACCCTAATGACCTCACTTTAACTTGATTACCTCTGTAAAGATCCTATTTCCAAATCAAGTCATGTTCTGAGGTACTGAGGTACTGAGGTTTAGTACTTCTTTAGACATGATTGGGGTGGAGTGGGAGGTGGCAGAATTCAACCTCTAACAAGCCCATTTCCTGAATTTGCCTTTTCTGAATAGGAACAATTCTAATGACCTTTGTTGAAAGTTATCCCTCGGATGACAATAGTAATGGAGTTGTTCAGTTCTGCCCCATCCCAGACAGTGGGAATTTGGGGTGTGAAATCACTCCTGCAGGAAAATAACCTTTGAGCTCCTTTTTCCTCTGCCCTCTCTGGATGACATGGATTTAGGAAGCTGTCTCAGGAGGCATCTGCAAGTAGTAATTTCCTAATAACATTGTTACTGCAATTACCAAGTTAAGGAAAGCCTTCTCAATGACTACTTGGGCAATTGATAAATTAATAAAAATATAAAAAGCAGATTAACATTTTCCTGTGGAGACAGAATATTTGTAGGAAGTAGCCCCCACCTTCTTTGTAAGGAGGTCTGTGCCATGGATAGTGGATTTTCCTAGTGTCTTTAGCCAATCCCAGCTTCTGACTGGTATTTTCCTGTGCTAGTTTATTCTTTGGCTTTGCGATGGGACTTTATGCCAAGAGAACCCGCTGGAGACTAGAGAAAGATCAGGCTGTTGTCCCACATTCTCTCTCCACTAAATCATAGTTTTATTTGGAGAGAAAGTGGCTATTGTGAAGCTGTCAAACTGAGTCAAGCTAAATGGGCTGAAGTGAAGGCTCCTATTAACAATAGCAGCTATCTCTGTCAGATGCAAGCTTTGCAGACAGTTTACAAGGCAATTTGGCCCTGATGGGTGGACGATTAAACATAACAAAAGGCAGGAAGAATGAAAGGGGGAAACACATATTACTTTGTAGTCCAAAAGCCAAGGGGGCAGCCAAATATTCCACACTTGAATCTAGCCCCTGGCTAGTGTGGTAGCCCCAGGGACAGGTGTCTTCCCTGAAGAAGCCCTGAATGGTTTCCTTGGCCAGGTTTGAGAATGGAAGGTGGGCAGTTGGCTAGATCTGTGTTGAATTCAAGGTCTGTGTCAAGTTCTTAATGCTGATGATTGGAAACAGAGTGTTCCCAGTAGTAGATATGTGCATGGGAATTCTCTCTATGTGAAAAGGAGCCATATGGACAGTTTTTATAGTATCATATCTAAGACTGAAGGTTAGAGGATAGACAACCAGAAGAAGATTAAAGGAAAATTCTCTCTCAGCTCAAGGGAACTCTGATCTAAATTGGGATTGTGATGTAACATTTGCATTACCATGGAAGCTGCACACTAGCGCTAGGCCCTGATAGGAGCCAGCCTGCATAATCCCACATGTCAGAGTCTGGAAAGTCAATTACCTGCTGGAGCACCAGGCTAGGCACAGACTCACCAGAGGAGAAACCACTATCATCCTGGGCAGTCTTCACATCAGATCAGCAAGAACTAACTCCTTTTCCCTACCTAAAAATAGGGAAAAGGAGTTGCAGAGTCCCACTTTACCTGTGTTTCATGAATTGCTGCATAAAATGACCAAATCTTTAACCTCACCCCAGCTCCTCCTTTAACTGCTAAAATATGAGACTCCTTCCATCAGTCCTGACCTCTGCTTAGATCAACTCATTCAAATTTTCAGCCCACATTAAACAATCTGCCTGTGGATGTTATATGATACTAAAGGCCCGGTGCACGAAAGTCATTCATGGGGGGGGGTCCCCTCAGCCCAACCTGCACCCTCTCCAATCTGGGACCCCTCAGGGGATGTCCGACTGCTGGTTTCAGGCCTAAAATCGGCAGTCAGACATCCCTCTCACAATCTGGGACTGCTGGCTCCTAACTGCTCACCTGCCTGTCTGCCTGATTACGCCTAACTGGCCCCCCTGCCAGCCTGATCACTCCCAGCTGCCTCTGCCTACCAACCTGGTTGCCCCTAACTGCCCCCTCTGCCAGCCTGGTCACCCCCAACTGCCCGCCCTGCTGACCTGGTTGCCCCCAACGTCCCCCCTGCTGGCCTGGTTGCCCCCAACTGCCCCCCCATGCTGGCTTAGTCGCCCCCAACTCCCCCCCGTTGGCCTGGTTGCCCCTCACTGTCCCCCCCTGCCGGCCTGGTTGCCCGAGGCAGCCTGCTGTTTGGTTGTTTGGTCATCCCTCATTAACCCCCCTGCCGGCCTGGTCACCCCACGCAGCCTGCTGCTCAATCATTTGGTCATCCCTCACTAACCCCCCTGCTGGCATGGTCGCCACACTCAACCTGTTCGGTCGTCCGTTTGGTTGTTTCAAATGTGACGGCCCCTGGCTCTTTATATATTAGATGAAGGACAGGTGATTTGTTCTGTTGAAATGGGGCCTCTACATAGATGGGTTCCTTTCTTTACTAGGCTTCAGTTTGGAAATTCTGAAGTCAAGGAGAGGTTAGAGCGTCTTTGCTGAAGCTTTCTTGGCTTGGTCCCTCCCCCATCCAGATAGCTGTCTCTTTAATGTAATGCTTTGTGTCTCCCAGAAAAGACAGAGCCCCTTTCCCTTGGTGAATTTTCTGCTGGCTATATCACTTGTAGTTTTAACATAAGAAAAATGGAGGAAGAAAGAGATTATGTGGGAGGAAAATAGTTATTTTTCTCTCAGCATTTTTCTCCATAGATGTGAGTAGGAATGCCTCTGAGACCTTCTGTCAACCTGTCATGCAGGTTGTGGTTAGGGACAGAGGCTTTGGCATCAGGCTGGTGTGGATTGTCATCCCAGCTCTCCCTCCCCCACTTAGCTAGCTGTGTGCCTTTTAAAAAAATTAGTAGGTTTGTTGAGCTTCATATACCATAAAATTCACCCTTTTGAAGTGTATAATTCAATGACTTTTAGTAGTCACAGAGTTGTACAACCATACTATCTAATTCCATAACATTTATATCACCCTGGGAATCCCTGTACCATTAGCAGTTACTCCCCATTCTCCCTCACCTCAGCCCCTGGTAACTAGAAATCTACATTCTATCTCTATACATTTGCCTATTTTAGATATTTAATATGAATGGAATAATTCAATATGTGGCATTTTGTGCCTGGCTTCTTTCCCTTAGCATAAGGTTCATCTATGCTGTAGTGTGGATCAGTACTTCAGTTCTTTTTATGGCTGAATAATATTCCATTGTATGGAGAGACAACCTGTTACTTATCCATTCACTAGTTGATAGACATTTAGGTTGTTTCCAGTTTATGTCTGATAGCTAATAATATTGATTATCTTTTCAACTGCTATTGACCATTTGTACATCTTCCTTGGAAAAATGTCTATCCAGATTTTTGCCCATTCTTTAATTGAGTTACCTATCATTTTATTGTTGAATTTCCAGGCTTCTTTATATATTCTAGATATGAGAATGTTATTAGCTAAATGATCCACAGGTATTTTCCCCCATTCTTTGAATACTATTCTTAATTTTTCTAAGCCTGTGTTTTATTACCTAAAAAAAGAGAAAAACAAAAGCACAACCTCCCAGATTTCATGGAAAGAGTCAGTGAAATGATCCATTATCATACTTAGTGAAGTGAATGTCTGGCATACATTACGCTTACCTGAATAAGTCTTAGTTATTGTTACCTAGTATTAGCTAACTTAGATTTATTCTGAGACAATGGCAAAGTATGAGCCTTCAAGTCATAATAACATATATAATGATGACATGAAAAGTACAGAATGCTTTGATTTTCCTAACATGTTATTCCTAGAATGACTGAAGCAGTTCTATTTGGGGTGAATATATTTTATTTTTAATATATTTATAGTTTTAGAAATTAGCTTATAACTACTGGTCAGTATTGGAATATGTCATTCTTCATATATCTATATTTATAGCTATTTCTCCCTCCATCTAGACATGAATATGAGTCTATGATTAACACACCTATATTGGGGCAGGTATTCAGAATGGGCACTTTCTTACTAAAGCCAAATCATGAAAAACTAGATATTTTATTTCCTAAGATGTTTACCTACTGTATGTAAAACCTACGCTGATGACTCCCTGTTGTCTATTAAACTGCTTTTTTCAATCCGAGACCTGCTGATTTTCTCTTCAGTAATTATTTTAGTACTGCTTCTGAATGTGTTGATATAAGAACCAGGCTCTAGTGCAGCCGTGGGCAAACTATGGCCCGTGGGCCAGATCCGGCCTGTTTGAAATGAATAAAACTAAAAAAAAAAAAAAGACCGTACCCTTTTATGTAATGATGTTTACTTTGAATTTATATTAGTTCACACAAACACTCCATCCATGTTTTTGTTCCGGCCCTCCGGTCCAGTTTAAGAACCCATTGTGGCCCTCGAGTCAAAAAGTTTGCCCACCCCTGCTCTAGTGTGTCCTGATATCAGTAATAATAGAAGTAGTAGCATTTATTAAACACTCATAATCACAATCCTTTTACATATTATTTCATTTATGCTTCACAACAACCATGGATAGTAGATATTAGCAGCCTCATTTTAAAGACAAAAAAATGAAGGCTTAGAGAGGTTAATCAGCTTGCCTAGATTTGCACAGCTAGTAAATGCAAGAGCCCAGACTGGACCCCCTAGCCCATCCAATTTGCTAGTCTTTGCTCTTTCCTTAGAATAGTAATGCCTCTTAGGAGGTTGGATTTACCAGAGCCCTTAATCATTAGGCACCTGTATTATTCCTATGTCTCAGAATTATAAAGCCAATCCCTTCTAATCCATTGATAAATGTAGTACTTAACAATTTAGATATGTACGCCACTGACTTAGTAAGAGTGTGTCCTCCCCTATCTTGACAATCCTCCTAACTCAAAAACCCAGCTTTTCTTTTGGAGTCAATAGCAGTGCTAATATGATGGCTTTATGTGTATTCAGCAGGGTCACAGAGTTAAGAAATATCCACAATATATTGGCAAGCCACAAAGGATTCATTTATAGTAAGTTGAAGGTTGGAGAGAGATGCCCAATATGACTCAACATGGCTGGCTTTCCACATCAATATAATTGTTTCATGTGCTATAATTTATAGTGTAAACAAATTTTCTGCAAAAGCTAAATATATCATGCAACTCATTTAACAGGCACAGAATGAGCTGTTAAATTATATCAGTCCCATTACTCAAAATGTTCAGAAAATTCCTCTGTATTAAAGCCAGTGCAGGATTGGCTCTGCAGCCAAGTGCATCAACATAAATGTTGAATTCCCAGGAGAAATGCATGCCTCATACTGTCACTTAGTATATGTCCAGACATCGTGGAGTCCCTCCTAAAACAATTCACATTTTGTTAAAAAATAGGATCAAATTTTCAATCATGTTACCCAGCATCTCTGCAGTTATAAAGCTTGTTGGCAGACATGAATATCAATAAAATGGTAATGTGTTTTTAAAGGATTAATACTTTGTGAAAGGTAGAAGTGGAAACTGAGGTTTTTCATGTCACTTTTTAATTTTGTCTTTACCTACATGGAAATAATTATTGTAGATGCCTTATATAATGTCTCTAAATTATTTAAATTGGAGTAATTATCAGGACAACTGGTGTTATTGGATGATAATAGTCTGTTTGTGTTCCTTCTGTCTACCCAATGAGTCAATATTAATGCAGATTTTTGAAAATACTTTAAACAGTCATCTGTGATTTCATTTTTGTTTTAAAATATATCTTTAAACATTGATCTAACCGTTCTACCTACTAAAACATATGTTTAGATGAACAATTTTCTATTACATATTTCTTATCCAGAAAGGATGTATTCTTCTTTACCTAGTTTTTAAAAGATCTGGTTTAGAAATTAGTATGAATTTTTATCCAGTATATTTTTGGCATCTATTAAGGTGATCATATGACGTGATGTCTTATAGAAATAGATTTTTCAATATCAAACTGTTTATGCATCCCTGGAATCTGGTAGACTACTATTTTATGATATGCAGTTCAGTTGCATTTTGTGTAGATTTGAATTTTCAAGATTTGGAAAAGTTGAAATTATAATATTAATATAAACTCTTTGTACTAAAAACTTAAATCTACTTCTACTTCTAGCATGCAAAAGCTATTTGTGACAAAAGTAAAATTATTTTCCTCTATGAAACTTTTTACTTAAACATGAGAACACATTTCACTAGTTTTCCTTGTTTCCAAATAAAATGACATCTGATGTGTTCAGGATAATACAGGGTGAACTATCTTGTGCCAATAATCCCAATAGATGATAAAAACTAGGTGATTCCTATGTACTAGAAACTTGATGTAAGTTATCTTATTTAATAATTACAGCAATCCTATAAGGTGCTTCCTCTTTCACCCAGAAACTTGGAAATTCAAGGGATTTTATCTAAGATGACACAGATAGTGAGGTTTTGAACTGGGACCTATCTGACTACAGAGCAATCTCAGTCCCTACATAGCCCATCAATGTGCTCAAATGCCACATGCAAGCCAGTTGGCTTTACAAAGAGGACAGTTACTGGTCTTCAAGGACTATGAGCATTGGTTAGTTCTTGCACAGGTGTGTCCTTAGACTCAAGCTATAGTTAGCTTAGCTCACATCCATCACTCCTAGCAGAGAAATAAGCCCATTAGCTTTTGTTCTATTTATTAAAATGATACTCCTAGACTTATGTGGGCAGCACATTTGACATGAAATATTAGTGAACGTGCATGTTTATCATGGCACCAGAATCTGGAGAGCAGGTCCCATAAGGAGTAATCAACTGACTAGGATGTCTGGTGGAATAGAAGAACAGCTCTGCCATGGCAACATGGACAGTCTATATGTATCCAAATAGGCCATGTAGACTGAGGCTTGAATCACAGCTTATCTAAATCTTGGCAGAACGCCAAGTGATTTTCCCAGAACAGGAAAGGACAAGAAGATCTTGATATGTACTTCAAGGCCATTTCACATGCCCCCTTTCTCCTCTGGGAGGCAGCTGAGATGATTCCCTATAACCTCCCAGGTTCTTATAAGGTATGGAATGTTCTGTCCTGCTCACTGAAGAATACACCTGCAGCTTATAAAACCCCTTAACTGAAATCTAGAATGGGATTCTCAATAACAGAATCTCACAACTTGCTCTGAGTCATTGGGTCCTTTTTGTTTTGGTGTCATCTTTTTTGGTGTGGGGGACAAGGATCACAGGAAGCTTTGTCAAAGCTTCCTTTCTTCCATTATGTAAGTACTAAACTCAGAATATAAAATAAATTCCTGTATCTTTACCAGTTGAATCACTCAGGCCTTGGCCTTGGCCTTTCCTTGTCTGGAATGTGTGTGGATGACAGGTGGTACCCATACTCACCTGATGGAATAATCACAGGGGTCCTGGGCTACATGTGCCCCCAAAAGGGTTTCCAGCTCTAGGATTTTGTAGTGGTGAAACGCTATCAATATGGGTTATAAGACAATCTACCTTCTTCTAACCTAAGCAAGTGTGTGTGTGTGTGTGTGTGTGTGTGTGTGTGTGTGTGTGTGTGAGGGGGGGGACTCATTTTGATACAAAACAAAGGGCTGAGTATATAAATCAGGTGGGATTTTCATAAACAACTGGGCAACATTGCTCTCAACATTTAAAAATATTTTATAGATTTCAGAGAGGAAGGGAGATAGAGATAGAAACATCAATTATGAGACAGACTCATTGATCAGTTGCCTCCTGCACACCCGCTACTTGGGATCAAACCCACAACCCGGGCATGTGCCCTGACTGGGTATCAAACCATGATTTCCTGATTCATAGGTCGACACACAACTACTGAGCCACACCTATAGGACTTCTGTCAACATTTAAGTTGGGCCTAAATTGTCAGTTTTGACTATTTTGCTTAAACAGTCTGAAATAATATGAGAATCCTTTATTCATCAGCATAAAATAAATCCCATCTGCTGTATAAATTCAGGTAAACAGCCCTTCTCCACAGCCTTTCTCTAGAAATGGGTTTGAGAAATAGTTTAAAGCACTCCAAGCTAAACTGCTATGTTATCAAAGGCTGAGAATTTTCAGTGACTCAACTCTGACTAAAAATGGGTCCTTGCCCCCATTGAGTTTAATGTAAGGCACAATGGCTGTCAGTAAGTGTGTGTTATAGTGCAATAAAAGCAACTTAATATTTCAGTTGTTTTGAAGAGTTTCCGTAGAGATTAATGGACCAGTTCAATAAAGGAGTTATTTACTTAGCCCAGGGGTCGGGAACCGTTTTTCTCCCAAGGGCCATTTGGATATTTATAATATCACTAGTGGCCCAGTGCATGAAATTCATGCACATTAAGAGGGGATTAATTAGAGGAAATATTTTAATATTGCTATTTGCCTTTTCTCTATAATAGAAGTGTCAGAGATGAAAGAAAATTAGTAAAATGTATATGAAAATCTTCCTCCGGTCAGAGTCTGGGGTGCACTACGGGACCTGGAGTCAATGTATGCCTCAAAATCGCGCAAGACCCAGACCCGGCCAGTGCCCCTGCATTGGGCTAGATCCAGACTCAGCTGGTCCCACCCTTGTCAAGCTCCGCCTGGCAGGGGGCGCAGCCTTAGGACACCTGGCCCAGCACCAGGGTAAGGGCATGGCCTGAGATCCCCTGTCAAGCCCTGCCAGGTGGGGGGGCATGGCCTGAGGTCCCCCCTCAAGCCTCGCTGGGTCGGGGCACGCCTTGAGGTCCCCCATCAAGCCTCACCAGGTGGGGGGGCACAGCCTCAGGTCCCCCATCCCAGTGCCTGGATGGGGTCACAGCCTCAGGTCCTCTGTCAAGCCCCACCAGGAGGGAGGCGCAGCCTCAGGTCCCCCATCAAGCCCCACTGGGTGAGGAGAGCAGCCTGAGGTCCCCTGGCCCAGGACTGGGGTGGGGGTGCACCTTAAGGTCCCCCATCAATCCCCACCAGGTGGGGGCATGGCCTGAGGTCCCCTGTCAAGCCCTGCCAGGCGGGGGCACGGCCTGAGGTCCTCCGGCCTGGTGCCAGGGTGAGGGGTATAGCCTGAGGTTCCCTGTCAAGCCCCACAGGGTGGGGGAGCACAGCCTCAGGTCACTGCTGATTGCTTGTTAAGGCTTGTTACAGGAACTCAGCCTCCGCTGTGGGTGCAGCCATCTTTTGTTACAGAAACCCTCCCTCCACTGTGGGCGCCAGCATTTTTGTGGCTTAGTGACAGTCAATTTGCATATTCCCCCTTTATTATATAGGATTCGAGGGCCATAAAAATTACCAACTTAAAAATTAGCTGCTCTATTTGGTCAAAGATTTAATTAACACACCCCTAATGCCTTGGCAGGGCCAGATCAAATGATTTCCCAGGCCTTGTGTGTCTATCCATATTCCCCACCCCTGACTTTATCCTTTAATAATTAGGAGCTGATATGGAAAGATAAGTAATTAAGTAATCTCTGTGATTGGGAGGTACTTTGGAGGTAACCATGGTGGTTTCTTCTCTCTTATCATTTGTGGTGGCTCTAAGAAGCTGAAAGAAGGCTAAAAGGGACAACCACAAAAGGAAGACTTCATGGCAAGAAATCTACCTCTCCTCACTGTTTGGGAATGTAGCTAACCATTTCTCTCTCTGGAGAAAAAGGTTGAGCACTAGAGAAACTCCTGCTGAGTAGCAAAGTTCCTAGGATAGGTCTCAGAGCCTTGGAAGAATGAAGAGACATTCATCAATATAGGGGCCAGCCTAGTGTGAGGGAGTGTGTGCATGCTTACAGTGTGGCAGAATTAATGCTATAAATTCAGTGCCATCAGAGTGGCTAAGAAGACCTTGGATGCCAAGATCATCAATGTCCCAATTCAGTTTATTCCAATCCTGACATAACTCTAGAATCTGATTTCTTTTCTACCCCATCCTCATTGTCTTATGCCCTGGCCCAGGCCACTACCCTCTGCTACCTGAATTACTAAAATGGTGGTTTAACCAGTTTTCTTACTACCTCCTCCTTCCAGTTAATCTATGCTTTTTGCTCCTAGAGATCTATGCTTCTGACTCTTTATTTCCCTCCCCTGCTTAAAAACTTTGGTTGTTCCCCCTCCCATTGTTCTTTAGAAAAAGGCATGGCCCAGTCTCACCCCAACCTATCTCCTTAAGCTCATCACCTTTCACTACTGCCTACAGGTCAGTATACTCAGACCAAGTGCCCCACCCATCCTAAAACCTGAAGTCTTTTGTTACATCTGTTTGTTCTCCTCAAAGTTCTTTTCTTTCTTTTGCCCCTGGTAGTTCATTCTTTCTTCAACTCATTGCTCAAACTGTGCTACTTCTGAGTAGCTGTCACCAGAGTCCTCAAGCAAACATATATTTATTTTTAAGTCCCTGCTTACATGCTTCTAACATAGAATTTACATGATTGGATTGCAATTTTTTTCTTTATGAAGTCTTTGTCCTTGCTAAAGTGCAAGCTTATTTGCCGGAAGCCGGTCTATCCTTGCTGCTTGACACAGTCGCTGCAGGAGAGAAACATCTGCACAGCATATGTTTCGGGGGACCTGGCGTGTATAGCATACTGTTCTTAATATGTTTGCTCCCCTTAGTGCTATGTGTTTTAACCAAGGTCACCTCTCCAAGAAAGGTTGTTTCCCCAGGTAGGGATTTTTTCCCTGAAGTTAGGGAGGAGATAAAACCCCTTAACTAAGTGCCAGGCGGGTAATTAATCACTTTAACTACAAACAATCATGCTTAAGCTACATAATTTTTACTCCCTGGAATGGAGATAAGAAACGCCCTAACCTTTGGAATAGAAATTGATAGGATTAAAATCAACTGGTATAAATATAGATGTAACAAGACAACAGAACACAGAACCTAGAGACAGAACCTAGTGAGAGAACCTGGCTACAGAATCTAGAGACAGGACTTGGCTGGAGATCCTATACAGAACCTAGAGACAGAACCTAGGGAGAGAACATGGCAAAAGATCCTGGACAGAACCTGGCTACAGAACTTGGCTGGAGAACCTAGACAGAACCTGGCTGGAGATCCAAGACAGAACCTGGCTGGAGAACCTAACCAGAACTTCGCTGGAGATCCTGACCAGAACTTGGCTGGAGATCCTAACCAGAACTTGGCTAGAGATCCTGGCTAGGCTGCTGATCAACTGAATGCTGTCTCCGTGACATTCCTTCATTGCCGACTCCGTCCACACCTTTGGGGATCCCTGGACCCGCTGGGGTTGGACCCCAGCACTTATTAGGGGAAGGGACCTTGTCATATTCATAGTTCCCCAGGGTCAAGCACAGTCATGGCAAATAATAATGATAGTAAGATTATTATTGAGTGCTTTCCAACGATTTTACTTATAAAATCTCATTTAATCCTCACACCAGCCTTCTAAAATAGGTGCTATTATTGGCTCCATTTTAAGATTAGAAAACTAAAGCTATAATAAGTAACTTACCAGAGTCCACACTTAGTACATTTTAAACTTGGGGTTCAATCCCAAAACCTGTGCTAAGTACTGCAGTATTGTTCTTTTAAAAGTATTGATTTATTAATTTGATTGGGGTGACACTGGTCAACATGAACATATAAGTTTCAGGTATGGGTGTCTATGTTACAAGATCTGTATATTGCACCATGTGCCCAAAACCCAAAGTCAAATCTTCCCCTGACATCTTATATTAGGACCCCCTTCTCCTCCCACCCCCTTCCCTCTGGCAACCACCACATTGCTGTTTGTGTTCATGAGTTTCAGTTTTATATTTCTCATATGAGTGAAATCATATGGTTCTTAGCTTTTTCTGACTGACTTATTTAACTTCGCATAATGTTCTCAAGGTCTATCCATTTTGTAAATGGCGCTGTTTCATGCTTTTTTATGGCTGAGTAATATTCCATTGTGTATATGTACCACATATTCTTTATCCACTCCTCTATCATGGGACCCTTTTGTGTCTTGGCCACCATAAATAATGCTGCAATGAACACAGGGCTGCACATATCTTTGCAAATACATGATTTCAAGTTTTTTGGGTATATACCCAGGAGAGCTTTGGGAGCATATACTCAAGAGAGGGATTGCTTAATTTTTTGAGGAATTGCCAGACTGCTTTCCATAGTGATTGTAACAGTCCACATTCCCACCAGCAGTGAATGAATGTTCCATTTTTTCCACAATCTCTCAAACACTTGTTATTGTTTGTCTTGTTGATAATATCCACTCTAACAGCTGTAAGGTGGTATCTCATTGTAGTTTTGATTTACATTTCCCTAAATGCCAGTGAGGTTGAGCATCTTTTCATGTATCTACTAGAGGCCCAGTGCATGAAATTCATGTAAGAGTAAGCTTTCCTTCCCCTGGCTCTGGCACCAGCTTCCCTCTGGCACCCAGGACCCGGGCTTCCCTCCAGTCCCTCGCAGCCCTGGCTTCGTCCAGGAGGTCCTGTGGTCTAATTACCATATTAGGCTTTTATTATTATAGATTGGCTGTTTGCAAGTCTTCTTGAGAGAGGTGTATTTTCAGATCCTATGACCACTTTTTGATTGGGTTGTTTGGTGTTGTGTTTTACAAGTTCTTTATTTATTTTGGAAATTAAATCTTTGTCCAAGCTACTGTTTGCAAATATCATCTCTCATCTGGTTGGCAACCTCTTTCTGTTGTTGACTTGGGGTTTCTTTTGTTCTTCTTTTTCTAGTGCTTTAAGATGTGAGGTTAGGTTATTTACTTGGGATTTCTCTTGTTTCTTGAGATAGGCCTGTACTGATATATATTTCCCTCTTATTACTGTTTTTGCTGCATCCCAGAGGTTTTCATATGTTGTATGACAGTCATTCTCATTTGTCTCTACATATCTTTTGATATCATCTCTTATTTCTCCTTTGACCCAGTCATTTTTTAGTAGTATGTTGTTTAATTTCCATGTATTTGTGGATTTCTTTACTTCCTTTTTGTTGTTGATTTCTAATTTTCAGGGTATTGTGGTAAGAGAATATGCTTGATATCATTTCAGTCTTCTTGAACTTGTTGATCCAACTTTGTGATCCAATGCATGGTCTATCCTTGAGAATGTTCTACTTGCACTGGAGAAGAATCTATAATCTGATGATCTGGGATGAAAGGTTCTGTAAATGTCAATTATGTCCATTTAGTCTACTGATTTATTTAAAGCCAATATTTCTGTATTTTCTGTTTGGTTGATCTATCTAGAGCTGTCAATGGAATATTAAGGTCCCAAACTATGATTGTGTTTTGATCTGTTTCTCCCTTTAGTTCTGTGAGTAGCTGTTTTATATACTTCAGTGCTCCTTGGGTTGGGTGCATATATATTAAGAAGTGTTATGTTTAATTATATAGTATTTCTTTATCATTATAAAGTGTCCATCTTTGTCTTTTGTTATCTTGAAATCTATTTTGTCATATATGACTACACTTGCTTTTCTGTGGATGTTATTGGCTTGAAGAATCATTTTCCACCTTTTACTTTGAATCTACCTTTCTTTTTGCAGCTTAGATGTGTCTCTTGTAGGCAGCATTTGGTTGGGTTTTGTTTTTTGATCCATTCTGCTACTCTGTGCCTCTTTATTGGTGAATTCAGACCATTTACATTTAGGGTAATAATTTATATATGAGGATTTCCTATAGCCATTTTATCTTTTGTTTTCTGGTAGCTCTGTACCTCAATTGATTATTTTCCTTTATGATTCTGTCTTTTGTTTTTGTTTGGTGATATTCCATACATCTGTCCCCTGTTTCTTCTTTTTTTAAAGTTATATATCCTGGTTTTGGGATTTTTGTGTGTGGTTACCATTAGGTTTATAAAAATAAAGTTGCATATATAGCATAGTTTTGTTTTTTTCTTTTGAATGCATCTAATGTTCATCTTCCTTTGCCAGCTCAGATCTTTCCCCATCCCCTTTTATGGTTTTGTTGTCACAAATTATCCCTGTTTGTGCTGTAAGGTTTTTTATGATCTTACTCGTAGTGTTGTGACCTTATGTTTTATGTTTCCAGTAGAATGAACTCCCTTGAGTATTTCCTACAGTGGAGGTTTTCTGGTGATAAAATCCCATAGCTTCTGTATGTCTGGGAACGTCTTTATTTCTCCTTCATATTTAAAGGATAAAATTTCTAAATATGTTATTTGTGGCTGGTAATATTTCTATTTCAGACCTTTGAATATTTGGTTCCACTCTCTTCTGGCTGGTAGAGTTTCTGCTGAGAAGTTGGATGAAATTCTGGTGGGTTTTCCTTTGTAGGTCACTTTCTTCTTTTCCCTGGCTGCTTTGAGATTTTTTTCTTTGTCATTAATTTTTGGCAGCTTCAATATTAAGTGCTTTAGAGAGAGCCTCTTTGGATTGAGGTAATGGTGTTCTGTTTGCTTCTTGGATTCAAAGATCTACCTCTTTCCATAGATAAGGGAAGTTCTCATCTACTGTTTGTTTTAATAGACTTTATTCCATGCTCCTTCCTTTCCTCCTTTGCAATGCCTATAATTCTAATAATTGCTTTTTCTAATTGAGTCAGATCTTGTAGAGCTCTTTATTTTTTTTTATGCTCAGGTTTCTCTCTTCTTCCCTCTACATCATTTCTTAATTCCTATATTCTATATCAGTGATTCTTTCCTCCATCTGGTTGGTTCTGTTTTCCATGCTCAGTACTTCACTCTTAATCTCCTTAATGGCATGCTTCTTTTCCAGGAGTTCTGATTGGTTCTTTTATAAAGTTTCAATCTTTTTGATAAAGTACTTTTGTTCCTTGATTTGTTTTCTAAGTGCACTGAATTGCCTGTTGGTATTTTCTCACATCTCATTGAATATTTTAAGAACTGCAATCTTGAAATACTGTCATTTATAGCACATATTTCCATTTGTTCCAGCTTGCTTTCTGGGAATTTTCTTTCTCTTTCTGCTCATCCTCATTACTGTGGCTCTTCATGGTATTTTCTGTCCTCCTTTGCTTATGCATTTATCTCTGAAGAAGTATTTCTACTATTTTCCAGTGGATGGTCCCCCAGTCTTGAACCTCTTGGTCCCCCAGTCTTGAACCTCTGTGGCTTCAGTAAGACAGAATAGGCAGGCTGCTTGTAGGCAGGATTTGTTTTGCCCTCAACCTAATGGTGACCCAGCTCTTGGTTTATAGATAATATGCTCCTGAATCTGACTCTAAGGGCAATGGGAGACAAGTTTTGAGTGCCCAAGCAGCAATAGGGCTCTATGGTTCTGTTTCTTTGTCTGAAACGGCACCACCCAGTCTGACAATGGAGAGTTGCTTGGCAGAATCCATGCTCTGTCAGGCATCTGCTGGCTCAGTAACTCCCAGTTCTCTTGCTGATGAACCAGAGTAACCTTAAGAGAATCCCATTTTCTGAAACCCCTAGAAGTCCATCAGCTACAGAAGACCCTTCTTCTTTGGTCTGCATTACCATGGCAGGGTACACAATCTAGTTTAGACTCAGGCTGTGGGCCTACAGGGTGGCACTGAGCTAGAGGGCCCCACCTGATAAATCTAGGAGATTTATTCCAATATAATATAGGCTAGATCTTCATACCATTTGTCCCTGCCACAGGGGGGTGGTCATGGAATCAGACTTTTAAGTTAAAAACTTGAGAAAATTAAATGCAGCTTCTCAGGGAACACCCTTACCTCAGGGAAACAGAATGAATGCTTTGAAAAATATCACCACCTCTTCCTCATTGCCTGCTTACTATAAACAAATGATTCAGTGCTGCAGAGAATACAAAGCATTAGGTAGGAAAATATATAATTGCCTGAGTAATTCTAAGCCAGTCATGTTTCATTCCTCCCAGCCTACTTTATGAAGAGGAAGTGCTCTTTAAGGATTCAGTAGGGCTAAGTTATCATTCTAGAAGAAGGCCCACTGTAAGACACTGCCTGATGAGAAGGCATAAGTCTTGAGGTATCCCACAGACTGAAATGATCAGCCCAGCTCAGGTGTGTTATTCATTTGGAGCCATAAAAACTTACTCGGATTGTCATCAGCTCTGGATACTTATGAAAACAGTGGTAATTAAAACTAGTCCCCTGAAGACCCCAGAATAATTGATACAGACTCTATGGTTCCTAATTTTTATTCAGAGCCTAACACCTGAGCGAAACAGCCTCCCCATCCCCTGCACAATGGAGATAGCAGGACTGATTCTATTTCCAACAACATTCCAAGTCCATTCTCCCAATGTGGACTATAGAGAACAAGGCTTAGGTTACCAGATGGAAGCTACAAAAAAGAACAGGGAAATTCCTAATTGTCAGAACTTTCTAACAGTTAAAGCTACCGAACAATAGAAAGGTTTTGCCTGCTATCCATCAGACAATGGTTTATGGCCATATTGTGTGGATGTTGTAGCTATCTCCACTGGGTGACAAGGTGAAATAGATAACATAGGCACTTCCAACTGTAAGAGTTAGGGTCCATCTGAGTATCATATTGCAGCTATTTCCATAGATACTTAGAAACTGCAATCCAGCTAGTATCAAGTAGTACAACTGATGACATATCTGCCTGGAAGGGCATCATTTTGTAATTCACAAATAGGCACTGTGTAGACTTACAACCTACACATTCATGGTTTTAAAGGTTGCTTCTGAGCAAGGGTTCTGGATCAACTAATTGCTTCCAAAGATCAACCTTATATACAATGGTTAGAACCAACTATGTATTGGAACTGCCTCCTAAGAGTGGCTGGCCAAAAGTCAAGGTATTCAAGGTAAGCACAACTTCCAGTGGGAGCCACCCTTAGCCTATTTCTCTGGATCTGAAGATAGTTCCACATTTATATGTAGAAGGATATCAGGGCATTCTTTTTTAATTTTAATTGATTTCAGAGAGGAAGGGAAAGGGAGAGAGATAGAGATAGAAACATCAATGATGACAGAGAATCATTGATTGGCTGCCTCCTGCAAGTCCCCTACTGGGGATTGAGCCTGCAACCTGGGCATGTGCCCTTGGCCAGAATTGAACCCGGGAACCTTCAGTCCGCAGGCCAATATTCTATACACTGAGCCAAACCAGCTAGGGTTGGCATCCTTTTTTTAAAAATCTCACTTGGAATTGTCTGGGTGTTTTCTCTTGCAATAGGCTTTCAAATATCCAGGGTATCTTAAGTACTCTGAGAGGATCTCAGGAAATCCAAATTAGCCATGATGGGTTTAGACCAGATCTCAGAACCTCTCTTCATCTGGTCAAAGGCTTCTAATAATGTTTGCTAGTTGATAGCCCTGCTAATTTGGGGGTAAATGCCAGAGCTTTTTAAAAATAATTGTTCCAAGCTCTATAGCAACATTTCTCAGGTAATAATAATAACAACAATAGCAATAATAACCAAGGTGAAAACAATACCTACCTGTATTTACTAATAGGCAATTTATATAAACTTTTTTATAATTCTTTGAAAAATTATTTAAAGTGGCTACTACTGTCCATTTTAATACGTGAGAAAATTAATATTCAAAGAGATTTATTATCTAGTTCAAGAGAGCATACACATTAGAAATTCCTGTATTCAAACTAAGGTGTGTCTAGCTCTTGAGCCTTGACTTTTAAACCCATATTGCATCAACTAAAGGCTTCATTTCCATAGAAACTTCTGTACTAATCTTTTAAGCCCTCCATTTTTCCTCATCAAAATCACCTAAGCATTCCATTCTGAATTGCCAAGGTTTATGGTTAAAAATCACATGGGGCCTGTCACCTCATAGTGTCCTAGCGTGTCTCAGTGAAAAAAAGCCCTCTGAGGCCACCAGGTTCAGCTTGAGGCCAAGAGATTTATTCATAGACAAGACCCTGAGCACAACTCTAGCTTCTCCAATATCTCTACAGTTTTCTTTTTGTTCATTTTACCCCATTGGCCCCTAATTTTGTTATTTAAGCTCTTATGGGATCATCTCTTCAGGGCGAGGACTTGGTTTTTTTGACACAGTTTCTGGATTATATTACTTTTTTTTAAATTTTGTTTTATTGCTTAAAGTATTACAAACAGTATTATATATGTCTGCCTTTTTTCCCCCTTGATCGTCCCCCGGCCTCCCCTACCCCCAGTGTCTTATGTCCATTGGTTATGCTGATATGCATGCATACAAATTTTTCGGTTGATCTCTTACCCCCACCCCAACCCTCTCCGGCCTTCCCACTGTAGTTTGACAATCTGTTCGATGCTGCTCTGCCTCTGTATCTATTTTTGTTCATCAGTTTATAATGGTCTTTATTATCCATAAATGAGTGAGATCATGTGGTATTTTTCTTTCATTGACTGGCTTATTTCACTTAGCATAATGCTCTCCAGTTCCATCCATGCTGTTGCAAATGGTAAGAATTCCTTCTTTTATACAGCAGCATAGTATTCCATTGTGTAGATGTACCACGGTTTTCTAATCCATTCATCTGCTGATGGGCACTTAGGCTGTTTCCAAATCTTAGCTATGGTAAATTGTGCTGCTATGAACATAGGGATGCATATATATCCTTTCTGATTGGTGTTTCTGGTTTCTTGGGATATATTCCTAGAAGTGGGATCACTGGGTCAAATGGGAGTGCCATTTTTTAACTTTTTGAGGAAACTCCATACTGTCTTCCATAGTGGCTGCGCCAGTCTGCATTCCCACCAGCAGAGCACAAGTGTTCCCTTTTCTCCGCATCCTCTCCAGCACTTGTCATTTGTTGATTTGTTGATGATAGCCATTCTGACAGGTGTGAGATGGTACCTCATTGTTGTTTTGATTTGCATCTCTCAGATGATTAGTGACTTTGAGCATGTTTTCATATGTCTCTTGGCTTTCTGTATGTCCTCTTTTGAAAAGTGTCTATTTAGGTCCTTTGCCCATTTTTTTTTGATTGGATTGTTTATCTTCATTTGTTAAGTTGTATGAGTTCCCTATAAATGTTGGAGATTAAACCCTTATTGATAACATTGGCAAATATGTTCTCCCATGTAGTAGGCTGTCTCGTTGTTTTGTTGATGGTTTCTTTTGCTGTGCAGAAGCTTTTTATTTTGATGTAGTCCCATTTGTTTATTTTCTCTTTAGTTTCCAATGCCCTAGGAGCTGTATCAGTGAAGAAATTGCTTCGGCATACATCTGAGATTTTGTTGCCTTTGTATTCCTCTAGTATTTTTATGGTTTCCCATCTTACATTTAAGTCCTTTATCCATTTTGAGTTTATTTTTGTGTATGGTGTAAGTTGGTGGTCTAGTTTCATTTTTTTGCATGTATCTGTCCAATTTTCCCAACACCATTTATTGAAGAGACTGTCTTGACTCCATTGTATGTTCTTGCCTCCTTTGTCAAATATTAATTGAACATAGTGGTTTGGGTTGATTGCTGGGTTCTCTATTCTATTCCATTTGTCTATATGTCTGTTCTTGTGCCAGTTCCAGGCAGTTTGGAGACCAGTGGCTTTGTAATACAGCTTGATATCTGGTATTGAGATCCCACCTACTTTGTTCTTCTTTCTCAGGATCGCTGCAGCTATTAGGGTCTTTTTTTATTCCAGATGAATTTTTGGAAAGTTTGTTCTAGGTCTGTGAAATATGCCGTTGGTATTTTAATGGGGAGTGCATTGAATCTATAGATTGCTTTGGTTAATATGGACATCTCTATGATGTTGATTTTACCAATCCATTAACATGGTATGTTCTTCCATCTGTTTATGTCTTCCTCTATCTCTTTTTTCAATGTCCTGTAGTTTTCTGAGTAGAGTTCTTTTACCTCTTTAGTTAAGTTTATTCCTAGGTATCTTAATTTTTTTGATGTGATGGTAAATGGGATTGCTTTTTTAGTCTCTCTTTCTGTAAGTTCACTATTGGTGTATAGTAATTGCCATAGATTTATTGGTGTTAATTTTGAATCCTGCTGCATTGCTGAATTCATTTATTAAGTTTAATAGTTTTTTGATGGAGTCTTTAGGGTTTTTTATGTACAATATCATGACATAGTACTGGAAGTATTAGCCATTGTGATTAGACAAGAAGAAGAAATAAAAAGCATCCAAATTGGAAAAGAACTAGTAAAACTGTCCTTATTCACAGATGACATGATATTGTACATATATTACTTCTTAATACTATAGAAATTATAAGTCATAGTAAAAATAAAAACATAGAGTTTTCACACAAAGACTGGCATTGTGAACTACTAGATCCTGAGCAAACATCCTAACTCACTCAGGACATCTACTTTGTTCTATTTTCATCTATATCATAAAAAATCTGTGATTGTGATGCCATAATGGCATCAGGACCAAAGACTGGTCTCACCAGGAGGTGCATTGATGGGTGGGCGGGACTTCTGGGTCCCACAGTGGGCAGGACTTCTGGAGCATAGTGGGCCGCCAGCAGCATCTGTGGAGCATGCGAGGCTTTGTAGGGCAGAGGACATGGCCTTGATGGCAAGTTAGGCTTAGGGGACCCTACATGTGCACGATTTAATCGTGCACTGGTCCTCTAGTCTAATTGAAAAGTAGAGAAAGGATTGCTATTGTTGTATTTTAAGATTATGCACACAGGCCTACATTTATATGAGCATTTTTTTCACATTTTAGGATATCTAGTTTGTGATGAATTTGTCTATGGAATTATAACCTCATGAAAAGAGATTGCTATTTTTCTGCTGAGACTACCTTAATTGAAATGGGTTTGAATGGTGGTGCTATAATAATTAAATTCAAAATATTTCATAATTTTACACTTTCCCTAATGTTCACCATTAGCAATGGATGGGAATGCAAACAAATACATGTATATTAAATAATAAAGCTTAATAAGTCAGGTAAGGAATGGAATGAAATGAATGTCTAACACTTCTAGAGATAACTAATGATAGTTTGCCTTCCTAGTTACTTCCTTGACTTGGGTTTACTGGGACTTGAATATATGCATCAAACTGTCCTTTATTAACAACCAAATTTATACCAAGCTTGTTGCCCAAGGTTGTTTAATATCAATTACTATGTAGATTGGCTGCCTATTTTCAGAAATGTACAGTTGAGGACCTTTAATTTCAGTGTTAAAATCATATAGGGTTGGCCCTGACCAGTTTGGCTCAGTGTATAGAGCATCGGCCTGCTGACTCAAGGGTCCTGGGTTTGATTCCAGTCAAGGGCATGTACCTTGGTTGCAGGCACATCCCCAGTGGTGGTATGCAGGAGGCAGCTGATCGATGTTTCTCTCTCATTGATGTTTCTAACTCTCTATCCCTCTCCCTTCCTCTCTGTAAAAAATCAATAAAATATATTTTTAAAAAAATCATATAGGGTTGATTGGAGAGTAAAATAAGAGCTGAGTTCAGCTCTTTGCACTCAGGTTCTGGACAAGCTAGTTCTACCCAAAGGAGAGTAGCCTGAATACCATGAACCCATTTCTGGATCCAGCTTTGAGACTCCATGAGACAGTTCCCTAGTCATCATGGCTTTGCATTGCTTGGTGAATTAAAATGAGAAGAACAAAGTCTCATGAAGACTTTACTTGTGATTACTTGTTAATAGTATTAATAATGTCCAAAATAACTGTAACCTGTATTAGGTTATAATGTTCTATGAAAACCTGTGTTTTCATAAAACATTTCGCATGCAAAAGTTTAATTATTATCCTATTTAACAGATGAGAAGGCTAGATGAGGTTCAGAGATAATAAATGACTTACCCAATATAGCAGACTTTATGATTGGCCAGCAGTTTAATCCAAATATATCAATATGTCTTCTTTTGTTTTATGAGTTTTTTATATTGCTGTTAATTTTACTTATTTAATACATCATCTTGTGTAAGTTATGTCTTCTGGGAAAACATTATATATTCTCAAGTTACAGGTGAAGATAGTATGGGTTCCATGTTTACCTCCATGATTTCCTAGCTGTGTGATCATGAACAAGTTGTTTACCCTCCCTAATCTCTAAGTCTTGGTGTTTACATTTAGAAAATATGGCTAATAATAGCACTTCCTTCATAGATTTCAATAGCATGCTCCTGATTAAATAATTAGCACCTTCCCTGACATAGAAATTGATTCTCTAAATGATAGGAATCATTTTTCACTTAGGTATAAATTAACACATAGTCATTGACTAACTATATTCAGAGTATTGAGAGAGAGAGAGAGAGAGAGAGAGAGAGAGAGAGAGAGAAAGAATAAAGTCCTTTTTGACCAGCAAAAAAGAACCCCCACTTGAAGCCTGGGGACAAGGTCTAAGATTGTATTTATGAAATAAAAATATTAACACCAAATGCTCTTTGAAGGTTGATTAACTGGAATTTTAAGATAATAAGCACTTTTCCCTCTATAGCTCAAACTTGGAGACAGTGAGGTGCACTGGAATTAATATTCCTGTAGAAAAAAAGGGCTCTGTGTGCTTGATCAACAATCTTGAAGGTGCTATTTCATCACCAAAATTCAGTCCATTCATATTTTCAGGTATCTTTCCTTAGTATAGAAAGACTTCTTAGCCATATCATGAGCTTACTTCTGTTGGATCAAATCTTATAGGAAGATATCAATCATATATCAAAAGTCAATGGCAAGCCATTTCTCGCCCAGCTATTTTGTGACCACTGAACTGCCACAGTGTAGAGGGAATAGAAAGGTAGTGGAAGTTCACTGGGCATTTTTCCTCTTTCATCTAGAGATCCCCAGCAGGCTTTGGCAATAACCTCTGTAGCTAGGGGCTATTATCATACCCCTATTCTTTCATGGGAGACTTGGACCATCTTTTTCTGTAGAGATCCAATGCTACGTCCCACCTCCACAGTGATTAATCTGCATTTATTACACTTTCAGTAGTAAAAATATATAGATTTCAGTCATCTTTGAAGATGCTGAAATAGTCCTTTTTTTGTTCTTGATTTAGGAGAAGGTAGAGAGAAATGATGTGTGCAGAGTATGATATAAATATGATCTCAAATATCTAATTAGCTGAAAGAATCTTGGTTCCCTCTGCACCTTTGACAGAATTGCAGCTGTCAGATTGTAGTTCCAATATTTTATCCTCATTGCAAGATTAATCTGAGGATGGTTTATAAAAGACACTTTCTAACATGAACACTACTCTGTTTATTTTGTAGGATGCTTGAGGACGACCTGAAGCTGAGCAGTGATGAAGATGACCTTGAGCCTGTGAAGACTTTGACTACTCAGTGCACTGCCACTGAGCTCTACCAGGTAGGAATAGCTTAGGGCTTGGTTTGGGAACTAAGGGGTGGGGACAAAAGGAACTGGAATGGTGTTGTTATCCAGAATACTATGCACTGCTTCATCTCTGGTCTTTGGTGAGAGGGGAAAAAGCAAAGATAAGCATAGTATTCTGGAACAGGATGGATCAGCTTACACTTTCATTAAAACTAGAGGCCCAGTGCATAAAATTCGTGCACTGGTGGGGGGGTGTCCCTCAGCCCAGCCTGCACCCTCTACAATCTGGGACCCCTCGGGGGATGTCCCACAGGGATCGATCCTAAACCAGCAGTCGGACATCCCTCTCACAATCCAGGACTGCTGGCTCTCAACTGCTCGCTTGCCTGCCAGCTTGATCATCTCATAACCACTCCCCTGCCAGCCTTATCAATGCCTAACAGCTCCTCTGCCTGCCCGATTGCCTCCAACTTCCCTCCCCTGCTTCCCTAGTTGCTCCCAACAATCCTCTCCTGCCGGCCTGATCTCACCCCCAACTGTCCTTCCTGCTGCCCTGGTTGCCCCCAACTGTCCTCCCCTGCCGGCCTGATCTCACCCCCAATGGCCCTCCCCTGCCAGCCTGATCTCGCCCCTAACTGCCCTGCCCTGCTGGCCTGTTCACCCCTAACTGTCTCTGCCTGCCTCATTGTCCCTAACTGCCCTCCCCTGCTGGCCTGATCTTGCCCCCAACTGCCCTCCCCTGCTGGCCTAGTTGCTCCCAAGTGCCCTCTCTTGCCGGCCTGATCTCGCCCCCAATTGCCCTTCTCTGCCAGCTTGATCTCCCCTAATGGCCTCTGCCTTGGCCCCCACCACCATGGCTTTGTCCGGAAGGAAGTCAGACGTCCGGAAGATGGCCGGTCAACCTGGTCTAATTAGCATATTACCCTTTTATTAGTATAGATCAGGGGTGGGCAAACTTTTTGACTCGAGGGCCACAATGGGTTCTTAAACTGGACCGGAGGGCTGGAACAAAAGCATGGATGGAGTGTTTGTGTGAACTAATATAAATTCAAAGTAAACATCATTACATAAAAGGGTACGGTCTTTTTTTTTTTAGTTTTATTCATTTCAAATGGGCCGGATCCCGCCCGCAGGCCGTAGTTTGCCCACGGCTGGTATAGATAGATTATATAGGATAAGAGTGCTTAAATTGAGGGGGGAGCCTTTTTCAGCATGAGGAGATGCTCTTGGCAGACAAAAACACATAATCCCTATATCTGGACTTATAGCCAGCCATATGCACTACATTGCCAAAGTGGTCATTAAAAATTTGAACTGCTTTCTTACACCTTACACCAAACAGCTGTTGCCCTTAAAACCCCTCCTCAGGCCCCACCTTACGTTCTGCCTTTGCAGTTCAGCCAGATTAGGTGCTGATTGGTTGGTTTCTAGCCAGGCAGCATCGAAAGCTCTGCCTCCTAGGCAGACATTGGCTCCTGGCACTTCACCCAGATTAGGTTCTGATTGGTCAGTTTCTATGCCAGTCAGCATCTCCGGGCCTGTCTCTGGGCCTGATCAAAGAGGCAGGGCTGATTAGCAGCCCCAGTGGAGGCCCATAGAGAAACAGAGGCATGGCTGCTGGGGAAACCCAGAGATAAAGAGAGAGGCAACAGCTGGTCAACAGCTGCCACAGAGGCTGCAGATCAGAACCTGCCTCTCTCTCTCTCTTTCTCTGCAGGCCTCTCTCCTGGCCTGATCTGCAGCCCCCTCAGCAGTCAGTGCTGGGTCACTGCACCAGCATTGGCTGCAGTCAGTGCTGGGTCACCACGGCAACTCAGCACTGACTTCCGGTGTTTGGTCAAGCCTTCCCTCGTTTCGGACCCTGGCTCTTTATATATATAGAATTAGAGTAAAGAGATGCTGAGCTCTTGAAAACTGCTTTCATCTTCTCCCTGTTTCCTCTTTGGCATACACAATATTGGTTGTTAGTAAGCAATTGAGATTTTCTTTCCCTTTCTTGGGCTAAGTATTGTCTTGAGTGAGCTGTAAATTTAGTAACTTCAGTGTGAGGTTTAGAGCCTATGCTCATTAATTAATTAAAATATAACTGTGATTACTCCATTCACCTTTCCCAGGTGTGCCACTTCAGAACACAGCTGAGAATCAGTACTCAGAATCTTGCAGCTTTCATGAACCTTCAGGCAAAAGACATTTGGCAAAAGCTTGTGTGACATTTTATAACTGGCTTCTTTTACTTACTATGTTTTCTAGGTTCGTCCATGTTGTAACATGCATCGATACCACATTCCTTTTTGTGGCTAAATAATATTCTGTTTTATGGATCTACTACCTTTCATTTATCCATTCCTCACTTTATGGACATTTTGGTTGTTTCCACCTTTTAGCTATTGAAAATAGGGCTTCTATGAGCATTTGTGTCTAAGTTTCATTGGAATACATGTTCCAGTTCTTTTGAATTTAATGTTTCATTTTTTTCAATTCTTCCACCTAAAATTGAAATGGTTGAGTCATATAGTAATTCTATGTTTAACTAATTGAAAGACTGCCAAAATCATTTTCTTTTCAGGCAAAGTAACATAGTACTATGTAGATATTATAGTTAATTTATCTTATCTTATAATTGGGACCTTCATACCTCTGCAACATCAGCAGGAATGCTAAGAGGTCCCACTTTATGGAGTTGCCCTTTCTCTGAGCCAGGCATTAAGTCAAGGTTCTCTGTTTCATTTGAAACTTGCAGAAAGCCTTAGAGGTAAGTTTTGGCCTCTTGTCTAAGCTACAGCATTACAGAATCATTCTATTTGTGGCAGGATGATTGGGAGAATAGCATACAAACAAATGCTTTGGTGCATTAAATCACGCCATTGGTTGAACCTAATAGCTACATTCATACAGACATACTCCAATATAAAAGCTATTAGCTTTCTGGAGATATCCTCAACTTATCTCACCCATAATCATTGCACCTGGACTCACCTAAGGAGACCCAAATAGGTCAGGTTTAGTGAGTACATACCACTCTTTTCCAAAAAGCTTCTGAGACCCTATGCTATGGCTTGCAACATAACAAATTAAAAAAGAATGCATTTCAAATGTATGTATGAAAATGAAATACAGGATCAAGACATGTTAATTTCTAATTTGACATTTAGTCCCAAGTATTTCATAATCAGAACAACCTCCCCTCTCCCTGCCCCCATTGGACCCCTCCACAGCAGTATTAGCCATGCTAAGCACAAACAAACACCAATAGAACAATTAGGATGTGTTTAAATGCTAAGTATTATTTCTTCAAATGGGAAAGTGGAGCATGCAGCCAGAATGGGACAATTATAATATACAAATTAAATATGCCATGAGTCAGCCATGGAGACTCAGGGTTATACAGAAGCATTTTTAACAAAAGATTTTACCTTCTAGTGACTCTTAAAATCAGAGATACACAAGTATGTATATGGTTTCAGAGAAAAAAAAATGTGATAGTACCCTGAAATTATTTGTTAAAAGTTTGTGTGTTCTCTCTACATTCCCCATTGCATTTTGCTTTCTCATTTAAGACTATTTAAGAAGCAGATATATCTACACTGTCTTCTAAGTTGGTGTGTCAGTGCTGGCACAGTGTAGGATAGAAAGCAAAATAATCAGTATATATCCAAATGGATTATAATCCTGGCTCTGCCACTTTCTGGTGAACTTGAACTAAAGACCTAAGTGTCTAGAAAATGGAGATAACAATAGCAGCTATTCATTTGGGTTGTAGTGAGGATTCAATGATTAAGTGAATGAAAATAGGCAAAATCATCTGAAAGTATGGTTAGGATATAGTACATGTTCATCACTTTTTGTTACATGATGATGATGATGATGATGATGATGATCAGCAGCATCGTACTACTAATAGCAATGTAAAATGTCTCCTATTTTTTGAGATGCCATATCAATTACCTTCCCTTTTCTTGTAAGAAATGGGATGTTAAAGAGAGCTGCTTAATTAACTACCTGGAAAACAGCCAGTATGTGGCAAACTTGAATGAAAAGATTCTGTCTTGTCCTAACATTTATTAGCTATGTGTACCTGGCCATGAGGATTCATAAGTGTAGTCATTAAGAGCATGATTTTTGGAATAGAGAAGCCTGGGCATCAATCCAACTCTATCACACACTATCTGCTTGACTTTGTACAACTCACCTAATATCTCTAAGTCTTGGATTTCTCACCAATAAACTAAGATAAACCAGTTTTGTCCAATTCTTAGGAGTATTGTGAGAATCAAATGAAGATTGCATATAAGAAAATTTTTTTAAAACCATAAGCACTACACAAATGCTGGTTATTTATCCTTATGGCCCTTTAAGATATTAACTTCAGTTTGGCTTTGATGTCCTTAGGGATCTGCTAGGAACTAGATTGAATGTCCTTATGGCCCCTCAAAGGCATCCACTGAATTTGAACAACCTTTCCTCCCCTCTGAGATCTGACAAGTTTTAAACCAGACATCCCAGGAAGAAAGGCCAAATTGCCAATGACACTGTACCAAGTCCTCCAGAAAAATTACAGTTATTTATTCATTTACTTATTTATTTATTTTACATGTCTTTAAAAAATAGTTTTTCTTCTAAGGCAGCGGTTCTCAACCTGTGGGTCACGACCCCTTTGGGGGTTGAATGACCCTTTCACAGGGGTCGCCTAAGACCATCCTGCATATCAGATATTTACATTACGATTCATAACAGTAGCAAAATTACAGTTATGAAGTAGCAACTAAAATAATTTTATGGTTGGGGGTCACCACAACATGAGGAACTGTATTAAAGGGTCGCGGCATTAGGAAGGTTGAGAACCACTTTTCTAAGGTCTGATGTGAGTGGAGAGTTAAGTCATGCCTTTTTATTATTATTTTTATTTTTGCTTTTCTGAGCTCTCACTCTACTCTGAAGGAAGGCTGTATTCACCTTGGTTTTCTCTCAGGAGCTCCCCTGAATGGGAAATAGTCATTTGAAGATGACATTGGACTGTGGAATGTTCCAGAACAGTGTTTGAATTAGGTGCAGTGTTTTGTACTTAGTGTCTGCATAAACATATGTGTTGCAATACATTCTTTTACAGCTGTATATCAATAATATGGCTGGGCCCAGCTGGTATGTCTCAGCGGTTGAGTATTGACCTATGAACCAGGAGGTCACAGTTTGATTCAGTCAGGCACATGGCCTGGTTGTGGGCTCCATCCCCAGTAGGGGGTGTGCAGAAGGCAGCTGATCAATGATTCTCATCAATGATGTTTTTATCTCCCTCTCCCTCTCCCTTCCTCTCTGAAATCAATAAAAATATATTTAAAAAATAAAATAATATGGTTGGGATGTGAGGGCTACATGATGTCAATTAGCCAGCTGACTGACTTTTTACTCTTCAGATGCTGCTTTTAGCATGATATATATATATATGAAACCCTGGCATGAGATATATATACATATACATATA